>NC_053393.1:216021254-216327007 GCF_905171765.1 Bufo bufo
CCTTTTCTCCTGATACTCATCATGTTTATGATATTTTAACCCCTTAAGGACGTAGGGCGTACCGGTACACCCTATTTCCCGAATCCTTAAGGACTCAGGACGTACCGATACGTCCTAAGTTTAAATCGCGATTGCGGCGCCGTGGGGGTTAATCGGAAGAGGATGCCGGCTGAAATCATTCAGCCGGCATCCTGTCACAACGCCAGGGGGGGTCATTTGACCCCCCCGTATCGGCGATCATAGAAAACCGCAGGTCAATTCAGACCTGCGGTTTGCTGTGTTTCCGGTCCATTCGGGTCTCCGGTGACCCAATGAACCGGAAAAAGACTGCGATCGGTGGCGTGATTATACACAACCAATCGCAGTCCAAAGATTTGAAGAGGCGGTGCTGGCCCTGGTGCTGAATGCTGCTGTCCAGGGTGCTGATTGGTGCAGGGGAGAGAGGCGAGAGATTAAAACTTCCTGCGCTCCTCTCTCCCCTCCTCTTCCTGTTCTGCACGAGCACCCTGCAGCAGCGTCCAGCACCAGCTCCTGAATCCCCCCTAATTGGCATCCATCACCCTCCTGCACCCATCGCCCTCCAGGTAGGTTAGGGTCAGTGAGGGAGAGGTACCGTTAGGCCGGGATAGAAGGGAAAAGTTACGGTAGTTAGGAAAAAAAAAAAAAAAAAAGCACTTCTAAACTTTTTGGGGTTTCAGTTTTCAGACCCTAGACCCCCCTGCCACTTGCCCCCCCACCACCAGCCTCGTGGGGCATATGGGTCTAGTGCAAAAACCTAGTGTCAGGCAATACTGGAGTGGGGACGTCATCTACCAGACCCCACTCTACAGTATGGCCATGACATGTCCCCGGTTTGAGGCCATCCGGAAATGTCTGCATTATTCCGATAATGCAGCATGTCCCCCCTGATTTGAGCAGGCCTACGTACCTGGAAGGGAGGTCGCGGTTGATGAGTCTCTCGTTGCGTTCAAGGGGAGACTCAGTTTCCGCCAATACATTCCCACTAAGCGGGCGAGGTATGGCGTGAAGCTATACAAAATTTGTGAGAGTACCTCAGGGTACACTTACAAATTTCATGTGTACGAGGGGCGAGATTCCCGTACTCAACCCCCAGAATGTCCCCCCACTCTGAGTGTTAGCGGGAAACTCGTGTGGGACCTTATGTACCCACTGCTAGATAAGGGTTACCACCTTTACGTGGATAACTTTTATACTAGCATTCCCTTGTTCAGGTCCCTTGCTGCCAGATCCATGTTCGCGTGCGGAAAAATCAACGCGGCCTCTCTGCCTACCCCCTCCAGGTAC
The DNA here is from genome assembly GCF_905171765.1 of Bufo bufo. Taxonomy (NCBI): domain Eukaryota; kingdom Metazoa; phylum Chordata; class Amphibia; order Anura; family Bufonidae; genus Bufo; species Bufo bufo. Next base: position 216,022,560 of record NC_053393.1, read on the forward strand.
CTATCCCCAGGGGTGAGACCCGTGCCCTTACCAGTGGAAACCTGTTGCTGGTCAGGTATAAGGACAAGAGGGATATCCTTATGCTGTCCACAATCCACGGTAACAGCACCACCCCCATCTCTGTGCGAGGTACCGCGGCAACGGTCCTCAAGCCCGATTGTATCGCCGACTACAATCGGTATATGGGAGGAGTTGATCTCTCTGATCAAGTCCTCAAGCCATATAATGCCATGCGCAAAACCCGGGCATGGTACAAAAAAGTTGCGGTCTACTTGGTGCAGGTTGCCATGTACAACTCTTTTGTACTCGAAGCGCTGGCAGCACAGGGACATTCCTCCAATTCTATGAGGCAGTCCTCAAGGACCTGATCTTTTCGGACCGGGAAAGAGCAGGCCGGAGTACCTCGGGAATTGGAGGCGCCCGGATCGTCCCTGGCCAACATTTTCCAGGTGTGGTCCCCCATACTGGAAAGAAGGGACGAACCCAAAAAAAAGAGTGTGTCGCAGGAGGGGGATACGGAAGGACACCACCATTCAGTGCGACACGTGCCCCGATCATCCGGGCCTCTGCGTTATCGATTGCTTCAGAGAGTATCACACTTCCATGGAGTACTAAATTTTTATAATCCCCAACAGTCCCCTAGAGAACATAAAAAACTATTGCTCTCAGACTTTGGAGACACGGAAACAATTTTTTTTCCCCAAAAAAATATTAGTTTTAGTGCAGTCATCCTCAAACTGCGGCCCTCCAGATGTTGTAAAACTATAACTCCCAGCATGCCCAGACAACCTACAGCCATCAGCAGGGCATGGTGGGAATTGTAGTTTTACAACATCTGGAGGGCCGCAGTTTTAGGATGCCTGATTAGTGTCTCCAAAGTCTGAGAGCCATACATATTGGGCATCGCCGCGTATGTAAAAATCTTCTCTATAAAAGTAACATGTAACCCAACCCCCCCGGATGAACAGCGTTAAAAAAAATTAAAAAAAGTGTAAAATAAGCAATTTTTTGTCACCTAACATCACAAAAAGTGTAATAGCGAGCGATCAAAATGTCATATGCACCCCCAATTAGTGCCAATAAAACTGTCATCTCATCCTGCAAAAAATGAGCCCCTACATTAGATAGTCGCCCAACAAAAAAAACAAAACTGTAGCTCCCAGGCTATGGAGATACTAAAATATTTTTTTGGGTTCCTAAAATGATAATATAGTGTAAAATCTAAATACATTTTAAAATGTAGACATATTAGGTATCGCCGCGTCCGTAAGAATCTGTCCTATAAAAATAACATTTGACCAAACCCCTCAGATGAACAGCGTTAAAAATATAAAATAAAAACGGTGCCAAAACACCCATTTTTTGGCAAAATTTCCATTTGAATCCTTTTTTTCCGGTAATAAAGCAAGGGTTAACAGCCAAACAAAACTAAATATTTATGGCCCTGATTCTTTAGTTTGCAGAAACACCCCATATGTGGTCGTAAATGGCTATATAGCCACATGGCAGGGCATAGAACGAAGGGAACGCCATATGTTTTCTGGAAGGCATATTTTGATGGACTGTTTTTTTTGACACCATGTCCCATTAGAAGCCCCCCTGATGTAGCCTAGACTAGAAACTCCAAAAAAGTGACCCCATCTAAGAAACTACACCCCTCAAGGTATTCAAAAGTTACTTTACAAACTTTGTTAACCTTTTAGGTGTTCCACAAAACTAAATAGCGAATGTAGAAACTATTTTCGAATTTAAATTTTTTGTTACCTTGCCTCAAAAAAGTGTAATATAGAGCAACCAAAAATCATATTCACCCCTAAAATAGTCCCAAAACAACAACCACTTTATCCCGTAGTTTCCTAGATGGGGTCACTTTTATGGAGTTTCTACTCTAGGGGTGCATGAGGGGGCTTGAAAGGGTACATGGTGTAAATAAACCAGTCCAGCAAAATCTGCCTTCCAAATACCATATGGCGTTCCCCTTCTTCTATGTCCTGCCGTTTAGCCAAATAGTAGTTTACGACCACATATGGGGTGTTTCTGCAAACTACAGAATCAGGGCAACCCATATTGAGTTTTGTTTGGCTGTTAACCCATTTTTTCCAGTAATAAAGTAAGGGTTAAAATGGAAAAGTTTCCAAAAAATTTAAATTTCTAGATTGTTTCTCCATCTGCCATTAACTCTTGTGGAACACCTAAAGGGTTAACAAAGTTTGTAAACCCAGTTTTGAATACCTCGAGGGGTGTACTTTCTTAGATGGATTCACTTTTTTGGAATTTCTATTCTAAGGGTGCAACGGGGGGCTTCAAATGGGACATGGTATAAACAAAACCAGTCCTGCAAAATCTGCCTTCCAAAACCCATATGGCGTTCCCCTCCTTCTATGTCCTCCCGTTTGGCCAAACAGTAGTTTACGACCACATATGGGGTGTTTTTGCAAACTACAGAATCAGGGCAACCCATATTGAGTTTTGTTTGGCAGTTAACTCTTACTTTATTACTGGAAAAAAATGGGTTAAAATGGAAAGTTTTCCAAAAAAATAGAAATTTCTAAATTGTTTCTCCATCTGCCATTAACTCTTGTGGAACACCTAAAGGGTTAACAAAGTTTGTAAACCCAGTTTTGAATACCTTCAGGGGTGTACTTTCTTAGATGGATTCACTTTTTTGGAATTTCTATTTTAGGGGTGCAACGGGGGGCTTCAAATGGGACATGGTATAAACAAAACCAGTCCTGCAAAATCTGCCTTCCAAAACCCATATGGCGTTCCCCTCCTTCTATGTCCTCCTGTTAGGCCAAACAGTAGTTTACGACCACATATGGGGTGTTTCTGCAAACTACAGAATCAGGGCAACCCATTTTGAGTTTTGTTTGGCAGTTAACCCTTGTTTTTTCAAGGAAAAAATGTATTATATTGGAAAATTTTCCAAAAAATCCAAATTCTTAAATTTTATGTCCATTTGCCATGAAGTTTTGTGGAAGACCTAAAGGGTTAACAGTTTTGAATACCTTGAGGGGTGTAGTTTCTAGATTGGGGTCATTTTTGGATGGTTTCTATTATGTAAGCCTCACAAAGTGACTTCAAACCTGAACTGGTCCATAAAAAGTGGGATTTGGAAAATTTCTGAAAAATTTAAAAATTTGCTTCTAAACTTCAAAGCTATGTAAAATAAAATATCATTCCCAAAATGCTACAAACATGAAGTAGACATATGGGGAATGTAAAGTCATCACAATTTTTGGGGGTATTACTATGTATTACAGAAGTAAAGAAACTGAAACTTTGAAATTTGCTAATTTTTCCAAATTTTTGGTAAATTTGGTATTTTTTTATGCAAAAAAAATTACTTTTTTGACCCAATTTTAGCAGTGTCATGAAGTACAATATGTGACGAAAACACAATCTCAGAACGGCCTGGGTAAGTCAAAGCGTTTTAAAGTTATCAGCACTTAAAGTGACACTGGTCAGATTTGCAAAAAATGGCCTTAAGGTGAAATAGGGCTAAGTCCTTAAGGGGTTAATTATCTATGACATGGATTAATAAAGTAATTTTTTTATGGTACAATGTGTCTCTTTTTTTTTTGTAGGTTTAGTATATCTTTTCGAGACTACTTACTGGTTATTTAGGGTTTACTGGGTACATCTGAACAAATGTTATAAAATGAGGAATTATTTATGTTTATGGTTTTTGGATTTTGTTCAACAAATAATACAGTTGAAGCATCAGAATTTTGTCATGGGTAAGACATTGATGTACTATAACAGAAATATCTGGAAAAGTGACAGCTCATCTACAAATCCAATGACTCACAAGTGATGTATTCTTTACTTATAAATGTTATTTTTCCTTTTTTTATCCATCCAGCCTCAAACACCATGATGAATTCTCCTAAATAAATCCGTAACCCAAACTAGACCTAAATAAATAAATACTCTACATACTGTATGTACGGTAAATAGGTCTGACCATAAACATCACAAAGTAGCTGCAACATAGTATATGTATGGTGGCAGTGCTATGTTAGTAGTGTTGGTCTTTGAATAGTGTCCTGTTTTTAGCAATAGAATAGTGGTATTATTCAGTTTTAGTATGGAAGTACTATTCTGTTACAATTTAGTGTTTTTTTTGTCTATTTTGTATTTATTTTAGCAACAGTGTGGTGGTATTATTTCACCACTGGTGGCATTTTTCAATCACCATGTGTGATAAATATGTGGTGATAGTGTTGCCTCTCACATTGTCACTATTTCGGTGTATTGTTTATTTAAGCATTTGTACATTCAAATTCTACAGTGCTGATTTTCATTAACAACTAATATACAGGGGCATTTACTTATTTGTGAGGGGGTTAGATGCAAGCAAATACCCTAGGAATACTTCTGATCTATTATTCCTATTTGGGGCAGTTTCATCACTGCCCAAGTAAGACTGGAGTCTATTTGAAACCTCCAAATGTGGACAGTTACAGACAGCTAAAAACCGATTCTATGTATGACATAATAATATAGATTGTAATCCATCTGAGTAACAAAGTATATATTAATATGGACATAGAAACACACAAAGCAATGCAATGAAAGGAACAATGACCAAAAAAAATCAAGTCAAAGAGAAACGATTTTAAAAGTTTCTATGTAGTTTCTACATTTAGTTGTATAAAATAAAGTAGTCCTACTTTTACATATGCTATTGTTTCTATTTAAATGCAGATTTTGTCCCTTTGTGGGAGAAGTGTAGGAACAGGACATTTAAAATGTAATTAGCTGTGTAATTGCAATTTTCATATGGGATAAATCTCAGTGTGCAATGTTTTTCTTTCAAGGAGTCGATGAAAGAATGTTTCTACACTAATTTCTGTAAAGGTAGTTCCAACAAAAGCTATTATTTTTTTGTTGCAATGCTTGTTGCTGCTTTAGAAAGGGAAAATGTAGATGCTTTTCAACTATAGAGAGAGTTAGGCCCCTTTCACACGGGCGAGATTGCCCCTGCACTGAATCCGGACCCATTAATTTCTATGGGGCTGTTCACATGAGCGGTGATTTTCACGCATCACTTGTGCGTTGCGTGAAAATCGCAGCATGCTCCTCTTTGTGCGTTTTTCACGTAACGCAGGCCCCATTGAAATGAATGGGGTTGTGTGAAAATCGCAAGCATCCGCAAGCAAGTGCGGATGCGGTGCGATTTTCACGCACGGTTGTTAGGTGACGATCGGGATGGGGACTCGATCATTATTATTTTCCCTTTTAACATGGTTATAAGGGAAAATAATAGCATTCTGAATACAGAATGCATAGTACAATAGGGCTGGAGGGGTTAAAAAAATAATAATAATAATTTAACTCACCTTAATCCACTTGTTCGCACAGCCGGCATCTCTTCTGTCTTCATCTGTGAGCAATAGGACCTTTGATGACGTCACTACGCTCATCACCATGGTGATGGATCATGTGACGGACCATGTGATGAACGTAGTGACGTCATCAAAGATCCTATTCCTCACAGATGAAGACAGAAGAGATGCCGGCTACGCGAACAAGTGGATTAAGGTGAGTTAAATTTTTATTTTATTTTTTTAACCCCTCCAGCCCTATTGTACTATGCATTCTGTATTCAGAATGCTATCATTTTCCCTTATAACCATGTTATAAGGGAGAATAATACAATCTACACAACCTTGAACCCAAACCTGAACTTCTGTGAAGAAGTTCGGGTCTGGGTACCACATTCAGTTTTTTATCACGCGCGTGCAAAACGCATTGAACCCGTGCGATAAAAACTGAACAACGGAACGCAATCGCAGTCAAAACTGACTGCAATTGCGTACCTACTCGCGTGTGTTTGCCGCAATGCTCCGGGACGCATCCGGACCTAATCCGGACATGCTCGTCTGCAAGGGGCCTAAGGCAGTGCTTCTCAATTATTTTCTGTCATGCCCCCCCTAGGAAGAAGAAAACATTTCGCGCCCCCCGCGCGACTGTAAATAGTATCATTTGTCTATAAAATTGTTAGAAGTACACCTCTGCATAACACTGTATCCTTATTAACGTATAAGAGAATAAAAAAAGAAAGAAATGTGGATCGGACACACACTTATGGGGGGATCTGTGGATGACGGACACTTATGGGGGGATCTGTGGATGACGGACACTTATGGTGGGATCTGTGGATGACGGACACTTATGGGGGGGATCTGTGGCTGGCACTGTTACAGGGGGATCTGTGGCTGGCACTGTTATATATGTGCTATCCACAGTGCCCCCCCAGCCCATAACAGTGCCATCCACAGACCGCCACCCTTTAACTGTGCCATCCACAGATTCCGTGTGCCCGCCGCCGCCGTTTAAAGTTATTAAACATGCCCCCCTCACTCCTAATAGTACCGTATATCCGAATTTCTTCTGTATAATGCCGGCAGGCGGGCCGGGCGGCCGGCGCGTCCCTCAGTGACGTCACTGGTCTGCGCCGCCTGCTTCATTTATAAAGCAGGCGGCGCAGGCACGTGACATCACTGAGGGACGCGCCGGCATTATACAGAAGAAATTCAGATATACGGTACTATTAGGAGTGAGGGGGGCATGTTTAATAACTTTTAATTCAATAATACATTTTATATTAGTATACCGGAGGGAGCGGTGGGGCGGGGCTATAGTACAGTGACCGCACCGCCCCACCACTATTGCCGGCCCCCAGCTCCTCCTCCCAGTCCCTCCCCCGGACCCCGCTCCGTACATCGCGTCCAGCGCCTGCGCCGGCCTCTGATCAGACGGGAGATGAGCGCTTCCACAATGGAAGCGCTCATCTCCCTGCCGCATATTACACTGCGAGCTGTCGGCCGCCCGGCGCCCCTGTTGCTATGGCGCCCTGTGCGGCCGCACAGCCCGCACACCCCAAAGGCCGGCCCTGAACGAGCCCCCCTTTACGGAGCCTGGCGCCCCCCCTGGGGGGCGCCCCCCACTATTTGAGAAGCACTGGCTTACTGTAACGTACAGTCAGGGGTGGATTGGCCATAGACCTTACAGGAAAATGTCCCAGTGGGCTGATGCCTAGGGGGCCGCCTGGGCCCTTCTCACGGCCGGCCAGTGGAAGTTTTTGGGTATATATTTTGTGCTGCTGGCAGTATTTTGTGATGGACTGTGGTCTTTGGCTCTGTTGGGGTGGTATAATGTGCCACAATATGGTATTGCTGGCCGTGCCTTTCTGATCCCATTACAAAACGGGGCCATGTTTAGTATTTTTTCCAGGGCCACAATAAGTTTCCAGTCCGCTCCTGCGTACAGCACTTACCCGTCTGTGCTCTAGCGGCGAGCCAGGCTGCTCTATTGCGGCACAGCCAGGGTTGTTGTGTCGCTGTGGCACTATATGAGCAAAGTGCGTAAGTGCTTCCTTTAGCCTGAATGCAGCTGTGTGGATTAGGGTTTAGGTTTAGGGACTAGGAGTTAGTGGGTTAGGATTAGTGGGTTTAGGGTTACAGTTAAAAGGTTAGGGTTCCGCCTAGGTACTGACTCCAGAGAGAGGACCTCCTTTTAACCACTCTGTTCTAGTCTAGTAGAAGCTAGAATGAATTGTGTAAAAGTAGGTATGATGTCTCAGGTCACATACTGCCAATGGACACGTGGTACGTGTTATAAATTACACTTCGCACCTCATGTATCAATATACTGCTGTATATACTATATATCTATACCCACAGCATTTTTTAATTGTATAATACATGCAGTGTGTATCGATATATAGTATATACAACAGTGTGCTGATATGTGAGGTACAAGGTATAATAGATGCAGTGGGTACAGACATATCAGTACACTGCTCTATATATATATATATATATCTGTACACATTGCATCTATTATACCTTGTACCTCACATACCAGTATACTGCTGTATATTCTGTCAGGTTCGAGGTATAATAGATGCAGTGGGTGCAGATATATGTGGACAATTCTACATTATGGTCATTGTGTGAGGTACATCAGGTATTGGGGGTTGTAGTTAGGGTTACGGTTAAGGTTAGGATTACTATTAGGGTTAGTGCTTAGAGTTCGTATTAGGGTCATGGGTCGAAATGCGCGTTGAGGTAGCGCCACCCTGGGTCTCTCTGCACTCTATTGCCCCCCGCTGGCTGTGTGGTCATTTTTCGTCCACCTGCACTTTGCTTCCTATGCAACATACTTCCACCTTTATGCGTCTGCATTTGTTGCCAGTGGGGGTGCATGGGTTGACCTTGCTTTACCTGATATTGTATGGTTTCATTTTCCATCCACTCATTTCATGGGTTGGGCACTGCACCCAATATTCTCCATTCCCATGTTATATATCATTATACACTACATTTTTCCATCTTTATATCCGTGTGTTTTTCTTCCCAGGGTGGCGCTCTTTTTGTTCTCCACTCTCATCACATTGCTTCACGGCATCTTATGTACTAATCTTACTCCTTTTTTCTGTTATTTTTAACATGCTTCAATAAAATTTATATATTTTTGGTATTATGAGCTCTCTCTCCATTTGTTTCTGGTGTTAATATTAGGGTTAAGGTTAATATTAGGGTTAGGACACATGGAGAGAAACAATGGATGACCTCCTTTTATCCATTCCATTCTAGTATCAACCATTCTAGTCTCAATCTTTCACGTTTTCTATATTCAGGGGGAGAAGGACCTTTGATGTTGTCATCACAGGTCCTGCAGCTGCACCCTTCAAACCTAGGAACTGCATAATTGTCAGTGAAGTTCCTTTACTCCCTGATGACTTTATAACAGGTTCTTTAGCTTTCTAAAGCTCTGGACTACACTAATAATGCTGGGTTTGCATCCTCAGTGCAGTTAAAATAAAGTCATGTGATACTGGTGAGTAGTTGGTAGTTGGGTACCCAGGGAAACAGCCCCCTGGACTCCCCCACATTAAGCTACTGCTCCCAGTGATTATCTGTAATCGACTGAATAACTGCTGCTGAAACTATTCAATTTCCCTGCAGTGCCACCATGGGATTGCCTGTTGACCAATGATATCAGGGTCTGTCCATATAATGCTCGGATATGCTAGGTCCTTCAGAGAAGCTAATTCATGGAGGTCCAAATTGAGGTGAAGAACTCTCCTTTTCTTAACCAATCTCTTTGATGTTAACATAATCAAATTCAATGGTGCCATTGTACCAGAATCCACAGATGTAAGGGGAGAAGTGTTTTCATATATTGATGTATTTATAGTAAATATATGAAGGTAGGAACACATTGGAGCAGATTTATGAAACTTTCTAATAGAAAAGCTGTCTGTTGTCCATTGTGACAAATGAAGACCGTTCTTTCTCATTGGTTGATCTGGGTAACAAAGGTTTTTGCTTTTAGTTTCATAAGTTTTCATTTTTGTGGTGCTTGCAAATGAAGCATCTAAATGGAAAAATTCTGAGGGAAATATATCATTTGCAGTAGATTTTGTGTCAGTTTTAAGTCAGTCTATGTTTTGTAAGGTTGCGCTAAATTTATGAAATGGTGCACAGTAATAATGTTTTTGGCAGGGGGTTGCCTGGTGTGGAGACTTTTTTGTGACTTTTTAGAAAGTCGCACATCATAAATTAGATTTAAAGGCCATGTGTCAGATTTGTGCATATAAAACTGGTTGACCTGCGCTTGGCATCTGAAGGCATCTGTGTTGGTCCCATATTAATATGTGCCCACATTGCTGAGAAAGATAAAGTTTTAATAGATGCAAATAAGCCTCTAGGAGCAACAGGGCCATTGTCATTACACCTAGAGGCTCTGCTCTCTCTGCAACTGCTGCTCCCTCTGCACTTTGATTGACAGGGCCAGGCATGATGACATTTTCACTAATCTCCTCCTAGAGGCTCATTTGCATATAATAAAACATTTTTCTCAGCAATGCGGCACATATGAACGTGGGACCAACACAGATGACTTCAGCTGCCAAGAGCAGAAATGCGGGACAGAAATCCCAGCGCAGTACAGGTACGGCGCGCTGATCGGACGGGTGCAGGAGCTGCGCCCGCCCGATCAGAGGCAGGGGTCCGGCTGTCACTGATAGCCGGACCTCTGATGTATGCTCCGGCATTGGTGAGAACAGCGAAGCCGGCACATTAACCCTAGCACGCCCGCGGTCAGCGCTGACCGCAGCACATACGGTATCCCCACGGGTGCCGGTGTCCATGGGTCCCAGCGCTGCTGTGACGGAGATTCCATGACAGGGAAGGCAGTCCGATGCCTTCCTTAGGCATCGTGGCTGCCTTTAGGGAAAACCTGTGAGATCCAGCCCCCTGGATCTCACAGGCAAGCAGGCTGTAAGCGTATTACAGTGTGTAATACACTTACAGCCAATGCATTACAATACAGAAGTATTGTAATGCATTGTAAAGGGGATCAGACCCCCAAAAGTTGAAGTCCCAGAGCGGGACAGAAAATAAAGTGAAAAAATAAGTTAAAAAAATAACGTTTTTAAAAAATAATTTAACGTTTCAAGTAAGAAAAAAAGCGTCCTTTTCCCAAAATAAATTGTAAAAAATAGGGGGGAAAAAAGAAAAGTAGACATATTAGGTATCGCCGCGTCCGTATCGACCGGCTCTATAAAAATATCACATGATCTAACCCCTCAGGTGAACACCATCAAAAAAATTAAATTAAAACTGTGCTAAAAAAAACTTTTTTTTGTCACCTTAAATCACAAAAAGTGTAATAGCAAGCGATCAAAAAGTCATACGCACCCCATAATAGTACCAATCAAACCGTCTTCTCATCCTGCAAAAAATGAGCCCCTACATAAGGGCTCTTTCACACCAGCGTTCTTTTCTTCCGGCATAGAGTTCCGTCGTCGGGGCTCTATGCCGGAAGAATCCTGATCAGTTTTATCCTAATGCATTCTGAATGGAGTGAAATCCGTTCAGGATGCATCAGGATGTCTTCAGTTCTGGAACGGAACGTTTTTTGGCCGGAGAAAATACTGCAGCATGCTGCGCTTTTTGCTCCGGCCAAAAATCCTGAAGACTTGCCGCAAGGCCGGATCCGGAATTAATGCCCATTGAAAGGCATTGATCCGGATCCGGCCTTAAGCTAAATGTCGTTTCGGCGCATTGCCGCATCCGACGTTTAGCTTTTTCTGAATGGTTACCATGGCTGCCGGGACGCTAAAGTCCTGGCAGCCATGGTAAAGTGTAGCGGGGAGCAGCATACTTACCGTCCGTGCGGTTCCTGGGGCGCTCCAGAGTGACGTCAGGGCGCCCCAAGCGCATGGATCACGTGATCGCATGGCACGTCATCCATGCGCATGGGGCGCTCTGACGTCATTCTGGAGCGCCCCGGGAGCCGCACGGACTGTAAGTATACCGCTCCCCCGCTCCCCGCTCCTACTATGGCAACCAGGACTTTAATAGCGTCCTGGCTGCCATAGTAACACTGAAAGCATTTTGAAGACGGATCCGTCTTCAAATGCTTTCAGTACACTTGCGTTTTTCCGGATCCGGCGTGTAATTCCGGCAAGTGGAGTACACGCCGGATCCGGACAACGCAAGTGTGAAAGAGGCCTAAGTCGCTCAAAAAAAAAACAAAAAAACTATGGCTTTCAGAAAATGGAGACACTAAGAAATATATATATATATATAAAAAAAAAAAAAAGCTTTATTATGTAAAACTGAAACAAACAACCAATAAAAGTAGTCATATTTGGTATTTTTGCATCCGTAACAACCTGCTTTATAAAAATACCACATGATCTAACCTGTCAGATGAACACTGTAAATAACAAAAAATAAAAACAATGCCAAAACAGCTATTTTTTGTTGCCTTGCCTCACAAAAAGTATAATATAGAGCAACTAAAAATCATATGTACCCTAAAATAGTACAAACAAAACTGCCACCTTATCCCATAGTTTCCAAAATGGGGTAATTTTTCTGGAGTTTCTACTCTAGGGGTGCATCAGGGGGTCTTCAAATGTGACATGGCAGCTTAAAATTATCCCAGTGAAATCTGCCTTCCAAAAACCATATTCCGTTCCTTTCCTTCTGCGCAATGCCATCTGCCTGTACAGCAGTTTACGACCACATATGGGGTGTTTCTGTAAACTACAGAATCAAGGCAATAAATATTGATTTTTGTTTGGCTGTTAACCCTTGCTTTGTTAGTGGAAAAAAATGGATTAAAATGGAAAATCTGCCCAAAAAGTGAAATTCTGACATTTTATCTCCATTTTCCATTAATTCTTGTGGAACACCTAAAGGGTTAATAAAGTTTGTAAAATCAGTTTTGAATACCTTGAGGGGTGTAGTTTCTAAAATGGGGTCATTTTTGGGTGGTTTCTATTATGTACAGTTGTGTTCAAAATAAGAGCAGTGTGTTTAAAAAAGTGAATAAAGCTCAAAATCCTTCTAATAGCTTTTATTTTCATACACACAAATGCAAATCAAAACAGGAAGAAAAACATATCACATTTGTTTTGTTCCTCTAAAAAAATTGAAGAAAAGTGAATATTAGACTGTTCAAAAAAATAGCAGTGTTTGTATTCTTCTTTACAAACTCAGACATTCACTATATAAACTGAAAAATGTTTGAAGATTTTGCTTTCCTTTGAATCACTTAACTAATATTTAGTTGTATAACCACTGTTTCTGAGAACTGCTGTACATCTGTGTTGCATGGAGTCAACCAACTTCTGGCACCTGTGAACAGGGATTTCAGCCCAGGATGATTGGACTGTATTCCACAGTTCTTCTCTATTTCTTGGTTTTGCATCAGAAACTAAATTTTTTATGTCCCCCTACAAGTTTTCTATTGGATTAAGATCGAGGATTGGGCTGGCCACTCCATAACGTCAATCTTGTTGGTCTGGAACCAAGTTGTTGCACGTTTACTGGTGTGTTTGGGGTTGTTTTCTTGTTGGAACACCCATTTCAAGGGCATTTCCTCTTCAGCATAAGGCAGCATGACCTCTTCAAGTATTCTGATGTATTCAAACTGATCCATGATCCCTGGTATGAGATAAATAGGCCCAACACCGTAGTATGAGAAACATCCCCATATCATGATGCTTGAGCCACCATGCTTCACTGTCTTCACAGTGTACTGTGGCTTGAATTTAGTGTTTGGGGGTCGTCTGACAAACTGTCTCCGGCCACTAGACCCAAAAAGAACAATCTTACTTTCATCAGTCCACAAAATGTTGCGCCATTTCTCTTTAGGCCAGTCAATGTAACATAGTAACATAGTACATAAGGCCGAAAAAAGACATTTGTCCATCCAGTTCGGCCTGTTATCCTGCAAGTTGATCCAGAGGAAGGCAAAAAACCCTGTGAGGTAGAAGCCAATTTTCTCCACTTTAGGGGAATAAAAAATTCCTTCCCGACTCCAATCATGCAATCAGAATAACTCCCTGGATCAACGACCCCTCTCTAGTAGCTATAGCCTGTAATATTATTACGCTCTAGAAACACATCCAGGCCCCTCTTGAATTCCTTTATTGTACTCACCATCACCACCTCCTCAGGCAGAGAGTTCCATAGTCTCACTGCTCTTACCGTAAAGAATGTGCTCTTTGGCAAATTGTAAACTCTTCAGCACATGTCTTTTTTTCAACAGTGGGACTTTGTGGGGGCTTCTTGCAGATAGCTTGGCTTCATATCGGTGTCTTCTAATTGTAACAGTACTCAAAGGTAACTTTAGACCTTCTTTGATCTTCCTGGAGCTGATTGTTGGCTGAGTCCTTGCCATTTTGGCTATTCTTCTATCCATTTGAATGGTAGTTTTTCGCTTTCTTCCACGTCTATCAGGTTTTGGTTGCCATTTTAAAGCATTTGCGATCATTTTAGCTGAGCAGCCTATCATTTTCTGCACTTCTTTATATGTTTTCCCCTCTCCAATCAACTTTTTAATCAAGGTACTCTGTTCTTCTGAACAATGTCTGGAACAAACCATTTTCCTCAGAATTTCAGAGAGAAATGCACTGTAACCAGCATGTACAACATTTGCTGCATTCCTTCCTTAAATAAGGGCAATAATTGCCACCTGTTTTTTAGAGAATGAAGGACCTCACTAATTGAACTCCACACTGCTATTATTTTAAACATGCCCCTTTCAATTAGTGATTCAATTACATAGAATCAGCAGCATGCATGTCATGACTGTTGGGTCTGTTGGATTTGTATTACTCTACTACACCTGCTAACAAATTATTTGACATGTAGAAATCTTAATTTTACCCAGTGATTGATCAGGTTAGTGAGGTCTGACTGCTATTATTTTGAACACAACTGTAAGCCTCACAAAGTGACTTCAGACCTGAACTGGTCCTTAAAAAAGTGTGTTTTGGAAATATTCAAGATTTGCTTCTAAACTTCTAAGCCTTCTAACGTCCCCAAAAAATAAAATAGCATGAAGTAGACATATGAGAAATGTAAAGTAATGACTATTTCTTGAGTCATTACTATCTATTATAAAAAGTAGAGAAATTGAAATTTGCAAATTTGCTAATTTTTCCAAATTTTTGGTAAATTTGGTATTTTTTTATAAACAAAAATTACATTTTTTTACTCAATTTTACCACTGTCATGAAGTACAATATGTGATGAAAAAAAAAATTTCAGAATGGCCTGGATAAGTAAAAGTTTTTTAAAGTTGTTATCACATAAAATGAGACATGTCAGATTTGCAAAAATTGGCCTGGGATTTAAGGTGAAAAGTGGCTCAGTAGTGAAGGGGTTAAAGCTGTTCTAATCTAAAATTCTGACTTACTTTTTACTCCACTTCTAAAACTGGAGAGGTTCAATAAATGTCACAAAATTTGACCAAATGTTGCACTTGGGCATCAACTGCAACATTTTTACGCCACAACATTGGCATAGCAGATTTGTTAAATATCCCTCTTTGTGTGTAGCCCCAGTTCTAGTAATGAAAATCACTAAGTGTGTGATGTTTTTGCTCTTTTGCCAACTTTGCTGCATAGCCCTTCTGGACGATAGTGAAGGTAGCCTGGAAATTTTCCTCGAAGTAGGAAACACCCATTTTTGCAAGTTATGCTCCCTTTACAGACAGGCCATGCCCCCATTTATGCCCATTTACTGTATTTAGAGGCTGGTTGTGAATTTTGGAAGGTGCCTGTAGACTTTTCCAGCATTAGGGAGATTTGCTAAGTCTTCCAGGAGAGTAGGAGTTTTTCAGGGAGCAGCCTGGGCATTCTGGGAGAGTTGGCTTGTTTGATTTAAAGGGGTCTATAACTTAAAGGGGTTATGGCACAAAACATATTGTACAGTTTTTAAACCAGCACCTGGATCTGAATACTTTTGTAATTGCATGTAATTAAAAATTTTGCTTAGCCACTGAATTATTCAATAAAATGTATCTGTATAGCACTACCTGCTGTTAGTTTTTTTCCTATTTCTTTGACCTGGTCACTGAGATGGTCACACATGCTCCGTTTTATCCTTCATCTGCCTCCTGAGCTGTGATAAAGTGAGCATGGACATGCCCCCTTAGCTACAGCAGAAAAGACCCTCCCCTTGAGCCACCAGCTTGATATAAATATACCAGAGTAATGGATGGGGAGATCCCTGGATCCATGTGAGGCACAGGGCTGGTTCTAGCTTTGTTAGAAAGAGATTGTAATGCTTTTCCTGATGTATGGTTTTCTAGATAACCAGCCCACTTACGCTCACACTTGTTCTCTCACCACTATTGAATTTTTACAATTTATAGACTGATAGTGTTGAGCGCGAATATTCGAAAAGCTAATTTTTATCACGAATATTTAGAATATAGTGCTTTACATTCGTAATTTTTTTTAGTAAACATCAGGTGATCATCCATACCTTCTTCTAGCTTGTGGGCCTATGAGAAGGCTTTGTCACAGCTTAGCAACATCCCTAGCAACTAATAGAAAAGTTGCCTACACCACACCGGTATGTTGTGCGCATTACGCGAATAATACATTGCCGATTTTTACAATCAAGAATATAATCTTGAATTCGCGAATATATGACAAATATTCTACAAAATATTCGCGAAATATCGCGAATTCCAATATTGCCACTGCCGCTCATCACTATAGACTGAATGGGTCTTCATGTGTAAGGCAAAAGACATGTAGAACTAGTCAATGAGATATTGGCAAAGGTCCACAAGTAGCAGAAATGCTGTGGACTTTCTGTCTGCAGCATATTTACAGTAGCAGTAAATGAATGAGATTTTAACAAATCTCATCCACTTGCTGCAAATAAAATTAACATTTAGTGAGAATCTCAAATCTAGGGGATGTCAATTTAGGCTAGGTCTACACGACGACATTTGTCGCGCGACAATAAGTCGCGCGACAGATAGGGCACAACTACACTGCAACATTTGTAGCGCAACATTTTGTTGCACCAATGTCGCGCAACAATTTTTATAATGGCAGTTGCGACATTGGTGCACCAAAATCTTGCGCGACAAATGTCGTCGTGTAGACCTTGCCTTATTTGGCGGATTTTCTCTGATGATTTCAAACTTTGCAATACAAAGATGAAATTGCGATCAAAGTCATGAAAAGATTCTTAACCCCTTAAGGACCGGGCTCATTTTCACCTTAAGGACCAGGCCATTTTTTGCAAATCTGACCAGTGTCACTTTAAGTGCTCATAACTTTAAAACGCTTTGACTTATCCAGGCCATTCTGAGATTGTTTTTTCGTCACATATTGTACTTCATGACACTGGTAAAATGAAGTCAAAAAAATTATTTTTTTTGCACAAAAAAATACCTAATTTACCAAAAATTTGAAAAAAATTAGCAAATTTCAAAGTTTCAGTTTCTCTACTTCTGTAATACATAGTAATACCCCAAAAAATTGTGATGACTTTACATTCCCCATATGTCTACTTCATGTTTGAATTGTTTTGGGAATGATATTTTATTTTTTGGGGATGTTACAAGGCTTAGAAGTTTAGAAGCAAATCTTGAAATTTTTCAGAAATTTACAAAAACTCAATTTTTAGCGACCAGTTCAGGTCTGAAGTCACTTTGCGAGGCTTACATAATAGAAACCACCCAAAAATGACCCCATCTAAGAAACTACACCCCTCAAGGTATTCAAAACTGATTTTGCATACATTGTTAACCCTTTAGGTGTTGCACAAGAGTTATTGGCAAATGGGGAGGAAATTTGAGAATTTCATATTTTTGTCAAATTTTTCATTTTAACCCATTTTTTCCACTAACAAAGCAAGGGTTAACAGCCAAACAAGATTGTATCTTTATTGCCCTGACTCTGCCGTTTACAGAAACACCCAATATGTGACCGTAAACTACTGTACGGCCACACAGCGGGGCGTAGAGTGAAAGGTGCGCCGTTTGGTTTTTGGAAGGCTGATTTTTATGGACTGGTTTTTTGACACCATGTCCCATTTGAAGCCCCCTGATGCACCCCTAGAGGAGAAACTCCCTAAAAGTGACCCCATCTAAGAAACTACACCTCTCAAGGTATTCAAAACTGATTTTACATACGTCGTTAACCCTTTAGGTGTTGCACAAGAGTTATTGGCAAATGGGGATGAAATTTGAGAATTTCATTTTTTTGCCTAATTTTCAATTTTAACCCATTTTTTCCACTAACAAAGCAAGGGTTAACAGCCAAACAAGATTGTATCTTTATTGCCCTGACTCTGCCGTTTACAGAAACACCCCATATGTGGCCATAAACTACTGTACGGGCACACAGTAGGGCGTAGAGTGAAAGGTGCGCGGTTTGGTTTTTGGAAGCCAGATTTTGCTGGACTGGTTTTTTGACACCATGTCCCATTTGAAGCCCCCTTGATGCACCCCTAGATTAGAAATTCCATAAAAGTGACCCCATCTAAGAAACTACACCCCTCAAGCTATTCAAAACTGATTTTACAAACTTTGTTAACCCTTTAGGTGTTGCACAAGATTTAATGGAAAATAGAGACACAATTTCAAAATTTCACATTTTTGGCAGATTTTCCATTTTAATATTTTTTTTCCAGTTACAAAGCAAGGGTTAACAGCCAAACAAAACTCAATATTTATGGCCCTTATTCTGTAGTTTACAGAAACACCCCATATGTGGTCGTAAACTGCTGTACGGGCACACGGCAGGGTGCAGAAGGAAAGGAATTCCATACGGTTTTTGGAAGGCAGGTTTTGCTGGACTGTTTTTTTTGACACCATGTCCCATTTGAAGCCCCCCTGATGCACCCCTAGAGTAAAAACTCCAAAAAAGTGACTCCATTTTAGAAACTACGGGATAGGGTGGCAGTTTTGTTGGTACTAGTTTAGGGTACATATGATTTTTGGTTGCTCTATATTACACTTTTTGTGCAGCAAGGTAACAAGAAATAGCTTTTTTGGCACGTTTTTTTTTTTTGTTATTTACAACATTCATCTGACAGGTTAGATCATGTGGTATTTTTATAGAGCAGGTTGTCGCGGACGCGGCGATACCTAATATGTATACATTTTTTTTTATTTATGTAAGTTTTATACAATAACTTCATTTTTAAAACCAAAAAAATGTTTTAGTGTCTCCATATTCTAAGAGCCATAGTTTTTTCAGTTTTTGGGCGATTATCTTGAGTAGGGTCTCATTTTTTGCGGGATGAGATTACGGTTTGATTGGCACTATTTTGGGGTGCATATGACTTTTTGATCGCTTGCTATTACACTTTTTGTGACGTAAGATGGCAAAAAATGGCTTTTTTTACACTGTTTTTATTTTTATTTTTTTACGGTGGTCATCTGAGGGGTTAGGTCATGTGATATTTTTATAGAGCCGGTCGATACGGACGCGGCGATACCTAATATGTATACTTTTTTTTATTTATGTAAGTTTTACAGAATGAGTTCATTTTTGAAAAAAAAAAATCATGTTTTAGTGTCTCCATAGTCTAAGAGCCATAGTTTTTTCAGCTTTTGGGCGATTATCTTGAGTAGGGTCTCATTTTTTGCGGGATAAGATGACGGTTTGATTGGTACTATTTTGGCGTACATGCGACTTTTTTGATCACTTTTATTACCTTTTTTGGGAAGTAAGGTGGGCAAAATTTCAATTTTCTCATAGTTTTTATTTTTTTATTTTTATGGCGTTCACAGTGCGGGGAAAGTAACATGACCATTTTATAGATCAGGTCGTTACGGACGCGGCGATACCTAATATGTGTAGTTTATTTTCGTTTTTTAATTTTTATTCAGTGATAAATGTTTTTTTTTTTATCTTAACTTTTTTCACTTTTTTTTACATTTTTGTGACCCAGACCCACTTGGTTCTTGAAGATCCAGTGGGTCTGATGTCTGTATAATACAGTACAGTACAATATATATTGTTCTGTACTGTATTTTACTTACACTGAACAGATCTATGCTTTTAGCACAGATCTGTTCAGCACCATGGACAGCAGGACGCCTGAGCAGGCGTCCTGTTGCCATGGGAACCCTCCCCGTCTGCTCAGAACTTCGCAGACGGGGAAGGGTAAGCACGGGGCTGAGGGGGGCTCTCTGGGGGCTCTCTCCCTCTCCATCGGGGGGCTGCAAAGGCACAGCAGCCCCCCGATGGAGAGGGAGGGAGCTCCCTGACCGATGACAGTTAACTTTTTCCATACAGCGGTCCGTACGGACCGCGGTATGGAAAGGGTTAAACGGCTGACATCTTCACAGATGTCAGCCGTTTATACCAGGGTGCCAGCAATGTGCTGGCACCCTGGTACAACCACTAGAAGCCAACGATCGTTCATGGGGAGGCGGGCGGGGGATCGCGATCCCGCCTGCCGCACCGCCCGCCTCCCGCAACGCCCCCACCGCCTGCGACACCCCCCCCGCACCACCCTCCGGCATAAAATCGTGCAGGGGTGCAGGGGGGGTGAAAAATATTTATTTTAGCCACTCTAAAGTTTCTGATCCCCGCGGTCAGGGACCGCGGCGATCAGAAACTGCAAAAAGCGCAGCAAACCGCAGGTCTGAATTGACCTGCGGTTTGCTGCGATCGCAGATACAGGGGGGTCAAATGACCCCCCCCTGCATTGTTACGGGATGCCGGCTGAATGATTTCAGCCGAAATCCCGTTCCAATTAACCCCTGGGGCGCCGGAATACAGATTTTAAGTCAGGACGTACCGGTACGTCCTGGGTCCTTAAGGACTCGGGAAATAGGGCGTACCGGTACGTCCTAGGTCCTTAAGGGGTTAAAGGGCATCTGTCAGCAGATTTGTACCTATGAAACTGGCTGACCTGTTACATGTGCACTTGGCAGCTGAAGACATCTGTGTTGGTCCCATGTTAATATGTGCCCGCATTGCTGAGAAAAATTATCTTTTAATATATGCAAAAGAGACTCTAGGAGCAAAGGGGGCGTTGCTGTTACACCTAGAGGCTCTGCTCTCTCTGCAGTTGCCGAGCCCTCTCCACTTTGATAGGGCCAGGCAGTGTGAATGTGATCACGTGATTATAGGCGCAGAACAGGAAAGAGGCTTGTCAGCAGTTCTTTTCTGTACTGTGAGCCTCTTTCCTGTACTGCCCATGCGCCTGATACTGAATTGTACAGTGCAGTACAAGACTGGGCCAGGTGTGATCAAGTTTCACTGCTGCTCCTGTCAATAAAAGAGCAGAGGGTGCGGCAACTGCAGAGGAATCAGAGCCTCTAGGAATAACGGCATATATTAAAACTTAATTGTTGGTAGGGTAACATATGAACATGGGACCACCACAGGTGCCTTCAGCTCCCAAGTACACGTGCAACAGATCAGCCAGTTTCATAGGTACAAAACTGCTGACAGATGCCCTTTAAGAAAATCCATGTTTTGCATGCAGATTTCACTGTGGATTCACTATACAATTTGCATTGAAATCTGCAATGTTTTTTTTCTGCCCTGAGAGAATGTACCATAAGTGTTCTGTAGACACTAAATACTAAAACCAACAGATGGGGAGTTTTTTTTTTCATATATTCACTATATTAAATTTTTAGAGACCTCTTGGTAATGTATCTTACACATCATTTCTATATTTTCTATGTTTTCAAGACCAACTGTTTTTGTCTTTTGATTCATATGGCATCAACATGGCATCAGCTGGCGCCACCTGCTGTTAGGCAGGTATTATTTTTCAGATTAAAGGCTAATTTCTTCTACTACTTTTTCCCTTAGTACAGTACCTTGTAACATTACAGAAAAACTAAACCTAAAAATGCTGAAGTATTGTTTTAACATGTCAGAAAATATTCCTATTATGCTTTCTTTTTCCATCATAGTATATGCAGTGGAATAATGTAACAATCGGTAAAGGCTTCTGACAGAATGCGCGTCTGAACAAAACCTGACCTATAATTGATGTTCAAGTTCAATTATTCAGAAAATATACACCAGGTCTTCACAGCACAGTCTCACAATGCTTACTATGGACAATGGAGATATTCTTCGACTTTGTAAAGAGAACTGAAGGCAGATCTAGAAACCCAACCATTGCAAAGTTTTCAAAGTCTGTACAGTAGTTCAAAAGTACTACTTCATCATGCATTTGAACATTTGAATCTAACTCATTTTGTGTGGTTATCAGACTCCCAGCTAATCCCTTGTTAGAGAACGAATCAGCTTATAGAGGTTAAAACTTGCATGATGAAACAGAATACAGTCTGCGCGAGTCGTATTGTAACTCTTCATGCCCAATGCCTATAAATTATTCAGTTTCTTTCGAGATAGGGTTTAAAAGATTAAACATTGAGGGGACTGGGTGTACAGAATGGCGCCTTTGGTGAACATCTGAAAAAAATCCAGACCTTTATTCTGAAAAATTGTACATTTATTTGTGTTTAAAAACCCTTCTTCTAACAGAAGGCAATCAAGACAGAGGAAGACATTCCACGTGTCATTACCAGAGCTGACTTTTATAGCTCACCATTTTACACCACATTTGGAACCTGTAGCCATAACAGAACCAAAAGCATACATTGGATATTTACTAGTAGTATTAAACCATAGAAACTAAAGTATTTACCTTCCTTATTAAAAATACCTTTTATTAAATACATCATTTTTTTACAATTTTTTTTAGAAAACCCCTATCGATCAAATTATAGATAATAATAATCAATGTTAAATACACCATATATAGAGTTAAAATCTCGGGCAGGTTGTCAAGAGGTGGGACAGTATGTGTCCTTACTCGCGGTTTGATGACACGGGACATAACCCAGTTGTCTTTCTATTCCAGGTTTATGAGAGCAACATACATATCCCTACTTTGTCTCCGGATCTCACCCTGCCTACAGGCACCCGCCCGAAAAGGGGTGACCCCACCTCTCAGTGGCTAAACCCTTTCTAGCCCCTGCCCTAGCCCTAAAAATGGTTGTTGTTCCAAAAAACAAACACTGATAAAGGTGAGTCCCAACACTGCGTTTCCCCACTATTACCACTGGTTCCTCAGGGGACACTTCCCGGTATATGGGAGACCGACCGGCAGTAATTCGATGATCATGTCCTCCAGCCTGATATCTCCTCCAACGAGAGTCCCTATGGTTAGGGAGTATGACCTTATGCTCAGATGTGGGCTACTAGATCTAAGGCGTCTATATCTTGTTCAAACATGGCGCCATTAAAAGTGTTAAGTCCCTCCAAACTCCTCCCCTCCACTTCCTGCCCCTATCCCCACCCCCCATATGCAGACATCTGTATGTGGTGATCATTAAACCCCTCCTCCTAATGGTGTCTATCATAGAGGTTACTTGCCAAGTTGGTAAGGACGTCATCATGAAAGATTGCCCATGTAGTCAAACTGACAGATAAGAAACGCCGCAGTGAAACGCAAATCCGTTCCACCGATCGTCCGGAAAATGAAATGACGCCTCCTCCTCAACGGTAGGCTCCATCCATTCAGGTTTAATCTAGGAAGAGGTGGAAACTGCTGTGGAACGCTTATGCGCTCCACAGCCTTTACAACAGGAAACAGATGTTGTTTCCCGTGACGCCTCCTCCTTTGTAGTGCGCACGCTGTGGAACACAAATGCGTTCCACAGTCTCTACATCAGGAAGAGATCTCCTCCGTTGGTGGAACACATCTGCACTCCAATGATAACTGGGGGAATAAAACAACTATCCTAAGATAGAGGATTACTACATGACTCTATAATAGACAAGAATTTCGGGATAACCAACATACCCTAGTAAATTTAAATAGAGTTGGCATATTAGAGGGCTTCAGCGGCTTTACATAAAAAGCGGGATTAGCGGCTATACATAATAATGACAGGGTTAACATTTCTGGGGGGGGGGAATGAGGGGGGACCAAGGGACCACTAGTTCTTTTACTTCCCAATCCAAAATAGGAGTATCTAAATCACTGCACAAATATATTATGGACAATTGGATGATAAATTCTAATATTCCACTTACTGGACCCATTATGGTCCAATATACATGTGCTACTGGTATTTGATAGGAATATACAACTCAAAACAGGAGGTGACTACAGATTAAACGGGGGATGGAGGAGAAATATATACCTCAAAGGAAACAACTGTAGAAGAACTATTTATTCGAGATATACACTCACCTAAAGAATTATTAGGAACACCTGTTCTATTTCTCGTTAATGCAATTATCTAGTCAACCAATCACATGGCAGTTGCCTTCATGCATTTAGGGGTGTGGTCCTGGTCAAGACAATCCCCTGAGCTCCAGACTGAATGTCAGAATGGGAAAGAAAGGTGATTTAAGCAATTTTGAGCGTGGCATGGTTGTTGGTGCCAGACGAGCCGGTCTGAGTATTTCACAATCTGCTCAGTTACTGGGATTTTCAAGCACAACCATTTCTAGGGTTTACAAAGAATGGTGTGAAAAGGGAAAAACATCCAGTATGCGGCAGTCCTGTGGGCAAAAATGCCTTGTGGATGCTAGAGGTCAGAGGAGAATGGGCCGACTGATTCAAACTGATAGAAGAGCAACGTTGACTGAAATAACCACTCGTTACAACCGAGGTATGCAGCAAAGCATTTGTGAAGCCACAACACGCACAACCTTGAGGCGGATGGGCTACAATAGCAGAAGACCCCACCGGGTACCACTCATCTCCACTACAAATAGGAAAAAGAGGCTACAATTTGCACGAGCTCACCAAAATTGGACTGTTGAAGACTGGAAAAATGTTGCCTAGTCTGATGAGTCTCGATTTCTGTTGAGACATTCAAATGGTAGAGTCCGAATTTGGCGTAAACAGAATGAGAACATGTATCCATCCTCTGATGGCTACTTCCAGCAGGATAATGCACCATGTCACAAAGCTCGAATCATTTCAAATTGGTTTCTTGAACATGACAATGAGTTCACTGTACTAAAATGGCCCCCACAGTCACCAGATCTCAACCCAATAGAGCATCTTTGGGATGTGGTGGAACGGGAGCTTCGTGCCCTGGATGTGCATCCCTCAAATCTCCATCAACTGCAAGATTCTATCCTATCAATATGGGCTAACATTTCTAAAGAATGCTATCAGCACCTTGTTGAATCAATGCCACGTAGAATTAAGGCAGTTCTAAAGGCAAAAGGGGGTCCAACACCGTATTAGTATGGTGTTCCTAATAATTCTTTAGGTGAGTGTATATACCTCGAAGGAAACAATGAAAGAGAGCTGTTCATTGGAGATATATATATACCTCACAGGAAACAACTGAAGGAGAGTTGTTCATTTAAACCCTCTAGGTGTATTGTTCTCAGAAAGTAAATCCATCTGGCTTCTCTTTGTAGGATCTTTTTATTCCAGTCCCCTTTCCGAGGTGAGGGGTTGATCACCTCAATTACCTGGAATTTCAGATCATGTGGATTACCCTTAAGGACCTGTAATACATGATTAGCTATCGGGGGTATCTCTCTTATGTTTGATGTCACCCAGATGGTCCCCAATCCTTCTCCTCAGCTCACACTTTGTTTTTCCTTCCCTGTTGTGACACTATTAAAGGTCTTGGATACATAAATAAAGGGGCACGCTATACAGCCGTCACATTTGAAAGCCCCCAGCGGTTTACGCTCAAGCCATGTCCCTGTGGGTTGAGGTTTTGTATACATACTATGAACTAAATAGTCCCTAAGCGATTTTCCTCTCCGGAAAGTGACTGATGGATAGGGAGTCAGGATATCTGCCAAATCCTGGTCTGTCCGGAGCAAAAAATTACAGCAGCAAAAAAAGAAAAAATTGTACAGAGCATCAAACTTGTTTATCTATGAATAAATGCATAAAGAATGAACGCGTTCAGATTCAATTTGCTTACAATACTGCTGCTTTCTCCAGACAAATATGCATAATGGGACCTCCTGAAACTAGCAACATTATAAGAAACAAAAAGGGACAAAAAAGATATATTGTTTGTATTTAAAAAAAATGATAGCTTGTCTTATCTATACACAACATTTCATTAATCTGGCATCACTGGGACAAGATAGGATATGGATTATCACACTTTCTACATTATTTATTGATATAAAAATGTGTAGAAAGACTCACTTGTAATAGCAGTTTGGCCAATATTAAAATATTAAAGGGGTTTTCCAGAAAAGTTTTTCAAAAGGTTAAAAAATGAAAAGAAAAAAAACTTACCTCACTGATACTCCACTGTTCCTGCTCCCTTAAATCCTGACTTGACACACATGACTGGCTGAGTGGGCATTTCAAGCCAATTCCTATGTGTCTAGCTGGGACCAGGTATGCAAATTTGCTTTCTTTAAAAAAAATATATATATATATATGTGCTACTAGTGCAGTATCCCACTGCAGGTGTCAATGTAACTATATCTTGTACACTCTCCCAAAGGCTGTATATAGAGAGTTTTGCTAGTTCCTAGTTACTGTTGCTAGGATGGGCTGGTACCACCTCTTCCTGTTTAGGAGGAAGTAGTTGAGTCTACTGTGAACTGTGGTCGTGTGTGCAGCAAAGAGCAGTGCTTAAAAGGCAAACCTCTTACTCTGTGGATTACAAACAGCAAAGTGACAGAAGATGCATCAACCCTTTAGAGATAGAGCTATTGTTTTCTGCTGATCATATAGGGGAAGCATAGAACATTTGTCATAGAAAGGCAACACACTTATATTGAGGCTACAGACATCTTAGCATATTGGTGGAAGCAATAAGCTTCAGGTTCCCCATCATACTAAAAGGACAGAATAGCCATCTGTTCAGTGACTTTATTCCACTGAGGATACTGCAGAGATACCATATGATGAGATTGGGATATAGACAAGTTGCACCCCTTGGTGATTTGGTGAGAACATACAGATTGTATGAAAGAGATTGTAGTGAATAGGGCCAGGCCAGACTTCCGGCAGCACTTGTGTGCAAGCGTTAGTACAGATCCTGCAGGCTGTTCCCCTGCAGGATAAGCCTAACACTAGTGTGAAGGAAGCCTTAGACAATCAAAAGAGAGTGTTGTAGTGTTTTACTGTAGATTTTTGAAAAGGAGAATAAATACCATAGGTTTAGACGATAGCTAAGTGAATATGTGATTTACTGGTCAAAGACATATAATTTGAAGAAGCAGTCACTTAGCTTGGTTCAGATCTTCATAAGCTCTGGTTGCATGCCAAAAGCCAAGATGGCGGATAACAAAGAGATAAGGAAGTGTGTTGTGTGGAGCTTACCCTCTGTGACATGAAGGGAATTTATACCCTTAGTGCCACCACTGGGATGGACACAGAATATTTCAGTGTGTGTAGTACTATTGTGTATTTGTAAGTAATCAGCTATGAATGTGGTATTGTTCAGATACCTATGTGCTAGGCACAACAGATTTGGGTTTGCTATCTGTTTAATGCATAGAATGATCTTAATGTGAAAGAACAACTAAATAACTCTACCATACACATAATCAATTTGTGATTTGTAAATTATAGGGATATACTGCCTTGTGATATACAACTTATGTGATTGGAGCTGGCTCAAGCAGCACAGGGCTCTTGTGCAGGAAAAGTATATGGGCCTGGGCCAGACACAAATCTCAGCGGGCCCTTATGCAAAAACAGCATACAGGCCTTTTTCTCCTAAGTAGCTCAGAAGACCACCTCCTACAATATAGCTGGACTTATACATTCAATAGCTGTCGGCCAAACATTCCTTTGGCCAACAGCTATCTCTTCCGTCTCCCTCCCGGCTTCCCCGTACACATACTGTACATACACATTCGATATAGCTATGTGTATGTGTATGCTATGGGGAGAGCAGAGGAAGACGCTGCCAGACACTTCTGACAGCTAGTGTTGATCGCGAATATCGGCACTTCGAGAATTCGCGAAGATGTAGAATATAGTGCTATATATTCGTAATCGCGAATATTCAAGATTTTTTTTTTCATCAGTACTCACTGCTTCTTGCTTGTGGGCCAATGAGAAGGCTGCAATATCTTTGTCTGAGCTTAGCAACATCCCTAGCAACCAATAGGAAAGTTGCCTACCCCTTACTATATAAGAAACTCCCCAGCAGCCAATTTCTGCTGTTTATTGCAGTTGTGAGAGAGAGACAGCAGTGACAATGCTGTGCTCTGTGCTTTCATCTGGATCCTATTCCTTATACAATTACATTAGATAGTTAGCTCATATATATAATACAGATAGCACAAAAGTATAAAATACAGATAGTTAGTGGGAGACAGTCAGTGTAGGTTATATCCTGATATACTGTAGCTGATAGGTTCCAGTGCAGGGTGTTGGGTAGTGTGATGGGAATTACGGTTTCTCTGCTGTCCATACATACATGCTACAGACATAGTGCTGTGATGTCACAACAATACTTAATGCACCAATCAGTAAAATCTACTCAGACCTAATAAAATGTGAAGTTGCAGGTATTGCACAAAAAATATGCGCATCATTAATTGCCGATTATCCCAATCGTGAAAATAATGACTGGCGGTCACGAATTCTAGAATTCGCAAATTTATTGTGAATATTAGCAAAAAATTCATGAAATATAGCAAAAACTAATATTGCCTATGCCGCTCATCACTACTGACAGCGGGGTATAACACTAAAGGACTAAAGGATATGGCGAAGATAACCATTTCAATGACATTTATCAACTGTCAGAGGTGAATCAGGAGCTTATCACACATCCTAGTCTGTCAACCGAACCTACTATTCTCGACAAAAGCATAATCTGTATGGCTAGCTTATGTCTACAAACAACCAGTAATTGTGAACTATGAAATTACCTGCTGTAAGTCCCTAACATGTAATCGAACAGACAGTGAAAAGCTACTTTTAAGGTGAAAGTGGGTCCTCTCTACCTGCTGGGCTCCTGTATAGCTGCATAAGTCTGCCCCATGTGTGATCATGCATGTTTTCAGTTTCTGCTTATAAAGAAGAGCTGAAGATCCCTTACAGGAAACTTGGAGAATGTTAGGCTGCGTTCACACGGGCGAGTATTCCGCGCGGGTGCAATGCGGTAGGTGAACGTATTGCACCCGCACTGAATCCTGACCCATTCATTTCTATGGGGCTGTTCAGATGAGCGGTGATTTTCACGCGTCACTTGTGCGTTGCGTGAAAATCGCAGCATGCTCTATATTCTGCGTTTTTCACGCAACGCAGGCCCCATAGAAGTGAATGGGGTTGCGTGAAAATCGCAAGCATCCGCAAGCAAGTGCGGATGCTGTGCGATTTTCACGCATGGTTGCTAGGTGACAGTCTATTCACTGTATTATTTTCCCTTATAACATGGTTATAAGGGAAAATAATAGCATTCTAAAAAACAGAATGCATAGTAAGTGATCAGTTGAGGGTTAAAAAAAATAAAAAAAATTAACTCACCTTCTCCGTTTGTTCGCGTAAGTCCCGGTCTCTTCTTTACTTCTCAAAAGATGAACTATGGGCTAAAGGACCTTTGGTGACGTAAGATCACATGCTCGCGGGACTTACGCGAACAAACGGAGAAGGTGAGTTAATTTTTTTTATTTTTTTTAACCCTCAACTGATCACTTACTATGCATTCTGTTTTCAGAATGCTATTATTTTCCCTTATAACCATGTTATAAGGGAAAATAATAACATCTACACAACACCGAACCCAAACCTGAACTTCTGTGAAGAAGTTCGGGTCTGGGTACCACAGTCGGTTTTTTATCACGCGCGTGCAAAACACATTGCACACGCACGATAAAAACTGAACATCGGAACGCAATCGCAGTCAAAACTGACTGCAATTGCATTCCTACTCGCGCGGGTTTGCCGCAACACACCGGGACGCATCCGGAACTAATCCGGACACGCTCGTGTGAACCCAGCCTTAGGGGGTTCTTTTTTTGAATACTCCCCTCCCCCATTTCAGCTACACCGATGGGTTACATTATACAGGTCTTTTTGTCTCTTTTTATCTTTCCCTAACAGATACTTAAAGCGTTTGTCTCACTTCAACAAATGGCATTTATCATGTATAGAAAGTTAATACAAAGCACTTACTAATGTATTGTGATTGTCTATATTGCTTCCTTTGCTGGCTTGATTCATTTTTCCATCACATTATAAACTGTTCTTTTCCAGATTTTTTTCATTAACCCATAGACTTAAATGGGTGTGTTTGGTCCTCATCACGTACCAAAGTGGTGCAAGTCTCCATTATAATATTCTGTAGATATTCCACCAATAAAAATCTGCAGCTTATCTGTTCAACTTGAACAAACCCCAACAAATAACCTTCGGGCATTGTGCAGGGACCTAGAGGTGGAGAGGAAGAGAGTAGTAGTAATGGCATAGATGGGTTAGTAGAAGTGCTTCCTGAGTGAAAATGATGATTAGAGTTGAGCGAACCTGAACTGTAAAGTTCGGGTTCGTACCGAACTTTAGGGTTTTCAGGACCCATACCCGAACATTTACGCAAAAGTTCAGGTTCGGTGTTCGGTGATTTTTATGGCGCTTTTTGAAAGGCTGCAAAGCAGCCAATCAACAAGCAACATGCTTGTTGATTGGCATGGCTGTTATTGGCCAACTGCAGCATGTGACCCGGCCTCTATTTAAGCTGGTGTCACGTAGCACCGCCCGTCACTCTGCTCGGATTAGTGTAGGAAGAGGCTGCAGCTGCTGTGAGGGAGAGATCAGGGAGAAATCTCATCAAGAACAGTTTTTTGTACTCAGCGATCTACAGCAAATGTGTTTTGGGGTGCAGTGCACAATTTTTTTAAGCCTGCCCTTAGCCAACTACTGCTGAAAATGAACTTTTTTTTCTTCAGATAGTCAATATCAATACATAATCGGCAACCATTTTATGCAACGATAGTGCACCAGCACAGGCTATCTGCATGTCTGCAAGTCCAGAAATACAGCTTTTTGCTTACTGGGGTTAAAAAAAATACATCTGTTAAATATAGTGCACATCTGGGATTACACGTGCATAACTGATTGTCACATTTAGGCCAGAAATACGGCTTTGGCATACTGTGGTGAAAAAAGCCTCTGATATACTGCACATCTGGGATTACACGTGCATAAGTGATTGTCACATTTAGGCCAGAAATACGGCTTTTTGGTTACTGGGGTGAAAAAACCCTCTAATATACTGCACATTTGGGATAAGACTTGCATAAGTGGGTGTCACATTTAGGCCAGAAATATGGCATTTTGGTTACTGGGGTGAAAAAAACCTCTAATATACTGCACATCTGGGATTAGACAAGCATAAGTGATTGTCACATTTAGGCCAGAAATACGGCTTTGGCATACTGTGGTGAAAAAACCCTCTAATATATTGCACATCTGGGATTACACATGCATAAGTGACTGTCACATTTAGGCCAGAAATACGGCTTTTTGGTTACTGGGGTTAAAAAACACTCTAATATACTGCACATCTGGGATTAGACAAGCATAAGTGACTGTCACATTTTGGCCACAAATACGGCTTTTTGGTTACTGGGGTGAAAAAACCCTCTAATATACTGCACATCTGGGATTAGACAAGCATAAGTGACTGTCACATTTTGGCCAGAAATACGGCTTTTTGGTTACTGGGGTGAAAAAACCCTCTAATATACTGCACATCTGGGATAAGACGTGCATAAGTGACTGTCACATTTTGGCCAGAAATACATCTTTTTGCTTACTGGGGTGAAAAAACCGTCTAATATACTGCACATCTGGGATTAGACAAGCAGAAGTGACTGTCACATTTAGGCCAGAAATACATCTTTTTGCTTACTGGGGTGAAAAAACCCTCTAATATACTGCACATCTGGGATTAGTCGAGCATAAGTGACTGTCACATTTAGGCCAGAAATACGACTTTTTGGTTACTGGGGTGAAAAAACCCTCTGATATACTGCACATCTGGGATAAGACGTGCGTAAGTGAGTGTCACATTTAGGCCAGAAATACGACTTTTTAGTTACTGGGGTGAAAAAACCCTCTGATATACTGCACATCTGGGATAAGACGTGCATAAGTGAGTGTCACATTTAGGCCACAAATACCGCTGTCATATAGTGTTTAAAAAAAAATATAGATTGCAATACCCTATATCAGGGTTTTTATTGGCGGTTAATTATTTTTAACAGACTTAACCACTTTTTACTTTGCTTTGTAAACGCTAACTATGAAGCAAACATCTAATAAGGGACGCGGTCATGGTGGTGGTGGTGTTGGTGGAGCCTCTGGTGCAGGGAGAGCACGTGGCCGTTCTGCCACAGCTACACGTCCTACTGAACCTACTACCTCAGGTCCCAGTAGCCGCCAGAATCTACAGCGATATTTGGTCAGGCCTAAAGCCGTTCTAAGGATGGTAAGGCCTGAGCAAGTATAGGCGCTAGTCAATTTGGTGGCCGACAGTGGATCCAGCACGTTCAAATTATCTCCCACCCAGTCTTCTGCAGAAAGCGCACAGGTGGCACCTGAAACCCATGCCCATCAGTCTGTCACATCACCCCCGTGCATATCGGGGAACCTGTCTGAGCCTCAAGTCATGCAGCAGTCTCTTATGCTGTTTGAAGACTCTGCTGGCAGAGTTTCCCAAGGGCATCCACCTAGCCCTTCCCCAGGGGTGGAAGACATAGAATGCACTGATGCACAACCACTTATGTTTCTTGATGAGGACATGGGAATACCACCTCAGCACGTCTCTGATGATGACAAAACACAGGTGCCAACTGCTGCTTCTTTCTGCAGTGTGCAGACCGAAAAGGATGTCAGGGAGGAAGACTGGGTGATAGACGATGCAGGGGACGATGAGGTCCTAGACCCCACATGCAATGAAGGTCGTGCCACTGACTTTCAGAGTTCGGAGGAAGAGGCGGTGGTGAGACCGAGCCAAAAGCGTAGCAAAAGCGGGAGCAGGGTGCAAAAGCAGAGCAGCCGTCGCCAAAACAGTTCGCCTGCTACTGTCCACCTTCACCAGGGACCGAGCACACCAAAGGCAGCTTCAAGGAGTTCCCTGGAATAGCACTTCTTCACACAATGTGCTGACGACAAGACCCGAGTGGTTTGCACTCTGTGCCATCAGAGCCTGAAGCGAGGCATTAACGTTCTGAACCTTAGCACAACCTGCATGACCAGGCATCTACATGCGAGACACGGGCTGCAGTGGAGAAAGCATCTTAAAAACCAAAAAAGGGCTCAGGCCCCTCCTGCTCCCTCTTCTGCTGCTGCCTCGACCTTTTCCTCCGCCTCTTTTAGGAACGTTGGCACCTGCCGCCCAGCAAACAGAGGATGTGCCACCAACAACACCACCTCCGTCACCAAGCATCTCCACCATGTCACACGGAAGCGTTCAGCTGTCCATCTCACAAACCTTTGAGAGAAAGCGTAAATTCCCACCTTGCCACCCTCGATCCCTGGCCCTGAATGCCAGCTTTTCTAAACTGCTGACCTTTGAAATTCTGTAATTCAGGCTGGTGGAGACAGACAGCTTCAAACAGCTCATCTCGCTTGCTGTCCCACAGTATGTCGTTCCCAGCCGCCACTAGTTCTCCAGGAGAGCCGTGCCCTCCCTGCACAAACAAGTATCGGATAAAATCAAGTGTGCACTGCGCAACGCCATCTGTGGCAATGTCCACCTAACCACAGATACGTGGACCAGTAAGCACGGCCAGGGACGCTATATCTCCCTAACTGCACACTGGGTAAATGTAGTGGCGGCTGGGCCCCAGGCGGAGAGCTGTTTGGTGCACGTCCTTCCGCCGCCAAGGATCGCAGGGCATCATTCTTTGCCTCCTGTTGTCACCTCTTCCTACTCGGCTTCCTCCTCCTCTTCTACCACCTCCTCATCCGGTCAGCGACAGACCTTCACCACCAACTTCACCACAGCCAGGGGTAAACGTCAGCAGGCCGTTCTGAAACTAATGTGTTTGGGGGACAGGCCCCACACCGCGCAGGAGTTGTGGCGGGGTATAGAACAACAGACCGATGAGTGGTTGCTGCCAGTGAGCCTCAAGCCCGGCCTGGTGGTGTGCAATAATGGGCGAAATCTTGTTGCAGCTCTGGGACTAGCCGGTTTGACGCACATCCCTTGCCTGGCGCATGTGCTGAATTTGGAGGTGCAGAAATTCATTCATAACTACCCCGACATGTCTGAGCTGCTGCATAAAGAGAGGGCCGTCTTTGCGCGCTTCCGGCGTTCTCATCCTGCCGCCGCTCGGCTGTCTGCTCTACAGCGTAACTTCGGCCTTTCCGCTCACCGCCTCATATGCGACGTGCCCACCTTGCACATGCTGGAGAGACTGTGCGAGCAGCAGCAGGCCATAGTGGAGTTTCAGCTGCAGCACGCACAGGTGAGTCGCTCTGCGGAACAGCATCACTTCACCACTAATGACTGGGCCTCCATGCGAGACCTATGTGCCCTGTTGCGCTGTTTCGAGTACTCCACCAACATGGCCAGTGGCGATGACGCCATTATCAGTGTTACAATACCACTTCTATGTCTCCTTGAGAAAACACTTAGGGCGATGATGGAAGAGGATGTGGCCCAGGATGAGGAGAAGGAAGAGGGGTCATCTCTAACACTTTCAGGCCAGTCTTTTAGAAGTGGCTCAGAAAGAGGAATTTTGCAACAGCAGAGGCTAGGTACAAATTTGGCCAGCCAGGGCCCACTACTGGAGGACGAGGAGGAGGATGAGGAGGAGGATGGGGATGAAGCATGTTCACAGCGGGGTGGCATCCAACGCAGCTCGGACCCATCACTGGTGCATGGCTGGGGGGATACGGAGGACGCAGACGATACGCGTCCCACAGAGGACAGCTTGTCCTTACCTCTGGGCAGCCTGGCACACATGAGCAACTACATGCTACAGTGTCTGCGCAACGACTGCAGAGTTGCCCACATTTTAACGTGTGCTGACTACTGGGTGGTCACCCTGCTGGATCCCCGTTACAAAGACAATGTGCCGTCCTTAATTCCCTGACTGGAGCGTGATCGGAAGATGCGCGACTACAGGCGCATGCTGGTAGACGCGCTCCTGAGAGCATTCCCGACTGACGCCAGGGGGACAAGTGGAAGCACAAGGCGAAGGCAGAAGTGGAGGAAGAGGTCGCCAACGCAGCTGTGTCAGCGCCAGCACCTCAGAAGGCAGGGTTAGCATGGCCGAAATGTGGAAAAGCTTTGTCACCACGCTGCAACAACCGGCCCCAACTGCTGATATGGAGCATGTTAGCAGGAGGCAGCATTTGAACAACATGGTGGAACAGTACCTGTGCACATGCCTACACATACTGACTGATGGTTCTGCCCCATTTAACTTCTGGGTCTACAAATTGTCCACATGGCCAGAGCTTGCCCAGTATGCCTTGGAGGTGCTGGCCTGCCCTGCAGCCAGTGTACTCTCTGAACGTGTATTTAGCACGGAAGGAGGCGTCATTACAGACAGACGCAACCGCCTGTCCACAGCCAACGTGGACAAGCTCACGTTCATTAAAATGAACCAGGCTTGGATCCCACAAGACTTGTCTGTACCTTGTGCAGAATAGACATTTATACCACCATCAAACATACATACTTGTACTCAAGTCAAGTGCAATGATTCTTTGTTTTCTTTTTTTTTTATTTGTCTCAATATTTTGGGGGCTACCTACCCCAATAAAAAATAAAAACATTGTTGGCTACCTCCTCCTCCTCCATTGCTGCCTCCACCTACAACACCACATTCACCGCCTCCTCAACCTCCCACTCCATATCCACCTCCTTCTATGAGTTGCAGGTTAATAATTTGTAATTTTTAGTTATTTTATTTCATTTTAAGTTATTTCCCTATCCACATTTGTTTGCAGAGCAGTTGCCATGCTCTTAAGCACATTTTACTGCCTTTTACACCCCTCTAGCCTTTTCAAGGACTATTTTAGAGCCATTTTAATGAAAAAAAGTGCCAATTTTAGTGCCCTAAATTGAAAAAAATCTTATTTTCAATTGTCGGGTGACATTTTACCATTTTTAACGTATACAAACCCCTGCTGTGCCTGGGTGACAGGGGCCTAAATCTCTCAAAATCCTCTGTTCTATTGCTGGGTGACATGAACTCCCTTTTCCCGTGAATGAACCCCTATTGTGCCTGGGTGACAGGGGCCTAAATCTCTCAAAATCGTCTGTTCTATTGCTGGGTGACAAGAACCCACTTTTGCCGTGAATGAACCCCTGCTGTGCCTGGGTGACATGGGCCTAAATCTTTCAAAATCCTCTGTTCTTTTGCTGGGTGACAAGATCCCCCTTTTGCCGTGAATGAACCCCTGCTGTGCCTGGGTGACATGGGCCGCGTTCTCTCAAAATCCTCTGTTCTATTGCTGGGTGACATGAACCCCCTTTTGCCGTGAATGAACCCCTGCTGTGCCTGGGTGACAGGGGCCTAAATCTCTCAAAATCCTCTGTTCTATTGCTGGGTGCCAAGAACCCCCTTTTGTCGTGAATGAACCCCTGCTGTGCCCGGGTGACAGGGGCCTAAATCTCTCAAAATCCTCTGTTCTATTGCTGGGTGACATGAACCCCCTTTTGCCGTGAATGAACCCCTGCTCTGCATTACTGACAAGAAACTAAATTTTGTGAAAACATCTGTTACATGGATCCCACAGGACTTGTCCGTGCCTTGTGCAGAATAGACATTTATACCAGCCTCAACCATCCATTCTTGTACTTAAGTGCACTTATTCTTTGTTTTATTTTGTTATATGTCCCAACATTTTGGGGGATACCCCAATTTAAAAATAAAAAATAACACAAATCAGTGTTTGCTACCTATTCCTCCTTCACCGCCGCTTCCACCTACACCGCCACGTCAAACTACACCGCCACATCCACCCATCCACCGCCTCCTCAATCTCCTACTCCTAGATCCAGATTGTTATTTTTAATTTTTCTGTATTTTATGTTATTTTAAGTCATTTCCCTATCCACATTTGTTTGCAGAACAGTTGCCGTGCTCTTAAGCACATTCTGATGCCTTTTGCCACCCTCTAGCCCTTTCCAGGACAATTTTAGAGCCATTTTAGTGCCCAAAAGTTCGGGTCCCCATTGACTTCAATGGGGTTCGGGGTCAAGTTCGGGTCAAGTTTTGGTCCCGAACCCGAACTTTTTTTTCAAGTTCGGCCGAACTTGTCAAACTCGAACATCCAGGTGTCTGCTCAACTCTAATGATGATGCAAACTAGAGATGAGCAAATCGAAGTTGACGATGTGGGATTTGATCCGAATTCCAGGAAAAATTCAATTCGCACCGAATCCAAATTTCCTCACGCTTCATGATAACGAATCGCATTTTTTCCTAAAATGGCTGCTGCACATGTGAGGAAATGGAGCAAGGAATTCTGAGAAAGCGGGATCACCCATAATGCCTTGCATGCAGCCAATTAGCAGCCAGCCCTGTGATGTCACACCCCTATAAATAGCCATTTTGAATCCTGCCATTTTCCAGTGTACTTAGTGCAGGGAGAGACGTCAGCAGGCAGTAGGGACAGTGCTAGAAAAAAACTCCATTGTGCTAAAAAAAAAAAAACGATTTACAAGGTTAGGGAAAGATTATTCAAGGTGTAGGGAAATGATAGGGAGGAATCATTCCACAGCATTTATGTTGAACAAAGTTCAGTAGGGGAGGTTACAGCCTGGGTAATAGGAACAATTCTATTACACCTTGCTGCACTGACTGGGCACCCAAATTGCCATTATACAGCTCTGTAATTTCAGCAAACCGTTCTTGTTATTGGGGATCAAGTACTGTTTGATACAGCCATTATCAGGGTTTATTACAAGGAAATATTTCTATGTTTTATTTGCCCTTGTGTGGTGCAGTTACAGTTGCAAGAAAAAGTATGTGAACCCTTTGGAATGATATGGATTTCTGCACAAATTGGTCATAAAATGTGATCGGATCTTCATCTAAGTCACAACAATAGACAATCACAGTCTGCTTAAACTAGCAAACAAACAAAGAGTGAAATGTTACCATGTTTTTATTGAACACACAATGTAAACATTCACAGTGCAGGTGTAAAAAGTATGTGAACCCTTGGATTTAATAACTGGTTGAACCTCCTTTGGCAGCAATAACTTCAACCAAACGTTTCCTGTAGTTGCAGATCAGACGTGCACAACGGTCAGGAGTAATTCTTGACCATTACTCTTTACAGAACTGTTTCAGTTCAGCAATATTCTTGAGATATCTAGTGTGAATCGCTTTCTTGAGGTCATGCCACAGCATCTTAAACCCATGGAGTTTTGCGAAAAATGAGTTAGGTAGAAAAATAGCAAGAGTCTGTAATAAATATGATATTTTAGATATTATCATTTTCAATAAGTTTACCCTACCTAACCAGGAGACATATGGGATTTTTCAAGAACTTATAATGTTTTCTATTTATCTAAGTAATGGAACATAGTTTAGGGAAAACCACTTATCGGGATCTGGAGATAACTGCAAGCCTAAGTACTTGATGAAGTTGTGTGACCACTGGAAGTTGGTGAGGTTTTTAGCTTTATGTATCATGTTTGGAGGGCAAGATACATTCATGGCCGTCGATTTAGATGAATTTATTTTGAAACTCGATAGGTAATGGACCTCATCAATTAAGCTGGACAACAGAGGAAGAGAGATATATGGATTGGAAGTTATTATGAGCAGGTCATCTGCATATGCTGCTGACTTATGACATTGGTCACCCCTTTGATATCGGCCTGTTGTCTGATACTTTGTATGAGTGTTTCCATAGTAAGGACAACTAATAGCGTTGATAGGGGGCATCCTTGCCTAGTACCCTTAAAAATTGGAAACCTCTAAGACAAGAAACCATTAATTTTAATAGAAGCTGATGGACAGGAATAAAGTGCAAATATTGCCATAAGGAAAGTGGTAAACTGAATCTCTCTAATGATTTCCGCATAAATAGCCAATCAATCCTGTTAAATGCCTTTTCTGCATCAGTAGAAAATAACGCAACAGGTACCCGTTTAATCATTGCGTATTGAATGAGCTGTTGAATCCTCAGCGTATTGTCTTTTCCCTCCCTAACTTTTATGAAACCTGTTCCTGGTTTACCAAAAACGGAAGGAGATGTTTAAGCCTATTTGCCAGAACCTTAGCATACAACTTGACATGCACATTAAGTAGGGATATCGGTCTGTAGCTGCTGCATAGTCTAGCATCCTTTCCCTCCTTGGGCAGAACAGAGATGTGGGCCTCTAGGGATTGATGGGGAAAATAATTTTTGATTGCTGCCAATGTAAAGGTTTTTAGTAGCTGTGGGAGAAGTGCATCTGAAAATATTTTATAATAGCTTGCCGGAAGACCATCTGGGCCGGGACTTTTACCCATTGGGGTTTCCTTTAGAGCTAATTGCAATTCTTGCAGAGAGAATGGGGTCATCAATTGTTTTTTCTGTGACTCTGTCAAGCAGGGTAATTGTAGGGAGTTTAAAAATTGCTCAATCCTCCCCTGATGTATCGAAATGAATTGAGGTTTGTCATCAGCTCTTAAATTGTATAGGGACGCATAGAACTTTTAAAATTGTTCCACTATATCTTTTGTGTCGCAAACTAATTCACCTGCCGAGTTCTTAATCTCTCTAATAAACATTTGGGCCTGTCTACGCTTCGCCATAAGAGCCATTAATCTAGAGCCTCTATTGCAATGAATGTATATTTTATGCCGGGCACACAGCTACGCCCTCTCAGCTTTTTGATTCATTATTTGACTACATTTTTCTCTCTGAATTGTAACTTCGGCAAACACTTGCTGCGCTAGAGAATATTTATGTTGTTGTTTAAATTTTGAGATAGTTTTCAGGGTCTCTTCTACCTCTTGCTGTCTCCATTTTTTAAGATATGTTCCCAGGGCAATCAGCTCTCCCCTGATTACTGTTTTATGCGCCTCCCATATTGTTGTGGATGACATGTGCGGGGTATCATTTTCAGTAAAATAATTCTGGATCACCTGAAGTATTTTGCCCTTCAAAACGTCAGCAAGGAATTATTAAGTCTCCAGGTGAATGCCTTTCTAGGAAGAAGAGTCTATCACCAGAGTCGTAATGACCGGTGCGTGATTTGAGATCCCTATGTTCCCAATCCTAGACTGTCTTACACCAGCAATATGGATATTAGACAGGAATAGATAGTCTAATCTCTGCTATGATTGGTGCATTTCAGAATAGAAGGTAAAATCCCTCTCAGAGTGGTGCGTCAGTCTCCAGACATCACACAATTGTAGTGATGCTAGTGATCTTCTCCGGGCTTGAATTCTTTTTTGTGAGAGATGGGATTTCCCAGACCTGGAATGTAGAGAAGGTTCTATCGCTAGGTTCAGATCACCACCAATTATGCACATGCACTCACTGAAGGACTTAAGCTTCTGCAGTGTCTCAATCAGCCATGAAATTTGATCTGAGTTAGGGGCATATAGGCCTACGATAGTTACAAGAGTGTTTGTAATAGTACCTTTAAGAAAGAGAAACCTTCCCTCTGAATCATATAGGCTAGACTGTAATTGTGAATGGTGTGTGTTTTTTAATAGCTATGGTTACACCTCTGGACTTGGACCTGCCATAACAGGAGTGGAACCATTGCGAGAAATCTTTCTGAGAGATTGTAGGGATCTTACCCAGTCTGAAATGGGTTTCTTGTATAATGGCCACATCTGCATGTGTTGAGCGTAAGTGTTGGAGGATACTGGATCGTTTTTGTGGGGAGTTCATTCCTCGCACATTCCATGTTACAACATTGATATTAGCCATATAAAACTAAAACAGCAAAAGAACACAAGTGAGCCAAATTCAATAAACAAATTCAAAATAGGACCAACAGTAGTTGCTAGTGGCTAGTAATCTACCAGGGTAAGAGGCATTTCCCCCCTAATTGCTACAATGAGCACTAGTTATACAAACTGAAAAGAATGGCGTGGTATTAAATAAGCAGGACGTGCTCAAACCCACATGCAGTTGTGCATATATATAGGGGAGCAAATCCTGCACTTGTGGCCCGTTGCTAATGACGATCCCCAGCAAAAATGCATACAGTGGAGGATGACCGCAGTGAACCACAAGTACCACAATAGACATCCTACACAAGATAGCAATTATGTGGATGTGATAATCAATATAACAATATAACAAAATAATAACAAAGACAGGTGCACTCTGTCTTACTAAACCCTCAAACTGATTTTAAAATTAAGAGATTAGCTAACATATCCTATGGTGTAGGACATGTCTGAGCCCGAGCACCGCGCCAAGGTTTCTCAAGTAGCTCGGGGACCTAACACTCACCTACCTGGGCCATATGGGCTAAACCAGGAGCCAGTGGGCAAATTACAGGAGCATGAGGCCGACTCACAAACAACTCACCAGTTACCTCCAGCATGTAACCATGCTAGCAATGGGAGGAGGGAGGAGTCTGCGAGTCCCACTCAAGACTGGCTGATAAGGCCCAGGCCTCACAGGTGCACCTAAATGTGGCCTGTAGATGGAAAACAGGCACATTTAAATTGGAGTTTATACACCTCCAGGAAACTCTATATATACAAACTGAAAAGAATTGTGTGGTATTAAACAAGCAGGACGTGCTCAAACCCACATGCAGTTGTGCATATATATATAGGGGAGAAAATCCTGCACTTGTGGCCCGTTGCTAATGACGATCCCCAGCAAAAATGCATACAGTGGAGGATGACCGCAGCGAACCACAAGTACCACAATAGACATCCTCCACAAGATAGCAATAATGTGGATGTGATAATCAATATAACAATATAACAAAATAATAACAAAGACAGGTGCACTCTGCGGTCTTACTAAACCCTCAAACTGATTTTAAAATTGAGAGATTAGCCAACATATCCTACGGTGTAGGACATGTCTGAGCCCGAGCACCGCGCCAAGGTTTCTCAAGTAGCTCGGGGACCTAACACTCACCTACCTGGGCCATATGGGCTATACCAGGAGCCAGTGGGCAAATTACAGGAGCATGAGGCCGACTCACAAACAACTCACCAGTTACCTCCAGCATGTAACCATGCTAGCAATGGGAGGAGGGAGGAGTCTGCGAGTCCCACTCAAGACTGGCTGATAAGGCCCAGGCCTCACAGGTTCACCTAAATGTAGCCTGTAGATGGAAAACAGGCACATTTAAATTGGAGTTTATACACCTCCAGGAAACTCTATATATACAAACTGAAAAGAATGGCGTGGTATTAAACAAGAAGGACGTGCTCAAACCCACATGCAGTTGTGCATATATATACTAGTGCTCTAACTAGGGATGGCTACACTGAGAGACCTAACCTTGTTCTATCCCTCCATGAACTAAAATTGGAACCGTGGAACCGCCAATTCCCAAAATTTAACCTTTCAAAGATGGACCCATATCTATGTTCTTTAGAAAAGACCATGGCAGTTGATCGACCTACGACTAAGGGTACCATAATAGAGAATCTGTACACATAAAATAATTATTAAAGAAAACACTAGATATGCAGTCTGCTGCAGACGTCTGACTTTCTAAGGGGTGCACATCAGTCCCCAGAAATCGGAGTGCATCTTCGGTATTGACGACCTTTAGCTGTTTTCCACGTATTCATTTCTGGGAGTTTCGGAACGTCCGCCAAGTCTGTGATCTGGAGCCATGACGGAATCTCTGAATATGTGAGTCCTATGGCTTCACAAATCGGGAGAAGATCATCCGTTCTACTAATGAATCTGATGGATCCCTGAAAAGAGAAAGAAAGGCCAAACGGAAACAACCATCTGTACGCAATCCCTTTTGCTTTTAGTGCATCTATGACTGGTTTCATTTGTCTACGCTTGTTAAGCGTAAGCTGAGATCATTCAAATGTAATTTCCTTAGCTTCACTAGCAGCTTTTAAGATAGCGTCTCTGTGTAGAGAATGCATGAATTGACATATAATGTCTCTCGGAGGTTCTCCTTCTTTTGGTTTGTTTCTAAGTGCCCTATGTGCCCTCTCTAGCACCAAGTTAGCTGCCAGCACCGCTTTAAGTAAGTGCCTTAAGATTGAATAAGTGATGTCCATCACAGAGGAGTTGTTTGAGGTCTCTGGAACCCCTTTGATTCTCAAATTATTACGTCTCCCTCTATTGTCTTGATCTTCTAAATAAGCCAGTAAATTCTTCATCCTGGCCCACAAGTTTGGAAGGCTTCTGTTGTGGCTTCTCCAAAAGCTATTAAAGCAGCTTGAGATGCTTCTAATTTTTCAACTCTCCCTCCTATGTCACGTACCGTATATCTTGCTCAATGTCAGAGAGGTCTGATAGGACTAGTTGTATAGCTGTTTCTATTATTTTTTGGAGAGCATTCTGATTGGTGACCAATTGCATGTCTTTGGATGACGGCGTTCATCTGCTCACACTTTCAGCCTCAGAGGATTCCAACTGTTCCTGAGTTGAATCAGCTGCAGCTGCTGCAAGATGTCTATGTTTAGTGTTTGGAGAACCTTTGTGTAGAAATTTCTCCATCTCATGTTGTGTTTTCTTCTGTTTTGGTGCAGTTATCATTTCTGGTTTCCCAACTTTGACCATGATAGAACTGTGTACCCAGTATATTGTATGGTGATGGGGGTACTCTGTTCTCTCACACTAATTTAAGATTACATGAAGCAGTTCTCACAGGCAATATAATTGACTAGTTGCTCTTCCTATATAGCATACGGACAGACAAATGGTGTGCTCACTCACCGTCAGAGGTAAAGATATCTGCCTCAGGCTAAAAGCAAAATAATCATAGGAGGGTTAATTAGACCAATAAATTTTCAGTTCGAAAAAAATCGAAGTATTCCAAATTTCCACTTGACTGATATATCGGCTGATATGCAAGGAGGTAGGCCCAGAGCCTGTGGTCTATGCAGATCCTGAGTCTCTCAGACTAATAGATCCCAAAAATTTGTATGCCAAGTCTTTTTGGCAGGGATGTGTGGAGAGGGAGGATGGGATTTATAGTAGACCAGACCTAAGTCTGGTCTGAAAAAATTGGAGATTTTCTGCCTACCAGCAGAGATGATTCCGCTGTAAATTGCTGCTGTAGTCAACGTCTGTGGGCAGTATGTCTCTATGGCTTTTGAGCTATAAGCACTAAGGTGACCAAGATGGATGCTTTTCCCGCCGCTGATTCAGTGCGGTGGGAGAGGACAAAGCGGAGGGGTAAAGCAGGACCCAGCTTCTTCACAGTCTCTCCCTCAGCCGAAAGCCTGTGCGCAGGGTAGGTGTTTTTTTCCCGTTAAGCGTCGTACCTCCGGCTGATGTAATTGGTACACTAGCCCGCGGCTCTGTCTGCGTGCCACTGTAAAGCAGGCCTCTTTCAGTGACAACAAGTTGCAGCTTCCCGGCTCTCCCGGTCGATTAAGAGGGGTTCCTTAGTGATATTTTGAGGGTCTGGGTATTTTCGCTCGTGTCAGTCCCGAGGAAATAGGCAAAATCCACCCTGGTCAGCGGAGCTCCTGAGACCTGCGGCCTCTCTCCTCCAGCGTCAGGACATGTCCCACGCATGTGCTGAATTTGGTGTTCCTAAAAAATTACCCTGATATGTCAGAGCTGCTGCAGAAAGTGCAGTCCATCTGTGCGCGTTTTCGGTGTCCTCACCCTGCTGCTGCCCGCCTGTCTGCGCTGCAGCGCAACTTCGGCCTTCCCGCTTATCTCCTCATATGCGACGTGCCCACAAGGTGGAACTCCACCTTGCACATGCTGGAGAGACTGTGCAAGCAGCAGCAGGTGATAGTGGAGTTTTAGCTGCAGCAC
Organism: Bufo bufo; assembly: GCF_905171765.1. NCBI lineage: Eukaryota > Metazoa > Chordata > Amphibia > Anura > Bufonidae > Bufo > Bufo bufo. Next base: position 216,066,703 of record NC_053393.1, read on the forward strand.
GCACAGGTGAGTCGCTCTGCGGAACAGCACCACTTCACCACCAACGAGTGGGCCTCCATGCGGGATGTGTGTGCCGTGTTGCACTATTTTAAGGACTCCACCAACATGGCCAGTGCCGATGACGCAGTCCTCATCGTTACTATCCCACTTCTATGTCTCATTGAAAAAACACTTCGGGCGATGATGGAAGAGGATGTGGCACAGAAGGAAGAGGAGGAGGAAGAGGAATCATTTCCACAGTTATCAGGCCAGTCATTCACAAGTAGCTCGGAGGGTGGGTTCCTGCACCAACAGAGGCCAGGTACACAATTGTCCAGCCACGGCACAGTTCTGGAGGATGAGGAGGATGATGAGGAGGAGGAGCCGTGTTCACAGCAGCGTGACACCCAAACAGCTCATGGGCATCACTGGAGCATGTCTGGGGGGATACAGAGGACACAGACAATACACCTCCCACAGAGGACACTCAGGACAGCTTGTCGTTGCCTCTGGGCAGCCTGGCACACATGAACGACGACATGCTGCAGTGCCTTTGCAATGACCGCCGAGTTGCCTAAATTCTAACCAGTGCTGATTACTGGGTGGTAACCCTGCTGGATCCCCGCTACAAGGACAACATGCCGTCCTTAATTCTGTCACTGGAGCGTGATTGGAAGATGCTCGAGTACAAGCTCCGCTGGTAGACACGCTGTTGGTGGCATTCCCATCTGACACTGGGGGCTCAGTGGAAGCACAAGGCAAAGGCAGAGGAGGAGGAAGAAGACGCCAACGCAGCTGGTGCACCTGAAATGTGAAATGTGGAAATGCTTTGTCAGCACGCCACAAAAACCAGCACCACCAGCTGATATGGAATGTCTTAGCAGGAGGCAGCATTTCAGCAACATGGTGGACCCAGTACGTGTGCCCATGCCTACACATACTGACTAATGGGTCTGCCCCATAAAACTTCTGGGTCTCCAAATTGGGCACATTTTGCTTCCTTTTGCAGCCCTCTAGCCCTTTCTATGACATTTCTTAGAGCCATTTTAGTGCCCAAAGTTCGGGTCCCCATTGACTTCAATGGGGTTCGGGTTTGGGTCAAGTTCGGGTCCCGAACCCGAACATTGCGGCGAAGTTCAGCCGAACCCGGCGAACCCAAAAAAGTGAGAAAATGTAAGACTTTTTTGGAGTGTTTTAATTTCCTTTTTATTTATTTGGTATAACATTATGTCATACAGAGAAGTGTCAGGTTCTGCACAGGGGAGTGGCAGAAGCCTAAATGTTTCTGGTGCAGGCACAGGTCGCAGCAGAGTAAGGGGCCGTGGCAGCAGGGGTCACTTTGAGAGGCCTGAGCTCCCAGTGTCAGCTAGCGGTTGTGTCCTGACCAGCAACCCAGCGGTTCTTGAATGGTTGAATCGGTCATTCACGTTGTCCCAAGTGACATCAGACACCCCCAGTCAAGATTCGGTGGGTTCGTCAGACACAACCCTTAGTTGGCATGGCCCGGGAGCAGGCCCTGTGCCCTCACCTGTCCTCAACCTGCCTCTGTCCTTTTCTGTTCCCTCAGCCAGAGAAGTATTCTATGCTGTGGGCTCAGCCCCACTATACAGCGAGGACGAGCTACTAGAGAACAGTGAGCAGCTACTAGACAGCCAAGATGTGGAGGAGACATCCGCCGCTTCCTCCGCTAGGCGGGTAAGTAGTGATGAGGAGAGTAGCGTGGGAGCTGGTCTTGCGAGCCGCGAGGCTCTGGACCCAGAGATCGTTAAGGAGGACATCAGTGACATGCAGACAGTACTCGATGATGATGATGTAGCTGATCGCATTTGGGAGCCGGGTGAATTAGGGACTTCATCATCATCGGGAGAAGAGGGTGGCAGCTTGCCCGTGAGGCAGCGGCGGAGCCAGCAAGTTGCTAGCGTGGCCGGGAGTCAGCAAGGTGGCAGCATTGAGAGGTCGGTAGCCAAACATGCCCGGGGTAGACCACTCGCTTCGCAGGAGCCTACCTGCCTGGAATGTAGCAGTGCACGGGTTCACAGAGACAGCGGTGGTAGCAGTCAGTCAGTGCGTAGTGTTAAAGGTAAAATCACGTACTCGGCGGTGTGGCAAATTTTTGTTAAGCCGCCGGAAGAAGTGAACATGGCCATATGTATAATCTGTGGGCAGAAGGTGAAGAGTGGCCAGTGTGCCAATGTTGGCACCACGGCCCTGCATCAACATATGCAGTGTCACCTTAAAGTGGCCTAAGAGAACCGTGGCTCCGATGTAGTGGTCCAGCCTGCCGCAGCAACCACTGCATCACCCAGTGGCACACAGCCGATTTCAGGCAGTCAAGGATCCACCACCTCAGCCGAAGGGAGCTGTCGGTTCTTTCAGTGCTTTTCAGGACACTGCAACTGGCAAAAATTAAACAGCACTCCAAACATGGGTTTCAGCTGCATTCACTGTATCTTCTGTACAAATGGCTAACAAGAAAACCAAATACTATATCAAACATAAATTTCATGTCTTATTGCTGTGTCATTTACCATTCAAATTCTCTCCTCTATATGCTCTGATGTTCTCTTTCTGTCTGGGATTTACAAACCGGATTCCAAAAAAGTTGGGACACTAAACAAATTGTGAATAAAAACTGAATGCAATGATGTGGAGATGGCAAATGTCAATATTTTATTTGTAATAGAACGTAGATGACAGATCAAACGTTTAATCCGAGTAAATGTATCATTTTAAAGGAAAAATACGTTGATTCCAATTTTCACGGTGTCAACAAATCCCCAAAAAGTTGGGACAAGTAGCAATAAGAGGCTGGAAAAAGTAAATTTGAGCATAACGAAGATCTGGAAGACCAATTAACACTAATTAGGTCAATTGGCAACATGATTGGGTATAAAAAGAGCTTCTCAGAGTGGCAGTGTCTCTCAGAAGCCAAGATGGGTAGAGGATCACCAATTCCCACAATGTTGCGCAGAAAGATAGTGGAGCAATATCAGAAAGGTGTTACCCAGCGAAAAATTGCAAAGACTTTGCATCTATCATCATCAACTGTGCATAACATCATCCGAAGATTCAGAGAATCTGGAACAATCTCTGTGCGTAAGGGTCAAGGCCGTAAAACCATACTGGATGCCCGTGATCTCCGGGCCCTTAAACGACACTGAACCACAAACAGGAATGCTACTGTAAAGGAAATCACAGAATGGGCTCAGGAATACTTCCAGAAACCATTGTCAGTGAACACAATCCACCATGCCATCCGCCGTTGCCAGCTGAAACTCTACAGTGCAAAGAAGAAGCCATTTCTAAGCAAGATCCACAAGCTCAGGCGTTTTCACTGGGCCAGGGATCATTTAAAATGGAGTGTGGCAAAATGGAAGACTGTTCTGTGGTCAGACGAGTCACGATTCGAAATTCTTTTTGGAAATCTGGGACGCCATGTCATCCGGACCAAAGAGGACAAGGACAACCCAAGTTGTTATCAACGCTCAGTTCAGAAGCCTGCATCTCTAATGGTATGGGGTTGCATGAGTGCGTGTGGCATGGGCAGCTTGCATGTCTGGAAAGGCACCATCAATGCAGAAAAATATATTCAGGTTCTAGAACAACATATGCTCCCATCCAGATGTCATCTCTTTCAGGGAAGACCCTGCATTTTTCAACAAGATAATGCCAGACCACATTCTGCATCAATCACAACATCATGGCTGCATAGGAGAAGGATCCGGGTACTGAAATGGCCAGTCTGCAGTCCAGATCTTTCACCTATAGAGAACATTTGGCGCATCATAAAGAGGAAGGTGCAACAAAGAAGGCCCAAGACGATTGAACAGTTAGAGGCCTGTATTAGACAAGAATGGGAGAGCATTTCTATTTCTAAACTTGAGAAACTGGTCTCCTCGGTCCCCAGACGTCTGTTGAGTGTTGTAAGAAGAAGGGGAGATGCCACACAGTGGTGAAAATGGCCTTGTCCCAACTTTTTGGGGATTTGTTGACACCATGAAATTCTGATTCAACATATTTTTCCCTTAAAATGGTACATTTTCTCAGTTTAAACTTTTGTTCCGTGATTTATGTTCTATTCTAAATAAAATATTAGAAGTTGGCACCTCCACATCATTGCATTCAGTTTTTATTCACGATTTGTATAGTGTCCCAACTTTTTTGGAATCCGGTTTGTATTTATAGGAGCCTTTTCTGTCTTGACACAACTGAATCATAACTGGTGCAAAAGGAACATGAATTATCTTCCCACCATAAGCAGTCAGGTTGCCCCTGAAAAATGAGAGGTGGAATCTGATTGGTTGCGGGCAGCTACTCATCTTTTCCTTTTCAACAGTTTTGATACATCTCCCCCAACAGTCACTGACAGTTGTTCTGTATAGCAAATTGGACTTGTCTCTTTAGGCTGGAAGAAGAAACATGGAGCCCAGTGACTGCATAATTATAGCAAATAGGTAATAATAGTTGATGAAAGAATTGGTTAGAAGACAACATAGATGCAAGTATGGAGAAAAAGAGTGAGTGGTGCTCAGTCTATTCACTTTAAAAATCTAGGACACAATATAAAGAAGAGTCTAGTCCTTCCAAAGTCAAGGATTTACAAAAACAACTGTTGCGCTTCTCTAGGGATCCAAATACAAGTGCAGTGGGAGGGTTTGGGGTGGACCCAGTGCTACGCTGGGTCCCCCAGACATTGTCAAGATGTAAACATGTGTTTCTGCTCTAAGGAATGAATGGTAAAGCGTGGTGCACCCCAATGGGAAATAAGTCCAGAGAGTCAAGGTCTGCAATAAACCAGTGTGCTTCTTTACTGGAGGAATTCTGATGCAAAACAATACAGGCAAGGCATAGGGCTGGCTTTTCCAGTCTCCATCCTGGCAGAAGAAGGGTTTGATGCTGAAGAAAGGCCTGAGCTAGCTATACCTATCTCTATCTCTCTCTTAGAAGGCTGGTACCCTGGCCAAAGGCTGGTGACCCATGGTCTGTGGCACAGTGTCCCCATCTCAGTGTCTTCTTCTGGTCACTCATGCAGACTAGCATGAGTCTTCTCCTCCAAGCATTGGTCCCTAATTGCAGAACACTAGGAGCTCTGACTGCTCTCCTTATATACCAGTTCTAGCTAAACTAGAACCTTTTAGTGGGAGGTGTGGAGTGGAGAAACTCAGCACAAACAGATATATTGTTACACTTTCTGTTTCTCATAGACTTGTATTAGAGCTTCACTAATACTCAATGGCAATGACACAGCAGTTTTTCAGACACACACAGGTTTTCAGACATAACAACATAGCTAAACCAGACATTCAAAAGGTCAGTCTGTCTGGTTTTGGTGGTAAACACGTCTGGCTTTATCCCTACAAAACATGCTCTTCTTTAAACCCTATTTTAGCTGTGGAAAATTCCCAGCTTCTCATTCAAAGTCCCAAAAGTCTGTCAGTATTTATTAACCCTTTCCACAGAGCTTCACAAATACAGTGCAAATGAACAGGATATATATCACAACATATACAATGAAGTTATACAGTACTAAACAGTGCAAGTTAATCCTTTCAAGTGAAATAAAGTAAGACGTTTATAACTTTGCATATGGCAAATAGGCAAATGTATAGACTTTAAAGTATTCATGCTCCAGGGCACTACACAAGTCAACCAGGAGCAATCTATTTCTTCTGATACACATCCAGAGGTGACAATTTACAACAGTCGGTTCCAGCATTATATAACACACCTCTGTGAAAAAAATTAAAGCACCATCTACTTTTGTTTAGGAGAAAGACCAACAAGTGGGCCTACTGCAATTCACTTCCAATATAAAAGTGTTTATTAAGATCACAAATTTGCGAACTCATTGCCCAGCTTGAGTTTAGCCTTTAGTGGGGCTATTTCACTGGGATAACCGCTGATACAAGGGTCAATATATGAGGCTTATTTATAGCCACCATTCCAACACCAATGTTTCAGGGTTCTGGTCCTCATCAATTCAGAGCAGGGTACTGAACATACATAAATTAGATAGATAGATAGATAGATAGATAGATAGATAGATAGATAGATATCTGATAAAGTGAATTTTTCAATCTGGACAGTGTGGAAATAAAACTATTTCTCCCAGCACTGCATTGCATCCATTATTTTATTGTACATACTTGAAATGACACCTTTAATGGCAGTGATATTACATTCTTTGTCATTTAAAGTGCTTCATTGCATGTTAGTCACAATTTAAAGAGGGATCTGCATTAATGTCAGAAGTTAACATCCTGAATAACATTCCTCCCACAGTGATAATAATGTTTTATTCTTCTTTAAAATATTTTCATTAAGATCTCTGTTTATCTTCTGGACATTTTATTGATTCACCACAATGCTAAGTGATTTCTTTACTAAATCATCACAGGCCACACTAAAATGTACATTTCTTGCTCTAGTGCTTAAACAAGCTATAAACCTTCTGCTCATTTCCACCATACAAACTTATGTGATGTCTATCTATCTCTGTTATATCCTGTATATATTTGCCCTTTCAAGTGAGGCATATTGCGCAATATGGCTCATCTGAAATAAGGAATCCTACAGTGCTGTGAAGGAGTCTCACCTGTGGTTCTTCAGCATGTTCATGAGGACTAGATTAAACATTTAACCATGTGCACCTAGCAGAATGGTGCACACATAGAACATGTCATGTAAAGCACTTTAGGAAGCTTTGGCCTCGCTTAACTCATAATCAGGTCAAGGTAGATAAAAACTGATGGAGCCAGTGCCATTTTACTATGAAAATTGGTGGGGAAAACGGCAGTAAGGATGAAAATGGAGGATCCCATGACACTGAGGGGGGAGGGAGGGGTTGCCCTGATTGGCTCAGAGGCTGACAGACAGCCTCTGCAGCCAATTAGGGGCAAGATTCAGGCAGGTCCTTTTGCTGATAACTTCATAGAACAACATTCTGTGATCAACTTGTAACCTGAAAGCATGTGTTTTGGCTGTGTCTGGAAAAAAAAACTATTACAGGCACAAGCCAGTGATCTAGCTGTTCTAGGGCCACTGTAGGAAGATATAATTGGGCCGATTTTAGTGATTTATCAGGAAAAGCATAACATAGAGGGTGAGGGACTGGTGACTCTGAGTTGTGTGTTGTTTCATAGTTCATACAGCTTGCTGGCAAATTCTGCATTTAAACAAAAAAAAATTCTATATATGGACAGCCAGACAGCTTTTTCTTTTTTTTTTTTAAACCTCAAGGTTCTAATGTTCACATGTTAAGAGCAAAGTTGCAAACTTGGTTTACCTCCAAAATGCATTATTATACCCCTTTATAGAACATTTTGTATCACTTTAAGTTACCGTGTATACCATACAGCAAAAACATTTTACTGCAAAACTGCATTATTATACCTGTGTTATTAAATAGGTTTTACTGCAAAAACTGTATTATCATACCCATTTTAGTGAACCTGTTTTATTACTTCCAGATACCATTCAGTTACAGCAAAAGCATTTTATTGCAAAAAGTGCATTACTATACCTGTGTTAGTGAATGTGTTTTACTGTCAAAACTGCGTTATTATACCCATTTTAGTGAAAATGTTGTATTACTTCAAAAAACTATTCAATTACAGCAAAATCATTTTACTGCCAAAACTGCATTGCTATTCTTTTGTTAGTGAATGCATAATACTCCAAAAACTGCATTACTATACCTGTGTTAGTGAATGCATTTTATTGCAAAAACTGCATTAGTATACCCATGTAAGTGAATGCGTTCTACTGACAAAACCGCATTATTGTACCCGTTTTAGTGAACGTGTTGTATCACTTCAAGATACTGTTCAGTTACAGCAAAAGTATTTTACTGCAAAAAACCACATTAGTAAATGTGATTTACTGCCAAAACTGCTTATACCCATTTTACTTAATGTGTTGTATTATGTCAGTGCAGTGTGTTTGTAGAAGGGGAGGGACATTTGTATTGCGCATCTGTCTTTAAATGATCATATGTGTAAAGTGAAGCAGTGCCATGCTGTGTTAGAGCTGCTAAGCCTGGGCGAGAGTAGCTACACAACTGATCAGTTGCTATAGCGTATCATGCAGCAAACATTCCACTTACTGTTTCCCCACCAACACCAAATGGGCAAGGTGGTTAGCGACAATGATAGGAACATTATGGCAGCACTGCATTTTAGGGGAAATAATATATGCTCCCTGTAAGGTGCTTATTATAATGTTAGTGGTGCAACATATTTTTTTAAATACAGTGGCTTTCAGAAGGTGCTGGCCATGTCCAGGAGACTGTTCTTGCATTTTAACTATTTTTGTGGCAAGGATCTCCTCCCTGGACTTGCAGTGACCAAACAGTCTTCCATTGCATTGGTTGATCCGGGATCTTCCAACTCGCTGGAATGCCCCCTTGCATGTGCTGGAGCGTCTGTACAAGCAGCGTAAAGCGGTGAATGATTTGTAACAGACCACCTCAACAGGGAGCATATGTTGATTAACGCATCATTTTTAGATACTTGTGCAGAACAAGCCACTCTTTCTTCTGACATTAACATTCCTGTCTATTAACAAGAGCAGGGATCCGCCCCTGTCGAGGCATAATTTTTTTACACTTGGTGCCAGCAAGCCACTGTTTTCATCTGTTATCACGTTATGTGTTTAAACACCATCTACCTCCAATAAGGAACATTTTTTGAAATGTTTCTAATAATAAAAAGCTCATGCGTTTACCCATACTTATATATGTCAGTATCACTTTGACATTATTTGTCATTGCTGTCATTGCATTAAAGACTTTAAAAAGGATTGGGGGAAAGACCAAAAAAATAAAAAATTTAAAGAGAGTTCAAGACACTTCAAAGTGTCATATACAAATTTTCATGACAACTAGTGTACTTGTAGAATCAATTTGGCCACTTTTTGGAAATATGTAACGAATTGGGCACAAAACAAATTTCAAAAAGCTTGCCCATCTCTACCCAACACCTAACCCTTGACTCGGCTCTGATGCCAGTAAATAAAAGTGTTATCTTAAACACAATAAATATCTAACATATAAAGCTGAGTGTATGTGTGTATGTCCGCTAAAGGAATCCGCACAATAGCATTTACAATCATGAAACAGGTACATCAGGTGTCCGGTAAGGTTTTAGACTGGGTCTCAGCTCTCTAGCACATACCGTTCCTGAGATGTTTTAAAAAAAATGCAAATATGGCACATCGCATGACCTACATTAGCCAATAGAAGCCTGCAGGTCTTTCTCTTAATATTCCAACTGCAATACACATGGTCACATGTCCCTTATCAGCCAATAGAAGCTCGCAGGTCCTTAGTCTCCATATACACACAGTTGTACACCATGTTTCCATAACAACCCAGCCATTTTTCTTCACTGCTGTAGGTCAGCTTTAAAGGGGCAGGGCGCTGTGGATATTGAAAAAATAAAGGTAAAAAATCAACTTCTGTCAGCTGCAGGGGTGGGAGGGAGGATGACTTTCTCGCTGCAGCTCATGCTCAGACTGCACAGTGCTGCTGTCTAAGAGTGAGCTGTTCAAAAGGACATCTCTGTGTCCGCCCAGGCCCTGCGCCAGATGGAGGACAAGGAGTCTGGAAGCCGGATGGTCCGGCCTAAAGCCAGACCTCTGGCTACCCTAGGGGCAGGCTGCTATGGAGGTCACAGTTAAGGGGACCGTCCACTATGAAGGTCAGTGTTAAGGGGCAGATGGCTGTAGAGGCCACTCTTAAGGGGGTGGGGTGTTGTGGAAATCACTGTTAAGGAGACGGGGTACTGTGGAGGTCACTAATAAAGAGGCGGCCGCTGTGGAGGTCACTGTTAAGGGGGTGGGATGCTGTGGATGTCACAGTTAAGGGGACGGTGCACTATGAAGGTCAGCGTTAAGGGGCGGGGTGCTGTAGAGGTCTCTGTTAAGAGGGTGGGTTGTTGTGGAACTCACATTTTAAGGGAACAGAGCTCTATGGAGGTCACTGCTAAAGGAGTGGGTTATTCTGGAAATCAATGTTAACAAGATAGGGTACTGTGAAGGTCACTAATAAAGGGGTGGCCGCTGTGGAGGTCACTGTTAAAGGGGAGGGCGCTGTGTATGTTACTGTTAAGGGGGCACGCCACTGTGGAGGTCACTGTTAAGGGAGGAGGGGACTGTGGAGGCCACTATTAATGGGACTGAGGGGTACTGTGAGGTCACTGTTAAGGCAGCGGGGTACTGTGAGGTCACTGTTAAAAAAGCGAGGTACAGTGGAGGTCACTGTTAAGGGATCGGGGTACTGTGGCAGTCACTGTAAAAGGGGCAGTCGCTGTGGAGGTTTCTGTTAAGGGGGCCGGGAATAGTGGAGGTCAGTTAAGGGGACTGTAACCTATGGTCAGTGTTAAGAGGCAGGTGCTGTAGAGTAGGGTTGAGTGAACACCTGGAAGTTCAGGTTCGCTGGGTTCAGCCGAACTTCACTGCAAGGTTCGGGTTCGGGACCTGAACTTGACACCGAAACTGAACCCCATTGAATTCAATGAGGACCCACTAAAATGTCTCTAAAAAAGTAATAGAAAGGGCTAGAGGGCTGCAAAAGGAAGCACAAATAGGGGTAAGAGCAGGACAATTGCCCTGCAAACAAATGTGGATAGGGAAATGAATTAAAATAACAAAAAAAAATGATCTTGAACTAGGAGACGGAGGTCAAAATGGTGTAGGAGGTTGAGGAGGCGGTGGACATGTCGGTGTAGGTGGAAGCGGTGGTGGAGGAGGAGGAGGTCGCCAACACTATTTTTGTGGTTTAAAAAAAATATAAATATTTTTAATAAATTTTGAAAAAAGACCTCAAAACATTGTGAAATATAAAAAAGAAAACAAAGAGTGCTCTGGAGTATAACAATGGCTGGGTGCGGCCGGTATACTTGTCTATTCTGCACAAGGTATGGACAAGTCCTGTGAGATCCATGCCTGGTTCATTTTAATGAACGTGAGCTTGTCTGTGATCACCCCCCCCCTTCCCATGCTGAACACACGTTCGGACAATACATTGGCAGCAGGACAGGCTAGCTCCTCCAAGGCATAAAGGGCAAGCTCAGGCCATGTGCCCAATTTGGAGACCCAGAAGTTGAATAGGGCAGACCCATCAGTCAGTACGTGTAGGCGTGTGCACACGTACAGTTCCACCATGTTGCTGAAATGCTGCCTCCTGATAAGACGTTCCATATCAGTTGGTGGTGCTGGTTGTTGTGGCGTGCTGACAAAGCTTTTCCACATTTCGGCCATGCTAACCCTTCCTTCTGAGGTGCTGGCGGTGCCGCAGCTGCATTGGCGACTTCTTACTTTTCCCCTGCCTTCGCCTTGTGCTTCCACTAAGCCCCATCAGCAGCGTGTCTACCATCAGCAGCGGGTCTACCAGCGTGCACTTGTACTCGTGCATCTTCCGATCAAGCTCCAGTGACAGAATTAAGGACGGCGCGTTGTCCTTGTAGCGGGGATCCAGCAGGGTAGCCACCTAGTAATCAGCACTGGTTAGAATGTTGACAACTCGGAGGTCATTGCGCAGGCATTGCAGCATGTAGTCGCTCATGTGTGCCAGGCTGCCCAGAGGCAACAACAAGATGTCCTCTGTGGGAGGTGTATGGTCTGTGTCCTCTGTATCCCCCCAGCCACGCTCCAGTGATGCCCATGAGCTGCTTTGGGTGCCACCCTGCTGTGAACATGGCTCCTCCTCATCATCATCCTCCTCCTCCTCCTCCTCCAGAACTGTGCCGTGGCTGGACAATTGTGTACCTGGCCGCTGTTGATGCAGGAACCCACCCTCCGAGCCACTTGTGAATTACTGGCCTCATAACCGTGGAAATGATCCCTCTTCTTCCTCCTCTTCCTCCTGTGCCACATCCTCTTCCATTATCGCCCGAAGCATTTTTTCAAGGAGACATAGAAGTGGGATAGTAACGCTGAGGACTGTGTCATCGGCACTGGATATGTTGGCGGAGAACTCGAAACAGCACAACATGGCACACACATCCCACATGGAGGCCCACTCGTTGGTGGTGAAGTGGTGCTGTTCCGCACAGCGACTCACCCGTGCGTGCTGCAGCTGAAACTCCACTATCGCCTGCTGCTGCTCGCACAGTGTCTCCAGCATGTGCAAGGTGAAGTTCCACCTTGTGGGCACGTCGCATATGAGGCTGTGAGCGGGAAGGCCGTAGTTATGCTGCAGGACAGACATGCAAGCAACAGCAGGGTGAGAATGCCGAAAGCACACACAGACGGACCGCACTTTCTGCAGCAGCTCTAACATATCGGGGTAATTTTTTAGGAACCTCTGCACCACCAAATTCAGCACATGCGCCAGGCAAGGGATGTGCATCAAACCGGCTAGGCCCAGAGCTAATATTAGATTTCACCCATTATCGCACACCACCAGGCCTGGCATGAGTCTCAGTGGCACCAACCACTCATCGGTCAGTTGTTCCATGCCCGTCCACAGCTCCTGTGTGGTGTGGGTTTTTTACCCCAAACAGATGAGTTTCAAAACAGCCTGCTGTTGTTTCCCCCTTGCAGTGCTGGAGTTGGTGGTGAAGGTGTTACGCTGACCAGATGAGGAGGCGGTAGAGGAGAAAACGGAGTAGTAGGAGGAGGCAACAGGAAGCAAAGAGAAGCGTCCTGCAATCTTCGGTGGTGGAAGGACATGCGCCAAACTGCTATCCGCCTCAGGCCCAGCCGCCACTGCATTTACCCAGTGTGTAGTTACGGAGATATAACGCTCCTGACCGTGCTTACTGGTCCATGTATCGGTGGTTGTGTGGACCTTGTCAGAGATGGCATTGTGCAGTGCACACCTAATTTTGTCCGCCACTTGGTTGTGCAGGGCAAGGGTGGCTCGCCTGGAAAAGTAGTGGCGGCTTGGAACCATGTACTGTGGGACAGCCACTGCCATAAGTTTTTTAAAAGTCTCTGTCTCCACCTGACAGAATGACAGCATTTCAAAGGCTAGGAGTTTTAAAATGCTGGCATTCAGGGTAGGTATCACGGGTGAGTAGGGGGGTACTTCCTCTTTCTCTCCAGTGTTTGGGAGATGCTTGGTGACGGTGACGGACGTGGTGGCGTTGCTGACACATCCACTGTTTGCGGGGTGGGAGGTGCCACTGTCACTCCAGAGGTGGAGGAAGAGGCTGAGACTGGAGCAGAAGAGAGACCAGGAGGATCCTGAGATCTTTTGTGGTTTTTGAGGTGTTTACTCCTGCAGCTCGTGCTTTGCATTTAGATGCCTGGTCATGCAGATGGTGCTCAGGTTTAGAACATTTATGCCTCGCTTCAGGCTCTGATTGCACAGTGTGCAAACCACTCGTGTTTTGTCGTCAGCACATTGTCTGAAGAACTGCCACGCGAGGGAAATCCTTGAAGCTGGCTTTGGTGTGTTCAGTCCCCAGGTGCATTGGGCAGTAGCAGGCGTATTGGCTAGGGGACGGCCACTCTGCTTTTGCACACTGCTCCCTCTTTTGCTGTGCAGCTGGTGCTTTGTGACCACCACCTCTTCCTCCAAACTGCACACATCACTCGCATGACCTTGATTCCATGTGGGGTCTAGGACCTCATCATGCTCCATATCATCTTCCACCCACTATTCACCCCTGCCCTCCTTGCCGATCTGCACACTGCAGAAAGCTCAATCTTCACCACTTCTTGAGCAGGGCTATGTGGACGGCCCTCGGAAACCCTTCCAGCAGAGTCATCAAAAAGAATAAGAGACTGCTGCATGACTTGGGGCTCAAACTGCTTGGCTGATTTTCAAGGGAGTGAGGTGAAAGACAGATGCCCATGGGCTGCAGGTGCCAATTCTGCGCTTTCAGCAGAGGACCGGGTGGGAGACAATGTGAAGGAACTGGAGGCACTGTTAGCCACCCAATCTACTACCGCCTCTACTTGTTCTGGCCTCACCATTCGTACACCGGTATTCATTTCATTTGAGCGTGTAGCTGGCACAGATCGACCACGTCCTCTTCCTGCAACAGGAGCTCCACCAACCCCAGCAGAACCACGACCAGGGACACGTTCCTTATTTGATGCTCTCCTCATTCTTTGAGTCCACCCACTGAACTAATTCACAGATTAACTATATTATTTTCCCTGTCACGTGTGCAGTGCAGGTGTACTTCACGCAATAAATGGGTATATGATGTGCACCTAACTAACAGACGGATTTACTATTATATTTGTGTATCAATTTCCCTGTCACGTATGCAGTGCAGGTGTACTTCACACAGTAAATGGGTATATGACGTGCACCTAACTAACAGATGGATTAACTATTATATTTGTGTGTCAGGGGTACAAAGTACAATGTTGCATTGTACCCACACAACAAAAAATCACACTAACACTGTCCCTCACTTCAGCTGCCTGCTTTCTGTCCCTTCACTACTGAGAGCTGATGGGCGGTGCTACACGTGATCCAGCTTATATAGAGGCTGGGTCACATGATGCACGGCCAATCACAGCCATGCCATTAGTAGGCATGGCTGTGATGGCTTCTAAGGGCACACAGCTTAAAAGCTTGTTGATTGGCTGCCCTGCAGACTTTCAACAAGCTCTATTAAATGCCCGAACCCCAAACTCAAACCCAAAATTTTCCGTCAAAGTTCGGGTTCTGGTACCAAAAACCTTTACAGTTCGGGTTCACTCAACACTACTGTAGAGGTTACTGTTAATAGGGCGGGCCCCTGTGGAGGTCACTGTCAAGGGGGTGGGGTACTGTGGAACTCACTGTTAAAGGGGCAGGCTGCTGTAAAAGTCAAAGTTAAGGGGGTGGGCTGCTGTGGAGGTCCCATTTTAAGGATACGGGGCACTGTTAGGGGGTCAGTGTTAAGAGGTAGGGGCTGTGGAGGTCACTGTTAAGGGGGTGGGGTGCTGTAGATGTCACTGTTATAGTGGATACTGTTGATATCTTTTAATGACACACACAAACATTAAATGAAATAGATTAAATATACCAATGCGAAGCCGGGTCCTTCTGCTAGTAGTAATATATTTGCCAATTACAGATAATAGAGACTAGAATTATGAGTGTAAGAGCAGTGCCTAAATTAGTTAGTATTTGTGGATACTGATTAAATAAATATACTAGAGCATGTAATAAAAAGATGCCATAAAAGAATATAATAAACCACATATTTATTCCAGGAATCAATGTAACAAATTTTCAAGTACTAATGTATGCTATTATTGTGTTTTGTGGAATTGAGTCCCCCTACGATGTACACAGTGTAGCTTTTCAACTATGTCAGTTTGTACCTTTTCTAGGGTGACAACTCATGTAAAACATTTTCACACAATGAGAATTAAAAGCCTGCCCCCTTAATTTAGATACATATATATTGGCATTGTTGCATTGATAAATATCATCTATTTTCATTTTAGTAAACAAAAATTTCATCTGAATAAATTGACTTCAGTGGTGGTGGGTGGTAACTGACAAATGCTCATTTCTGGCTCAGAAAAGTATCACTTTTTTAAACTCATTTATTAAAAGTACATCCCAGAGAAAAAATATCATGAAATTCAACTTATTTGGAATCCTTTATTAGTGGATGACTTGAACAGGATGTTTATAAAGCTATTAACAAGGACCAGCATGGTGTTGGTTTAATCTCCAAAACTCTAGTGACCAGTTCCCTTTTAAAGGGGCTATCCTATAATAAATGTAAAAAATGAAAATAGTATATCATATAGTACATGACAAATCTCTTTATAATAAAGCTAGAACCAGCCATGTTTCTCACATGGATCCAGAACCCCCCACCCCACACACACACACACCTACCTACACTCACACACCATTCATTGCTCCAATTGGTCTGCTAGATTTATTTCAGCCGCATCTCTCTTCCTATCACAGCTCAAGGGGTGTGTCCTGTCTGCTGTAGCTCTCTCCCAGTAACGGTCACAGCTTCTAACAGTAGATAAGACTGGTGGCAGTGGAAGGGAACTTATCGAGGTGGACAGAGAAATAAGGAAAAGTACTGCAGGTGGCACTATGCATACATTGTACTGAATATCTCAGTGACTATACTAAATTTTTAGTTACATGCAATTACAAAAGGTATTCAGATCCAAGTGCAGTTTTGAAAAATTTAGAATATTTTTCATTGGACAACCCCTTTAAAAAAAAAACAATGTCTATTTATGTCCCAATGTAAATGTCTCCCTAAACTATACATATACAGCAGTGTTTTCAGCTATTCTTCCCAACTGTGTTTTTGAAAAATGCTTCAAATTATAGTGTTATGTATTTGTTATTAATGAAATGCGATATCTTCCAAAGGCATCATATTTTTTGCAGTATAATGGGAACACTGTGCGTTCGGAGAATGAACAGCATTCTAGCAATGTAGCATTAAGAGATGCACTATAAAGCCCCAGGGGTGCTATTATCAAAAGATGACATTCTTGTTAAAGCTTCATGCATGAGTTCAATAGGAGAGTTCAAAGTAACAAAATGAATGGGGTGAAAAAAAAAAAGCTAACAATACAAGTTAATATTTTAAGAAAATGTTTGCTAGACGCTTGGAAACTTGTAAACCATGTTAAATTCATAACAGCCATTTGCCAGGGTATCTCAATAATTAGTCTGTCTTCATTACATTATTGTAAAATGTTATTCAAGCAGTCCTTTATTTTTTCCTGTCCTAATGGTAAGATAAAAAGATTGGAAATGGCTTGGATCGAACAATGGTAAAATTACCATGGTTTGATAACAATATATTTCAGTATAATATAATAAATTATGTAGCATTACAAGACTAAAATGGCATACAGTATATGGGAGAAAAGACAAAACAGGTAATACTATAGACAGAGACCCGATCCCAAAAAAGTGCCCACAGTCGTTGGTCTGCTTGCCACCTACTTCTTAAGAGTCACTGCATGAGACTTCCATTCGTTCAAGAGCAGTTCACAGATTACAAACTGTATGAATCAATGGGATGGG
The DNA here is from genome assembly GCF_905171765.1 of Bufo bufo. NCBI lineage: Eukaryota > Metazoa > Chordata > Amphibia > Anura > Bufonidae > Bufo > Bufo bufo. Next base: position 216,083,651 of record NC_053393.1, read on the forward strand.
GAAAGGGGAATACCATGCAATATCACCTCTTTCGACTCTCCAACCTACCAAACACCCTGCCTCAGATTTTTATAGGGCAGCAGGGGAAGCCCATTTATGCCCTCTTTTGACAAGTGTCTAATCAGACCAGGCTCTTGGAATATAGATGGAGTATAGTTTGTGTAGCGTTCAATTACATGAATGTAATTACATTATATTATCCTAGGAACCACTGTCTTTCACTGCGTTACAAACAGGATAACTGTTCTCAAAGACACCGGACATTTGATCTATATTATCATTATCATCCATTTTATAGGAATCTCACCCTGTTGCACTTTCCTGATATCTTAAAGCGACTCTGTCACCATATCACCCCTATTAAGCCAGGCACATAGCCTGGTAGGGGTGATCCTGCAGTTTAAAATAATACCCTTCTCTTCCCTGTCCGCGCCACGGTTGATAAAATCGTAATTTTGTTCCTCTGCTGGCAGGCAATTTCGAGCACCAGGAGGCAGACTATGTTTGCCAACGTCTAAACACACCCCCTCCCCTTGATTGACAGCGCTAGACCAAGTCGAAGTCGTACTCTAGCGCTGTCAATCAAATCTTCTGACAGTTTCTCAACCATTGCAAAACTCATTTTATTATCATTATTTTAGTATTTTTATTTTGTTCTATTAAATTGTCTCTATTGCTGATTGGTAATCACATACAGATCAAATATATATTTGGTGGAAATCAGGGAAGCAGCTACCACTATAGCAGTCATAATGGTTGACACGAGGCCTAGAAGGTCAGGAGGACCCCAACTAGCACGCAATCAATAAATAGAGTGGAGGATGTGCAGCATTACTTACAGTGTATGCTGCACGTCCTCCACAATCCTCTTCTTACTAAGCAGCCTGGAACTATAGGGTTAGACAGTCAAATTTTTTATATGCCCTTAACAGATTTAGGCCTCATGCACACAATAATATGTAATGTTAATGCGCAATGGAGGGTAACCTATTCAAAATTTTGCTATGGGGCCCTGCCTTTCCTAGTTATGAACCTGGTGGAAATGCTAATTAATGTTATGTTATCAATGTACATGGTCATTAATTCCTTGTTTATATATGTTTCATTTCCATTTATACAACTGATAGCTCAAATGGATAACCCTTGGAGAAAGTAAAAGATGAATGTCAATGATCGTCATTTACTTTGACCGCCTATGCCACAAACTGGTGGGTTTGTGACTTTTTAAATGGCACTGCATCCAGGGGTGGACTTGGAACTTAAAGTGGCCCTGGAAAAAATATTAAACGTGGCCCCTATTTGTAGTTAGGTACAAATTGAAGGAAGGCAGGGCTAGCAATACCATATTGTGGCACACTATACAACCCTTACAGAGCCAAATACCACAGTCAATCACAAAATACATCCCCAAAAACATCCACTGGCCAGCCGTGAGGAGGGCCCAGGTGGCTCCCTGAGCATCGGCCCATCGGGAAATCTCACTGTAAGATATATGGCCAATCCGCCCCTGACTGCATCCAAATTTTAGGCCCTAGCTGCTTTGTGAAAAGGGGAATGGTGGTGCAGTATACTGGCATAAATTACAATTGAAATCTGCGCCAACTAGGAGCTGATGTACATTTCAATCTGCTGGAGGATGTGCCTAATTTATGATGAGGCAGGGAATATCAAAGACTGGCATAAAGCACCGACAATTGATAAATGACCCCCATTACTTTTCTACAATACAATGTGTGACAGTATCATGAGGGTCATAGGAATATAAACATGTATATGAATTTGTTGTCTAGTTGATTAACCCTTTCAAACCATTTTTCACCTTTCTGCCCAGGCCATTTTTAGCAAATCATGTGTCACTTTATGTGGTAATAACTTTAAAACTCTTTTACTTATCCAGGCCATTCTGAGAATGTTTTCTCGTCACATATTGTACTTCATGACAGTGGTAAAATTGAGTTAAAAAAATCATTTTTATTTATAAAAAAAATACCAAATTTACCAAAAATGTTGAAAAATTAGCAAATTTCCAAATTTCTATTTATCTACTTCTATAATACATAGTAATACCTCCAAAAATAGTTATTACTTTACATTCCCCATATGTCTACTTCATGTTTGGATCATTTTGGGAATGATATAAAAATTTTTGGGGATGTTACAAGGCTGAGAAGTTTAGAAGCAAATCTTGAAATTTTTCAGAAATTTTCAAAAACCCAATTTTTAGGTACCAGTTCAGGTCTGAAGTCACGTTGCGAGGCTTACATAATAGAAACCACCCAAAAATGACCCCATTCTATAAACTACCCCCTCAAGGTATTCAAAACTGATTTTACAAATTTCGTTCACCCTTTAGGTGTTCCACAAGAATTAATGGAAAATAGAGATACAATTTAAAAAATTTCACTTTTTTGGCAGATTTTCCATTTTAATAATTTTTTTCCAGTTACAAAGCAAGGGTTAACAGCCAAACCAAACTCAATATTTATGGCCCTGATTCTGTAGTTTACAGAAACACCCCATATGTGGTCGTAAACTACTGTACGGGCACACAGCAAGGCGCAGAATGAAAGGAATGCCATACGGTTTTTGGAAGGCAGATTTTGCTGGACTGTTTTTTTTTTACACCATGTCCCATTTGAAGTCACCCTGATCCACCCTAGAGTAGAAACTCCATAAAAGTGACCCCATCTAAGAAACTACACCCCTCAAGGTATTCAAAACTGATTTTAAAAACGTCGTTAACCCTTTAGGTGTTCCACAAGAATTAATGGAAAATAGAGATACAATTTCAAAATTTCACTTTTTTGGCAGATTTTCCATTTTAATAATTTTTTTTCCAGTTGCAAAGCAAGGGTTAACAGCCAAACCAAACTCAATATTTATGGCCCTGATTCTGTAGTTTACAGAAACACCCCATATGTGGTCGTAAACAGCTGTACCGGCACATGGCAGGGCGCAGAAGGAAAGGAATGCCATACGGTTTTTGGAAGGCAGATTTTGCTGGACTGTTTTTTTTGACACCATGTCCCATTTGAAGCACCACCTGATCCACCCCTAGAGTAGAAACTCCAAAAAAGTGGCCCCATTTTAGAAACTACGGGATAGGGTGGCAGTATTGTTGGTACTAGTTCAGGGTACATATGATTTTTGGTTGCTCTATATTACACTTTTTGTGAGGCAAGGTAACAAGAAATAGCTGTTTTGGCACGTTTTTTTTTTGTTATTTACAACTTTCATCTGACAGGTTAGATCATGTGATATTTTTATAGACCAGTTTGTCACGGATGCGGCGATACCTAATATGTATACTTTTTTTTTATTTATGTAAGTTTTACACAATGATTTCATTTTTGAAGCAAAAAAAATCATGTTTTAGTGTTTCCATAGTCTGAGAGCCATAATTTTTCAGTTTTTGGGCAGGGTATGATTTTGGCAGGATGAGATAACGGTTTTATTGGCACTATTTTTGGGTGCGTGTGACTTTTTGATCGCTTGCTATTACACTTTTTGTGATGTAAGGTGATAAAAAATTGTTTATTTAGCACAGTTTTTACAAAAAAATTTTTTACGGTGTTCATCTGAGGGGTTAGATCATGTGATATTTTTATAGAGCCGGTCAATACGGAGGCGGCGATACCTAATATGTATGCTTCACATGGAGATCCCATCATTCATTGCTCCATTTGATCTGCTAGATTATCTTTAGGCTGCCACCTTTCTCAGGAAGCATGTCCTTTCTGCTGCATTTCTCTCCCTGTAACAGTCACAGCTTCTAATAGTAGATATGACTGGTGGCAATTAAAGGATGGAACTGAACATGTGCGACCACCTCAGTAGGTGGAAATGCACATTACTACACAGATTAAACACCAGAGGACACCATTATAATAAAATATGGAGGATTTTTGTAACAGTAAATGTCAAAAGTAGAGGTGGGACGAATCCAATTTTTTTAGAATCCAAATCCGAAAAGGTTCTCGAATCTCTCGAATCTTTCGAATCTCGAATCCTACAAATCCTGTACATAAGAATTGTGTGAACGGTGTAAGAAACAAAGTGATCCAAACTCAAATACAGGGTAATACAGCGCCACATACCTCTTACATCCAGGATAATACAGAGCACATACTTCTTACATCCAGTGATGTCTCTTTGACGTAGATGTTCTCTTTCCTCATCTTCTCCTTTCAGACCTTCAGATCACACCTCCAGTTTTCATTTTTCGTCTCTGCAGTTTGACAAGAATTTTTTTTTTAGTTTACTACTTTTCCATCATTTTTGCATCTTTTGGACAAATCATCCTACCACCCCCAATACTGGGCCGCTGTGCTCCCCAATACAATACTGCAGAAACAGATAAACGCCCTGATAATACTAGTACCACACAGAGCCCCCCATATAAAATACCCCTTCTTTGTGGCATCAGTAGATGCCCCCATAGTGCCCCCTAATAATGTGCCAGTAAAAAGGGACCCCCATAATGTGCCAGTAAGTGTCCCCATAGATGCCCCCCATGTGCCAGAATCAAGTGCCAAACCCCCCCATGTGCCAGTATCAACTGCCTCTCTCCTCCCCCCCCCATGTCCCAGTATCGTAGTGCCATCTCCCCCCCAATGTGCCAGTATTAAGTGCCTCTCTCCTTCCCCCCTATGTGCCAGTATCATAGTGCCATCTCCCCCCCCAATGTGCCAGTATCAAGTGCCTCTCTCCTTCCCACCCACCTCCCCATGTGCCAGTATCATAATGCCATCTCCCCCCAATGTGCCAGTATTAAGTGCCTCTCTCCTCCCCCTCATGTGCCAGTATCATAGTGCCATCCCCCCCTTCCAATGTGCCAGTATCAAGTGCCTCTCTCCTTCCCACCCCCCATGTGTCAGTATCATAGTGCCAAACCCCCCCATGTGCCAGTATCAAGTGGGTCTCTCCCCATGTGCCAGTATCATAGTGCCATCTCCCCCCCAATGTGCCATCTCGCCCCCTCCCAATAAGCCAGTATTAAGTGCCTCTCTCCTTCCCCCCATGTGCCAGTATCATAGTGCCACCCCCCCAATGTGCTAGTATCATAGTGCCATCTCCCCCCCAATGTGCCAGTATCAAGTGCCTCTCTCCTTCCCACCCACCCCCCATGTGCCAGTATCAAGTGCCAACCCCCCCCCTATGTGCCAGTATCAAGTGATCAAGTGCCTCCAGCTCCCCCCATGTGGCAGTAACAGTCCGGTATTAAAAAAAAAAAACACTTATACTTACCTCCATGTCAGTGATGCAGGCCTCTTCCTGCCTGTGTCCCCCGCTGTATGTCCATATAAGGAATCAGTGCTTGTGTATTTCAGAAAAGTTTCTGCTGGGACTCAAACCGACGACCCTGCATTAGAGGCAAGGCACCTAACCACACAGCTACAAGAGCTGCATAACCACTGCCTGAAAAAATATGAGCCTTTTACTGTAGACTCTGTTATAGCTTTGATATCCAGTGTACATCCATACACATGACAGCTGCCCCAGCACACTCAGCACTGCTACATCTATACACATAACAGCTTCCCCAGCACACTCAGCTCTGCTACATCTATACACATGACAGCTGCCCCAGCACACTCAGCCCTGCTACATCTATACACATAACAGCTTCTCCAGCACACCCAGCACTGCTACATCTATACACATGACAGCTGCCCCAGCACACCCAGCTCTGCTACATCTATACAAAACAGCTGCCCCAGCACACCCAGCTCTGCTACATCTATACACATGACAGCTGCCCCAGCACACTCGGCTCTTCTATATCTCTATATATGATAGCTGCCCCAGCACACCCAGCTCTGCTACATCTATACACATAACAGCTGCCCCAGCACACCCAGCTTTGCTACATCTATACACATAACAACTACCCCAGCACACCCAGCTCTGCTACATCTATACACATGACAGCTTCCCCAGCACACTCAGCGTTGCTATATCTCTATATATCTATCTACTGTATAGTAATACTTACAGATATATAGATATAGCAGAGCTGAGTGTGCAGGGGCAGCTGTCATGTGTATAGATATAGCAGAGCTGAGTGTGCTGGGGCAGCTGTCATATATATATAGATATAGCAGAGCTGAGTGTGCTGAGGCAGCTGTCATATATAGAGATATAGTAGAGCTGAGTGTGCTGGGGCAGCTGTTATGTGTATAGATGTATCAGAGCTGAGTGTGCTGGGGCAGCTGTCATATAGAGATATAGCAGAGCTGGGTGTGTTTGGGCAACTGTCATATAGAGATATAGCAGTGCTGGGTGTGTTGGGGCAGCTGTCATGTGTCATGTGTATAGATGTACACTGGCTAGAACAGCTAACAGAGTCTACAGTAGAAGTCTCATATTTTTTCAGTCAGTAGCTATATAGCTCTAATAGCTGTGTGGGTAAGTGCTTTGCCTCTGATACAGAAGGTCGTGGGTTCAAGTCCCTCATCTCACTCTCCTGCTGCAGCACAGGCAAGGCATCTGTATCGCTGTCCTGAGGACAGTGATACAGATGACTATGCCCGGGATTCGTCAGATTCGAATTTTGCAAATGAGGTCGGGATTTGACGGATTCATCTCCCACCTCTAGTCAAAGGTAACTATTTTTCAAAATAAATTATGTTAAAATAACATTTAAAGTTGGCTCGACCCTTTTGAATGAACTGATAATCCTACAGATGCACATCATTTAGACGATTTGATGCAGGATCAGGTTCAATGATATATAAATAAATATATTCTCATTTATATAAATTATGTTTATATTATATATATATATATATATATATATTGTGGGGATTAGCTCTGGTAGGCAGGTTAGCGGACGCAGTATAGAGGCAATGGACCAGGTTTTAAATCAATCTTCAGTGTTTATTCACACGCAAAACATAACACAACAGTCCCTTTTCAGGCCTGGTGCTTGTTCACACACAGCAAGACAAAACAAAATAACGTTCACCTGGTATCCTGGGTGTCAGTTCACTCCCGGCTGAATGCTCAGCCTCAAAGTCCACTTGCAGGCTGTAAGGCGGCCTGCTCACCTGACACACGGTCTTCAGCCCTCAGCGCAGAGAGCTCCACTGTAAGAGGGAGGTAATCCACCCAGCTGAGACTGCTGGCTGGGTTTTTATATCCCAGCCAAATCCCGGCCTGGAGTGTGGGGAGGAGCCACCCACTCTGCACTTTGGCTTCTCCCAGTAAGAGCCGGCTCGGATCGGCTTTACAGCGTTACTAAATAACAAATAGTGTCAGTCAGCACTAACTGCCGCTGACACTTAAAATTACCAGCTCTTACCTGTGACACATACCTTCCGTCAATGACGAACCCTTGCGCCTTCCTACAATATATATATATATATATATTTATATATACAGTAAATATATGTATATATACAGTAAATATATGTATTGTACTTAAGCACAGAAAAACATTTGTCCTATCTTTGACATGCGATTTCGTCCTCATAATGAGAGAAGTTAGCCCTACAAGCAAGCGTGTAATTTAATATCAAAGAATAAATAATATGCTATCATTTGGATGGTTTGTGAAAGTGCTTTGAGGGAAGAATTAAAGGAGCAGATATCACATAACAGAGACATTGAGAAGAATGAGATAAATCGAGTAGCTTGGCAATCAGCCCAAAACCCTTTACATTCCTCCCGGCTGGGAATAACTCTACAATAGGTAGGAAGAAAAGATAATGTAAAACCAAATCTGTGCTATGGCAGAATATATTTATTAGTGTTTGACTATATATAGTCCTACTGGCTTAGCGGCTGTGTTTGAATCCTGCTAGATTTATTAACATTTTCTGCTACTAATGATAAGGCATGTTTCACTGTTCTTAAATTCCTTGGAGGCAGAATACACCATTTTGACAGTGGCATATTACAGTAAAAAACATGATTTCTAAACTAATGATTGTCAAATAGCGCGTACAATAGCGAGCCATGCACTGTCTGCACAATACATTATGTAAAGTAATGTTTGTGGCTTTTCACACTAGTATTTTATTTATGCTAAAAAACTATAGTTGGTGCTCAAGGCTAAATTAGGAGTTGGATAAGAAAGAATTGAATATTATTATTTAATATTTAAACAGTAGAGTACTAATTAAAACATATAAAAGAATAACAATAAATGCAATTCATAGGCATAAGAAGAAGAATAGAATACAGAATATAGTGTCCCCAATATATCTTGGAGAAATGATTATGTAACGGTCACGTCCACACACACACAGGGGGAAGGATAGTGACCACTGCGCTCCACCCTCACCCCTGGCCCTGCCTACTTGCCTCACGAGTCCTGATGACAGGGGACAACTGGACGACAGTCCCTAACTTAGGATATGTGCAGGGAAGACAGACAAGACAAAATACGGAACATGAACGGACCGGGTCAGAACCAAGAGAGCTACACAGTACAAAGGATTAAGCAAAGAATGGTCAGGAGAAGCCGGGGTCAAATACCAGGAGAGCAGAGAAGTACAAGAGGAGTCCTAAGAGAGTAGTCAGGTGGGAGCCGAGGTCACAATACCAGGACGGATGCGCAGTACAGGAGGAGCAGGCAAAAGGATGGTCAGGGAACAGGATCAGGTAAGTATTCAGCAGTCCAACAAATAGCCAGGAACCTAGAAATTAACAGGCAACCTGTAGCCAGCAGGCTGCCTGTATTTATAGTGGGGAGTGAGGGTCATGTGACGTGACCAGCGTCACATGACCGACAGACCAACCAGTCGAGCACCGAGTGATCAGCTCGGCGCTCAAGGCAGACTAGGAGCAGGGAGCCACCCAGCTAGTAAAGCCGCCCTGGGAATGAGGTCAAACACAGATCCTTATTCCCAAAGCTAAGCAACAGGTCTGCGGGCAATGGGGGACCGAGTGCACCTTTGGAACCCCTCGACAGATTAGAAATATTTCTCACCACTTTTATTATATGTGTTGTAAGGGTATTTTACATTCTTAATTGAATACTGATTGGTTCTGTCCCCCTTTAATTATTATATCACCTATATTCCTTGTAATATTATTATACATAGATAACATATACAAACACCCCCCACTTCCATTGTGCTGAGAAAGCTAAATTCCTGAGTGATTATCTCATAGATATGCATGGTCACACTGCACAAAGACACAAAGTCAGATAACTGGAACTACTCCTAGAACATCATCCAGGTAGAATGCTGTAGGTCACTATCTCTCTCTTGTATCACCATAGGATGTCAGCTATGTGCTATGACATGGCAACAGAGGTCCCCCTCCCCCACTGTATTGCAGGCCAGTTGATGTATGTGATTTATTTGTTTTAATAAATATTATCACATTTAATAAATATATGTATTCACTTAGTCTGTTTAAGCCTATTTATTCTCAAATCAAATCATCAAATTCATGCAAAAACATAATGTATGTAATAAAGTATAATAGTATAGTTCATACATATGTCTACTGTAAGTAAAATTATATTTACAGACACTGTATGTTGTAATCACTGATATAAAAAAAAGGTCGCACCACCTGTGATGTTAAAGATATTGTGAGTACTCAATACTACCACGTCGTCTCTCTTAATTCAGCGCTCCTCACTACATGTGAAGTTGGTGTTCTCTAGACAGGACTGGCCATGTCTGCAGTGTTTACTCAGGCTTGCTATGGATCGCGTTTCTAGGTACTTCACCCCCTTTTCACAATGAGTGTATGTCTAAACTGTGGCACAGTTAACTTTAAAAAAATAAAATAAAAAAATAAATAAAAAGAGTCTCAAACCGTGAATGTCAACCAATGACGCCGTGCGCTCCTGCTCTCAACAGGAATACAGGCCGTGTTACCATGGACCGCTCTCGGCCATACTTACAAGTTTCAAAGTAAAACAGTCATATAAAATATAGCCAGTCCTTTCATTTGCCCAACCCGGGTTTCGCCTCTGCTTCGTCAGGGGCATCTACATATCGTCCTAGATCACTTCCTTTTGTAATGATATGGGCGTTACTCCTAAAGGTCTGCTTACAGATACTTCATATAAAATACATGGAGTTAAATAGATAAAATATCTTAAATATCACGTGATATTACACAAAAGTGGACAAATCCTTATGCTTCATACACTTCATCTCATTCTATAAAAGTATTATAAAAAATCCATAATTACCTATTAGATACTATTCCCTTGCTTATCCATCACATGGTATGACTCTTCCAATTATCATTCACTTCTCACACCCTTCTCTAAAACAGCGATCTCCAGACCCCCAAATTGACATATTCACACTATACTACACTAAATTTAAATAAGTTATCCTTTATCATATTCACCCCTTCATTGAAATTCATTGAATTATATCCCTTCCTTATTACGATATCAAATAGTCGGTCTGAACCTCCCAACCTTTTTTTCTTTTTTCTATTTCTTTTCCGATCATGTGGTGTAGTTCCTCCAATGAGTTCCTCTTTTATTTATGAATGGAACAGCAATCTCATGCACCTCTTATCCCACGGTCACGTGGTGTAATTCCTCCAATCACCACTTTCTCCTCTATTTATGAATGGGACAACGATCACATACACTTTAGATCTCGCACGACCAATGAACTGATTCCTCGATTGTGCACCCACAACCATCTCATATAGGTAAATTAACTCTATTAAATGTACATACTTCCTTGTGATAAACAGAACACAATCTACTGATTCTATGTTAGACAGGCTTTAATATCAAATTCCACATTCATTCTGGCTGGTTGTAACGTGCCTAGCCTATAGATCTATTCCACTTACTTTTTTTTTTTTTCGCTACTGGATCCTCCCCTCTCCACTTTGTACGTACCAATTCCAATCCCACAAAACTCAAACCTTCTGGATTTTTATTATGTATTTTTTTTAAAATGTGCCGTAATGTTACGGTTGTGCTCCTGTACGCTAGTTTTTAATTTCCTCATTGTCCTTCCTACATACTGGAGGCCACATGGGCACTCCAGCATGTAGACAACCTCCATATGTTCACAGGTAAGATCTCCTTCTATTTCACATTGTGCTCCATTACTTTTAGACACCACCTCCTCAGTTCGAATTTGTTTGTTCTTTTTTTGTTCGGCTTTTACAAGGTATGCAGAAACCGCACCATGTAAATTGGTACTTCTTAGTCTTCTGTTGTTTTACAGGTAGATGGCTATGTACCAATTTATCTTTACTATTAGGAGTAGAGATGAGCGAATCGAAGTTGACAAAGTGGAATTAAATCCAAATTTCAGGAAAAATTTGATTCGCATCGAATCCAAATTTCATCATGCTTCGTGGTAACGAATCAAACTTTTTACTAAAATGGCTGCTGTTAGAACATGGAGCAAGGTATTTTGGGAACAAGGGATCACCCACAATGCCATGCATGCAGCCAATCCGCAGCCAGCCAGTCCTGTGATGTCACAGCCCTATAAATAGCCTCAGCCATCTTGGATTCAGCCATTTTCCAGTGTACTTAGTGGAGGGAGAGAAATCAGGCACTAGGGACAGTGGTAGAAAATACTTTAAAACTTTTATTTTGATATATAGAAGTTCAGGAAAAGGATAGGGAAGAATCATTCCACAGCATATATGTAGAACAGGGTTCAGTAGGGGAGGTTACAGCCTGGGTAATAGGAACAATCCTATTACACCTTGCAGCACTGACTGGGGATCCAAATTGCCATTTTACAGCTCTGTAATTCCAGCAAACCGTTCTTGTTATTGGGGTCCAAGTGCTGTTTGATACAGCCATTAATAGGGTTTAGTACAAGGAAATATATCTACGTCTTATTTGCCCTTGTGCGGTGCAGTTATATGTTCTAATGCATTTTTTGGCTTTTATTAGTGGGAAAAAGGGCTTATTAGCCGTTGTGTGGTGAAGTGAGAAAATTTCAGCCCTTTTTCGCGTGTATTAGTGGTAAAAAATATATATATTATTTGCCGTTCAGTGGTGCAGTTATACACAACAAAGCTCTTTTTAGCATGTATTAGTGGCAAAAAATATATATTATTTGCTGTTCAGTAGTGCAGTTATATGTTCTAAAGCTTTTTGTGGCGTGTATAAGTGGAAAAAAGTAAGGGCCTATTTGCCGTTTAGTGGTGCAGTTATATGTTCTAAAGCCCTTTTTGCCATGTATTAGTGGCAAAAAATATATATTATTTTCCGTTCATCAGTGCAGTTATATGTTCTAAAGCCTGTATATATGTTCTAAACCTGTATTAGTGGCACAAAAAAAAGTATTTGCCGTTGTGTGGTGAAGTGAGAAAAATACAGCCCTCTTTGGCATATATTAGTGGCGAAAAAATTAATATTTGCCATCCAGCGGTGCAGTTATATGTTCTAAAGCTTTTTGTGGCGTGTATAAGTGGAAAAAAGTAAGGGCCTATTTGCCATTCAGTGGTGCAGTTATATGTTCTAAAAAAGTATTTGCCGTTGTGTGGTTAAGGCTACTTTCACACTAGCGTTCGGGTGTCCGCTCGTGCGCACCGTTTGAAGGGGCTCACGAGCGGCCCCGAACGCATCCGTCTGGCCCCAATGCATTCTCAGTGGAGGCGGATCCACTGAGAATGCATCCGCCTGCCAGCGTTCAGCCTCCGCTCAGTGAGCGGACACCTGAACGCTGCTTGCAGCGTTCGGGTGTCCGCCTGGCCGTGCGAAGGCGAGCGGATCCGTCCAGACTTACAATGTAAGTCAATGGGGACGGATCCGCTTGAAGATGACACTATATGGCTCAATCTTCAAGCGGATCCGTTCCCCATTGACTTTCAATGTAAAGTCTGAACGGATCCGCTCAGACAACTTTCACACTTAGAAAATTTTCTAAGTTTTAATGCAGACGCATCCGTTCTGAACGGATGCGAACGTCTGCATTATCGGAGCGGATCCGTCTGATGAAACATCAGACGGATCCGCTCCGAACGCAAGTGTGAAAGTAGCCTAAGTGAGAAACTTACAGCCCTTTTTGGCGTGTATTAGTTGCAAAAAATAAATATAAATATATATATATATGTTATTCAGTTTGGAAAAAAACTGACTGAGGAGAGATCTAATAAGGCCTCATGCACACGGCTGTTGTTTTGGTCCGCATCCGAGCCCTAGTTTTGGCGGCTCGGATGCGGACCCTTTCACTTCAATGGGGCCGCAAAAGATGCAGACAGCACACAACTGTCACGTGCATGAGGCCTTACTATGTATAAATACATCAGGGGTCAGTATAGAGATCTTTCCCATCATCTATTTATCCCTGGGACTGTGACTGTGACGAGGGGACATCCTCTGCATCTGGAGAAAAGAAGATTTGTACACAAACATAGAAAAGGATTCTTTACGGTAAGAGCAGTGAGACTATGGAACTCTCTGCCTGAGGAGGTGGTGATGGTGAGTACAATAAAGGAATTCAAGAGGGGCCTGGATGTATTTCTAAAGCGTAATAATATTACAGGCTATAGATACTAGAGATGGGTCATTGTTCCAGAGGGCTGTTCTGATTGCCGGTTCGGAGTCAGGAAGGAATTTTTTCCTCTTCAATAAAAAAAAAATTGGCTTCCACCTCATGTTTTTTTTTTGCCTTCCTCTTGATCAACTTACAGGTTAACAAACTGAACTGGATGGACATCTTGAAATTTTGAAATTGTTTAGCAATTTTGGACTTTATTCACATTTCAACTTTTTTCCAATGCAGATTTTATGCCTTTGTTATATGGGATATTTTAAAAGGGACTTTATAAAGAAGTGAAGCATTATTTGGAAGTGAAACATTATTTTTGTTTCCATATACCTGGACTAGGATAGGCTACTACGCTAGTCTATAACCTTATTTTGTGGTATAGCAACATATAGCAGTCCAACAGAGGCTAAAAGTACACTCCTTTGGTCTCTGTTGAGTAAATCGAGCAATATGGATACTCAGCGTTTATGCCGAGAGCTAACTCTGTGTGAACAGAGCCTTGATTTGAAGCCAATTTAGGTTATGTTATGGGGGAAGCTGATTTATGTCTTTGTATATACAATGGAAGGATTGCCCCGCTGAATCCTTGCCCTAGGGGACAAAAAGCCAAGATACAGCTCTGCACTACATGTGGGTTTCATATGTCTGAAACAAATTAAAGTTGTAAAAATGTTGGAATCCTACTGGAGGTTACAATTAAATTGTGGCAGCTGTTCTTCCAATTGTTTAACTGTTACAATAGATAAAATAATACCCTAGAAGCACATGTATGAATATCACTTTTGCCCAGAGATTCTTTTTGGTGGATTTGTATGATACAATCAATATAGTGCATACTACTGTGATCTTATGATCTATTCTGTACCTAGCTCTCTCTTTGTTTGGACTTGGGATATCACTTTAATATGTGGCATTCTTGAAATTCATTAGATTGTTGATGATGAAAGTGAATGAGTTCAGGAAGTGAAACTTTGAAGATAAACTTCAGAGGATGGTAAAAGCTGCAAGCAAAATCAATAAACAGCAATAACCAGTTTTGTCGGTAACTTGTGAGCCATGATTTACCACACTGTTAAGAACTTTCAGGAATATGTTATTTTATATAGTTAGTTTTAACTCCTGCTTGAATCATAACTTATACACAGAAGACATTTAAAGTGCTAGTGTCTGAGATATGCTGGTGATATACTGCAAATTTCTCATAGACAGTCAGTTTCCAATAAATGCAATCATTTCAGTATTTTTGGGCATAACATAAACTTAAAAAAGGGTTATAGTAAGCTTCAATCTGCTCAACAAAATACAGAAAATTGAGATTTTAGAAACAGAACTGCCTTAGCTCAATTTTCTGGGTAAAAATATAAAATACAAAGGATCTATTACTAAACATGAAGGATGAGGGTAGAGTGGTCATGTTGATCTCTATGAATAAATGAACACACAATAATATAGTCTAGGAATAAAGAAGCGAAAATAATACGGCATATCATTGAAATTCTGAAAATGTCTAGATAGTATTACTTATATAGCATCTGGAATATGCTGTAAACTGGCAAGGGTGGCAGAGGTTGTATAGCCCGCAACAGAAAAAGCAATTCCTAAAGTTTTTAGGAAAATTTCCAAAGCCCACTTTTTTAAGGACCAGTTCAGTTATGAAGTCACTTTGTGGGGCTTATATAGTAGAAACCACCAGCCTGGGGGCTGGATCTCATAGGCTTCTGTAGAAGGCAAGCAGCACATGGAACCGAGGGAGTCTGTACCGTCCGTACTGTCAGCACTGACCGCAGCATAGGAGTGGTTAATACACCGGCATTAGTGTATTCACCAATGCCAGCATATACAGCAGGTCATACGCCTCCGATTGGCGCACCGTACCTGTACTGTGCTGGGACTCAAAAGGGATAAGCTACCAATACATATCTGCAAGTTTAGTACGATATGATAATGTATATGACACCCAAACTCACCCTACTATTCATGCTCCCAGGCTCTATGGCCTCAGTGAAGGTACAAAAGGCTGTTTGAAGAGTGTCAAAAGTCTGTAGGTAACTCATTTGGTGTGATAACTGGGCCTTGTTGGAGATTTCAAGTTTTTCATAATTTGCTCACATGTGTGCTTCACCCCCTCCCTCAGATTCCTATATTAGAGTACGTTTTCTGATGGCTTTTACCATTAATCTCTTTTACCATTTTCTACTCCAGTTTATGTCATGGAAAATGGTCTAAAACTACACCAGCAAGCAAGTTGGTGTAGTTTAAACCATGTAGCATGGCCTCCAGAACCAAGAGCCAAAATTATGTAGAGGCTCGTGCCTCTACATAACTTCGGTGCATTCGCCGCAGGTGCCATAAAAAACTGTATGCAGTTATTCTTGCATTTTTGTAGGCCAAAAAATGCAAGTGCAAATTTATGTGCGCACAAAGATGCACCAAGTTTAACAAACAATGTGCACCTCTATCAAAACTGACTTCAAATATTACCCTCAATATAAATTGCATCCCCTGTATTTTCTTTATCTGTCAGCTTCTGGGACCAACATAGACAGTAGTAGGCCATAGAACAATATATGATCCCGTGAATGCTGTGTAGAATGCGTTTTGGAGTATTTCCTGACATATGCCTCCGATGGAAGGCTCTGGTATATGGAAACGTACTTCTGCAACATATGTCTAACGGACACTCTTTTTGGCATATATCTAAACTTTTCAAGGGTATAAGTTGGATGTAGTGGGAAAAGAATTCTGTGAACAGAGGCTAATTTATTAGTAGGTACAGTAGATGATCTTCACATACTGCAATTCCTCTCCTTTTGACTCACTAGGAATTTTTTTAATAGTGGGTGAACATATCTGATTTATGTATCCAGACATGAAATCCATTAAACCTGTGCATTACATGCAATCTAGTAGACAATAGGAAGAATGGCAAGGTTTTTATGGTGCCAGTGGTCCTCCTTGTCTGTAGGACTATTGTGCAACTACACAGTCTACACATCTGACCAGATCAAGGATTTCATACAATGTACCTTTCTCTTATACCTTCACCTATTTATCTCGCTCTGCTTTTGTGATCCACTATTTTGTTCATACCCACCTGTACCCCTTCTTTTAATGTATATCTTTTAGTCTACGAAGTATAAAGTTATAGTTCTGAAATAAGAGAAGAAGAAAATGTATTATACGCTTTGAAATTACTCATCACAGTTCTTTTGACATTATGAATGTTATGGTACATTTTCCATGGAACATTATGTTATATAACACAGCAGAAGACTCTTATTCAACCCATTTTCTGTGTGCACATTCTCGCTTTTATTAAATGTATTTATCGCTCTACCATGGAGATCACAACTTATAGCTTGGTAATTAGTGCTGCATTTACTAATATTATATGTAGTGATGAACGAGCAGCCAAAAAACTAGCAGGTAAGTACTGCCCTCACTGTAATGCTGTAGCCATGTTGGCTGATGGCATTACAGTGATTGGCTGGTCGGAACGCGTCATCTATAGCACCCGATGATGAATGTTCGGCTCATTCTTAATCAGGGAGAGCTGTGCTGAGGAAGGGACAGACAGTGTAGGGAGTGATTTAATAATATTATTACCACCAAAACTTTTAAGAGACCAAATAGTCCTTTTAAAGATTATTGTGTGTGGCAGCAGCAAACTAAATTTTTAGTGCAACCTGTGCTAAATAGCTAAAACTTTACAGACCCAAAAGTCCTTCTAAGGACTATTGTGTGTGGCAGCAATATCTATTTTTAGCGCATCCTGCACTATATAGCGTACAATTGTTAGGCCACTGTAGACAGCGACATTAGCTGCGCCACATCTCCAGTGTAAAGTGTGCGCATCCCAAAAAAACTGTGACATCCAGTGTACTTTTTCCGTAGACGGTGTCCGCTGCGGACAGTGACATTAGCTGCGCCACATCTCCTGTGTAGAGGGTGCACATCCAAAAAATATCTGACATCCAGTGTACTTTTTTAATAGACTATGTCCGCTGTGGACAGTGACATTAGGTGTGCCATGTCCAGTGTAATGTGTGCGCTTCAAAAATTGATCTGTGAGACTGTGACATCCAGTGTACTTTTTCCATAGACGGTGTCCACTGCGGACAGTGACATTAGCTGCGCTACATCTCCAGTGTAAAGTGTGAGCATCCAAAAAATATCTGTGACATACAGTGTACTTTTTCCATAGACAGTGTCCGCTGCGAACAGTGACATTAGCTGCGCCACATCTCCAGTGTAAAGGGTGCACATCCAAAAAATATCTGTGACATACAGTGTACTTTTTCCGTAGACGGTGTCGGCTGCGGACAGTGACATTAGCTGTGCCACATCTCCTGCGTAAAGTGTGCGCATCCAAAAAATATCTGTGACATCCAGTGTACTTTTTCAATAGACAGTGTCCGCTGCGGACAGTGACATTAGCTGCGCCACATCTCCAGTGTAAAGTGTGCACATCCCAAAAATATCTGACATCCAGTGTACTTTTTCCGTAGACTGTGTCTGCTGCGGACAGTAACATTACCAGCACCACATCTGCAGTGTAACGTGTGCGCTTCAAAAATGTATCTGTGACATCCAGTGTACTTTTTCTGTAGCCGGTGTCTGCTGCGAACAGTGACATTACCAGCGCCACATCTGCAGTGTAACGTGTGCATTTCCAAAATTTATCTGTGACATACAGCATATTTTTTTCGTAGACGGTGTCTGCTGCGGACAGTGACATTACCAGCGCCACATCTGCAGTGTAACGTGTGCGTTCTAAAATTTATCTGTGACATGCAGTGTACTTTTTCCGTAGACGGTGTCCACTGCGGACAGTGACATTAGCTGCGCTACATCTCCTGTGTAAAGTGTGCGCATCCAAAAAATACCTGTGACATACAGTGTACTTTTTCAATAGACGGTGTCCACTTCTAACAGTGACATTACCAGGGGCACATCTCCAGTGTAACATGTGCGCTTCAAAAATGTATCTGTGACATACAGTGTACTTTTTTGCGTAGACACTGCACCGGTGGTACCTCTCCTGTATAACATTTCCTCATCCAAAATCCCTGTGACTTTCCCTGTAATTTTTCCGCTGGTGTCAGCATTGACATTATCTGCGGTATATCTCCTGAGTGATGTTTCCGCATTCCAAATACCTTTTTAAATTTGTTTGCACATACACTTCCAAATCCTACACTACTGTACGTTTGACAGACTTTCAATCATATATAACATTTAATATGAAGAAGGCGAGCAGTAAGGGACGGGCAAGTGGTCGTTATGCTGATGGTGCACGCAGAGGCCGTGGCCCTGGGCGCAGTGAAACTGTGCCTGCTGCCAGAGAACAAGAAAAACAATCATCCACGATACCTAGATTCATGTCCCAGTTTGCAGGGCGGCGCAGGACACCACTCTTGAAGTCAGACCAGTGCGACCAGGTGGTCGGTTGGATTGCAGCAGATAATGCTTCCATTCGGTTAAGCACCACCCTGTCTTCCACCAAGTCCAGTCTCAGTAGCCAAGAGTCTGCTCAACCCAATCCTCACCCTGATCCTCCTTCCTCCCACCATGGAGAGTCTGGGCAAAGAAGTGATTCCACACTCGGATATTCCGAGGAGCTCTTTTCAGCGCCATTCCTTGATTTGGCTCTCTCGCCAAGCACGCTTGAAGAGGGACAGATCTTGTGCCCTGATTCCCAAACTCTTGAGCATCCAAATTCACAAGAAGATGACGGTGGGGAACGGCAATTACTGTTTAATGAGGTGGATGATGACAAGACACAGTTGGCAATAACTCAAAGGCAATTACTGCCTCAAGAGGTTGAGGAAGAGGATGAGACACAGTTGTCAATCACTGAGGTAGTGGTTAGGTTAACAAGTGCAGGGTGAGCAGAGTGAGGAAGTGGAAGAGGAGGTGGTGGACAATGAAGTCACTGACCCAACCTTGGAAGGTGGAAAGCCGAGCGAGGACAGCAGTACAGAGGGGGAGGGATCTGCAGCACCGCAACAGGCTGGAAGAGGCAGTTGGGTGGCAAAAGGGAGAAGGCAACACCCCTTTATGGAAATCTCCATTGCCAAGGGGTAGGTGTTCCGCAGTCTGGCGCTCTTTTGAGGAAAGTGCAGACGACAAAAGAATTGAAATTTGCAACCTGTGCCATACAAAAATGAGCAGGGGCTTGAACACTAGCAACCTCACCACCACAAGCATGATCCGCCACATGGCATCAAAGCACCGTAATAGGTGGGCCGAACGCCTGGGTCCACAATCTGTGTCTGCGAGTCACACCACTGCCTCCTCTTCCCCTGTGTTACATGCTGGCCAATCCCCTGTCAAAGGCACATGCCTCCCGCCCCGCACCTGGACCTTCGCAAGCACTATCAGCAACCACATCCACTTCCGTGTCCCAGCGCAGCGTACAAATGTCCTTATCCCAAGCATTTGAACGCAAGTGCAAATACACAGCCATCCACCCACAGGCCATAGCACTAAATGCGCACCTTTCCAAATTACTGGCCCTGGAAATATTGCCGTTTAGGCTTGTGGAGACTGAGGCCTTCCGCAGCCTCATGTCGGCGGCTGTCCCACGGTTTGCAATCCCAAGCCGCCACTATATTTCAAGGTGTGTTGCGCCCGCCTTATACCAACATGTGTCCCGTAACATCACCCTTGCCCTGACCAACGCAGTTACTGGGAAGGTCCACTTAACCACGGACACGTGGACAAGTGCATTTGGCCAGGGACGCTACATTTCCCTGACGGCACACTGGGTGAATGTTGTGGAGGCCTGGAGCGAGTTGTACACTGGGATGGCACAGGTACTACCGACGCCAAGAATTGCGGACCCTACGTCGATCAGGGTTTTCGCCAGCACCTACGGTAGCGGCTCCAACCCCCATTTCTCCTCCTCCGCTTCCACCTCCACTTCCACCTCCGAATTATCCGCGTGCAGCATCAGTCAGTCATCAGTCGTAGCTGGAAGCAGTGTAGCACTGCAGTGGGGAAGCAGCAACAGGCTCTGCTGAAGCTGATATGCTTAGAGGACAAACAGCACACCCCCGAGAGCTGTGGCAGGGGATAAGAGACCAAACTGAGCTGTGGCTCTCGCCACTCAACATACAACCAGGCATGGTTGTGTCTGCTAATGGCTGTAACTTGGTGGCGGCTTTGAAATTTGGCAAGCTCACACACATCCCATGCCTAGCTTACGTTTTAAACTTACTGGTTCAGTGGTTTATCAAAACCTACCCCAATTTTCCTGAGCTACTAGTGAAGGTGCGCCACGTGTGTGCACATTTCCGCAACTCATTGACAGCTTCAGCCGGTCTGTCAATGTTGCAGCAGCGCTTAAAATTGCCAGGCTGTTGTGCGACTCAACGTTCCACATGTTGGCAAGGCTTTGTGAGCAGAAGAGGACAGTAGTGGAATACCAACTGCAACATGGACATCACCTTTTCAGTCAGCTTCCGCTATTCACAATCGAGGAGTGGGCAAGAATCGCTGACCTCTGTGAGGTGAGGAATCAACACAGATGGTGATCGGCGATAACGCTATTATCAGCATACACATCCCACTTCTGTGTCTACTCTACTCTTTACGAGGCTCACAATTAAGGACGACGCTTTGCATGTGGAAGAGGTGTAAATGGGGGAGACATTACACAGGGTGATAGCCAAACTACCCTCAGTTCATCTTCTCAGCGCTAATTGGACAATGAAGAGGAGGAGGAGCAGGAGACGGTTGCCTCCGTTACAGAGAGTAGTACCCATGGAAGTTTAATTCCATCTGTTCAGTGTGGGTGGGCAGAAGAGGAGGAAGAGGATGAGGAGATTGAGAGTTATCCTCCTGATGATGACAGCAAAGTCTTGCCTTTTGGTACTCTGGCACAAATGGCTGATTTCATGTTAGTCTGCCTTTCCAGCGACCCACGCGTTATACACATTTTAGACAACACGGATTACTGATTGTTCACCCTTCTCGACCTCCACTACAATGAGAACTTCTCATCTCTCATTCCTGTGGTGGAGAGGACGAGCAAAACGGTGCAATACCAGAAGATCCTTGGTGAAAAATTGCTCCAAAAATTTCCATCTGATAACGCTGGCGGCAGAGTCCATAGTTCCTTGGCCAACCGAGGAGGGGAGACAAGGGGAATACACAGCAGTTCCAACAGAAGCAGGGCAACAGTCTCAAAGCCTGGGATAGTTTCATGACACCCTGCCAGCACCCTCACCCTGATGCGTGGCCTAATGTCACAAGGAGGGAAAAATTTTGGAAGACGTTCAAGGAGTACATAGCAGACCGTGTCAGAGTCCTCAATGTCCTCTTCCTTTTCTCGTCCTCCTCCTCCTCTTCTTCCATCATATCAACATGCTTGTTCGTTGCATATAATGTCCTCGCATATATGCCCTTCGCATATAATGTTTTACAGGGTCATCTCAGCTGCTGGCCCTCTTATATAATTTTTTAAAGGGTCAGCTCACCAGCAGGCCCTCACCTACAATGTTTTACAGGGTCAGCTCAGCTGCAGGCTCTCGCATATATTTTTTTAGAGGCTCAGCTCACCAACAGGCCCTCACCTAAAAATGTTTTACAGGGTCAGCTCACCAGCAGGCCCTTGCATATAATGTTTTACAGGGTCAGCTTACAAGCATGCACTCGCATATAATTTTTTAGATCGTCAGCTCACCAGCAGGGCTGCACCTAAAATCTTTTACAGGGTCAGCTCACCATCAGGCCCTCACATATAATGTTTTACAGGGTCCTCTCACCAGCAGGCCCCCGCATATAATTATTTACAGGGTCCTCTCACCAGCAGGCCCCCGCATATAACTATTTACAGGGTCAGCTCAACAGCAGGTCCTCGCATATAATGTTTTAAAGGGTCAGTTCACCAGCACGGCTGCACCTAAAATATTTTACAGGGTCAGCTCACCAGCAGGCCCTCACATATAATGTTTTACAGGGTCCTCTCACCAGCAGGCCCTCGCATATAATGATTTACAGGGTCAGCTCACCAGCAGGCCCGCACTTAAAATCTTTTACAGGGTCAGCTCACCAGCAGGCCATCACCTACAATCTTTTACAGGGTCAGCTCACCTGTAGGCCCACGCATATAATGTTTTACAGGGTCAGCTCACCTGCAGGCCCTCGCATATAATTTTTTGGAGGGTCAGCTCACCAGCAGGCCCTCACTTCAATTTTTTACAGGGTAAGCTTAGCTGCAGGCCCTTGCATATAATTTTTTAGAGGGTCAGCTCACCAGCAGGCCCTCACCTACAATGTTTTACAGGGTCAGCTCAGCTGCAGGCTCTCGCATATATTTTTTTAGACGCTCAGCTCACCAACAGGCCCTCACCTAAAAATGTTTTACAGGGTCAGCTCACCAGCAGGCCCTTGCATATAATGTTTTACAGGGTCAGCTTACAAGCATGCACTCGCATATAATTTTTTAGAGGGTCAGCTCACCAGCAGGGCTGCACCTAAAATCTTTTACAGGGTCAGTTCACCATCAGGCCCTCACATATAATGTTTTACAGGGTCCTCTCACCAGCAGGCCCCCGCATATAATTATTTACAGGGTCAGCTCACCAGCAGGCCCGCACCTAAAATCTTTTACAGGGTCAGCTCAACAGCAGGCCCTCGCATATAATGTTTTAAAGGGTCAGTACACCAGCAGGGCTGCACCTAAAATCTTTTATAGAGTCAGCTCACCAGCAGGCCCTCACATATAATGTTTTACAGGGTCCTCTCACCAGCAGGCCCTCGCATATAATGATTTACAGGATCAGCTCACCAGCAGGCCCGCACCTAAAATCTTTTACAGGGTCAGCTCACCAGCAGGCCCTCACCTACAATCTTTTACAGGGTCAGCTCACCTGCAGGCCCACGCATATAATGTTTTACAGGGTCAGCTCACCTGCAGGCCCTTGCATATAATTTTTTGGAGGGTAAGCTCACCAGCAGGACCTCAACTACAAGTCCAGTCTCACTATCCAAAAGTTTGGTCAACACAATCCTCACCGCCGGGGGTCGCGTAACAATTTATCATGGAGGAGTCTCGTTCGTTATCGGAATTAACCAGACAAATTGCTCCACTAACTAAGAACTTCCATGCAACACCACTTACAGAATCGAGAAAGAGCTATCAATCTGTCAATCCTTTCTGTGTCCGGGCCAGGAGAGGTTTCCCATGTTGAGTCAAATTAAGCCTCAGGCTCCACTCCTAGTGGTGCCCTTCCGTCAATTCCTTTAAGTTTCAGGTTTGCAACCATACTCCCCCGAAACCCAAAGACTTTGGTTACCCGGAAGCTCTTCGGCGGGTCATGGGAATAACGCCGCCGGATCGACAGTCGTCATCATTTATGGTAGAAACTATGACTGAATCTGATCATCTTTGAACCTCCGACGTTTTTGATGAATGAAAACATTCTTGGCAAATGCTTTCACTTTGGTTCGTCTTGCGCGGGTCCAAGAATTTAACGCCCCCAGGCCGTCCCTCTTAATCATGGCCCCAGTTCCTAAAACCAACAAGATAGAACCGGAGTCCTATTCCATTATTCCTAGTTGAAGTATTCAGGCGACTTGGCCTGCTTTGAACACTGTAAAATTGTTCAATGGTCAGTTAAGCAGCAGGCTCTCTCTCATAATTTTTTAAATAATCAGCTCAGCAGCAGGACCTCAACCATAATGTTTTATAGGGTCATCCCAGCAGCAGGCCCTCGCATATAATTTTTTACAGGGTCAGCTCATCAGCAGGCCCTCACCTACAATCTTTTACAGGGTCAGCTCACCTGCAGGTCCTCACCTAAAATCTTTTAGAGTGTCAGCTCATCAGCAGGCCCTCAACTACAATCTTTTTGAGGGTCAGCTCAACTGCAGGCCCTCAACTAATTATACCTAATAGGTAATTTGCGCGCATGCTGCCTTGCTTGATAGTGGTAGCCATAGCTGTTACTCAGGCTCCTTCTCCGGAATAAAACCCTGATTCCCTGTTACCCGTGGTCACTGTGGTTGGCGCTGAAAATAACATCGAAAGTTGATAGGGCAGACATCCGAATGGATTGTCGCCGTCACGGGGATGTGCGATCGGAACCAGGTTATCTAGAGTCACCAAAGCGGCAGCAGGCCCTCACCCATAATGTTTTAGATGGTCAGATCAACAGGCCCTTGCTCCAAATGTTTTTGAGGGTCACCAGCAGGCCATCAATCATAATTTTTCAAGGCTGTGTATGATGCCCTCCTTTATGTGTAACAAAGGATGTATTATAGTGGCAGTTCCTTGTAATTTTTGGCAGCCCTTTCACTTAGTGCATAGGCTTTATGAGTGTAGGAGTCCCACTACCTGAACAATTGTACCACAATGTGAATGAGGCCCTCTTTTATGTGATATACAGGTTGTATCGGAGTGCCTCTTCCTTGTAATTTGTGGCAAATTTATATACAAGTAAATATACATGAAAGAATGTTTCCTAACAATTTTTCCTCTAAAATCGATTTTATCTTTGGTTTTGTGCGTATTATTGTCAGTCTGTAAAAGTGGCGTACTACTCGGACAACATCGTTCCCAGCAGCGACCTGGGAATCCAAGATGCATCCAGACATCCTCCCCATGCTGTTCCCGGACCATTCCGGTGGTGTTTCCATCAATTTCTGACCTTTTCCTATGAACCAGGCACCCTCCCCTCTTCAGAGCAGGGGGTGCCTGGTTTAATGCTTGGGGTCTCCCATTGACTTCCATTGTACTCGGTAGAGACCTGATGTGTTCGGCGCGAGCCCCCGAGCACTATGGTGCTCGATCAACACTAATTATATGTTATTATTCACGCTGTCTGATTTCACATCTGCAATCCTAATGGCATTTACAGTACAGTGAGTAAAACATATTTCCCCATTTTCAAAAAGTTTACTTGGTATAAGAACAGCAAAAAAAGTTAAAAAGATGCATAAAAATTGTTTCTTATTTTAACTGTCTTTTTGTGTGATATTTTCATTTAAAACCACTGCATTATTTTAATGGCTATGGACACCTTCCTGGGAATTTTTTTTAATTATTGTATAGTACTTATTTTGAGCTAAAAATCATTTTTTAAATAGTTTTTTAATAAAATTATGGAATATTTTTGGTGTACATAGCTGAGATGCAGTAGTAGCAGCGTGTGGATTTTCTGTCTTTTCTGTCATTTGGGAAGCTGACTGACTCCTTATCTTTGCTCTCTGACCATATAAACACTCCTTATAGCTCAGTTCTTATCTTACTGATAGTATTTTAGAGATAAGGTTTATTAGATGACCGGCACAAAGTGAAAGTGAAAATACCAGTCATAAAGTTAGAAAAACAGTTATCATCGGTGACAGAATGGCTCAATATTTTTAATAAAGGCCAATTGAAAATATGGAAAGCAGCTATCAAGATGAGACAATCTATAAGTATAGTATATCAAAAGTCTGCCACACAGAAATGCAAGATGACCACCTGGCACCTTCATCACACACTTCTGTCTCTGTCCAAACCATTTCCAGGTGCATAACAGAAGGACATTTGGTATCCTGTGCTCATTACATGCCCTGCCATTGACAACTATCCTTCTTTGGCTTTGTTTGCCATGGTATTGTCAACTGAAAATCCTGGACTGCTATGGACTGGAACTATATCATCTTTAGCAAAGAATCCAGATTCTGTCTCGGATCTGAAGATGGTTTGGATAGAGTATGAAGGCCTCATGGTGAGAACTTCAATCTTGCCTTTGCTATGGAACAAAACACTGCCCCAACTGCTATGGAACAAAACACTCTATTGCATATGACAGTCGGTCACTTCTAGTTGTGATACACAGGATGCTAACAGCTCAGCAATATGTGCAGGACATCCTGCGACCACTTGAGGTGCCTCACATGGCAGGGCTTCCAACTGGCATGTTTCAGCCAGATAATGCTTGTCCACTCACAATGCTTGGCCTGCCCAGTCACCAGAATTATCACCAATAGAGCATTTATGGGACCAGCTGGAACGTTAGCTTCAGCAACCTACAAGTGTGCAGGATTTTCAGGCCCAGCTGCAGCATTAATAGGCAAGTGTGCCGCAGAACACCATACGGAACCTGTATGCCTTAATGGTTAACTGTATCTAATCTGGTATTCAGGATAAAGCGGTCCAATAGGGGTCTAGAGCGTCCTTTTGATTGCATAGTCTTCTTATATTGTAATCACATATATTTTGAATCTTGGAGATGTGCAGAGTGAGCTTCGGATCCAAGATCTGAAGTTGCTTTGCTCCAAACTTCGTTTTAATGCTGTATGGAGATCCGTCTCTGTACAGCATTAAAATGTATGCACTCTGGCAAGGCGAAATGAGTTATCACTGAAGAGACTTCAGTGAACGACTTTGGCATTTGATTAATAAACTTGAAAAACATTTTAAAACAAGTATCCTACTTCGGCTTAATTACCGATTGGTACCCCGGCTTTGGAACCAAGTTTTAATATGGTTTTCAAGTTTAAAAATCAAATCCTGAAGTTACCGTGAGACTTCAGTGATAACTCACTTCGCCTCACCAGAGCGCATACATTTGAATGGTATATGGAGATCTCCATACAGCATTAAAATGAAGTTTGGAGCGAAGCAACTTTGGATCTTGGACCCAAAGCTATCATTGCTCATCCCTAACCATGACTACATTCATATTTCAATGAGTGCACTATATGTTGTTTATCCTTGTAAAAAGTAAATAATGTTTATTCATATTACTATTGCACCTTATTTATTTCTTGTCAAGGTAAGTATATGGAAGATGGACTTATTTTAAGTCTGGGAAAATCTTCCAGCATTATGTTTTTTTGTGCTTTATTGAAGCTCTTACAGACAGAAGTTAACACAGTACTTTTATGAGCCATCTGCCTTCCAACTGTCTGAAATAAAACCTATACTAAACTTTTATGATTGAGTCGCCTTCTGATTTGCCAAGCTTTTATATCCATTAGTGCATATGTCCCAGGAATGAATTGTCCACGTAGTTCCCTTCAAGGAAAGAACTGTCATTCATCCTTTATTATTAGTTCTTCTAATAGCTTCATTACAGGTTTATGAGTTAATAAAGAACTAATTGGCAAATAGACTTTTTCAAAATAAAAAGGAATGTGCATAGATATGTTCAGGATCCCATGTTGGAGCAAGTACCCTGTAAGAATGGAGGTAACCTTGAGAGCAAGTGCCCAACTTTAGTGAGGCACATGTAAAGGATTTGAAATAAAATATTTTCTGTATTAAAATCATTGTCCTAGAAAGTTTTTTTAATTGAGAGAACTAACTGTACATGCTACCGATCAACTCACTGAAACATGTAATAACCCTGGTGTGACAATACCTGTATCCCCACATGTAGCCAAATATGCAGACTAGACAGTACTAATCCCAAAAAAAGACCAAAACCCACAGGTTATAGAACTGTTATGTTTAGCTAGTTAAATCTATGAGTAGTTTATGTTCTAAGATTGCATGACGTTTTCTTTTATTTATTTATTTATTATTATTTTTTCCAAAATTCCAAAAGATAGTATAGGCCAAGAGCTAACCTCTGTCAAGCCTCATTGAAACAGTTTTGTTTATGGATGGGTGTCTCATACTGGACTTATGCCTTAAGTTCCTTATGAGGTATCCAAAAAGTGAGGCTTCATGCTCAGCTTTTTCACAAAGACAATAAGTATTCTAGTGAGTGAAGCAGCATACTGTAGCAAAAACATAAATATTTCTAAGTCTACTTTTATTATTATAATCAAGCAATGTAGGATTGCTTTTCAAAAACAATGAAAAGCAAAATTCACAAGGAGGTAATCTCCTTTCTTCCAAAAAGAGTTTAACTCACATCAAGGGACTAGTGCACCTCACTGGCTGAGAGGGTCCAAAAACCTGTCTGCTATATAATGTGACACCAGCATTATAAAAAACATATGGTACCTTATCTTTTTGGTTGTCTCGACACGTCCTGAGATATGTGGCATGAGAAAATGAGCTTTGAATAAACATGCATGATTGTGTCAGGAGATGTACATGTTATATTTGTCAATGTTTGACCACTTGTTGGGAATTCACTCAGGGAAAACATTGTGCATTGCTATGCTGGGAGGGTTGCTATGCCAGCCAGCCAAGTCCCTGCTGGTTGACTTGTCAATATGATTGGAAGCTTAGCCAATAAGGCTTTTTAATCTGTCTAATTTCAGAGCCAGGCAGGGAATTGATTCAGACTGCTGATTCCTGATTGTCTTAACAGTTATTCGTTTGTATCAAGGTTCTATACTGTGCAATATCCTGTTTATATTGACTCTCCTAGTAAATGACCTTGGCCTGTCTTTTGATGAACCCTATGGTTGCTGTTATTACTGCATTGACTGTCCTGGTAACTGACCTTGGCCTGTCTCTGGATTAACCTTTTTAGTTGCTGATCCTACTTATATTGAATCACCTCGTAGCTGACCTTGGCTTGTCTCTGCATTAACTTCTCATGTACTACAATGACTGTGTCTGTCTTTTCTAGTTTTGAACCTGCTTGCTGGCTTCTCTTTGTACCTCCATAGTCATTCTTGAAGTTCTGCCACCGATGTGCCCACACCAGTTTTCTGTAATCTACTCCACAGACATGATGTGGGTGCCTAGCAACAAAGTCCTTTCAATCTAACATGGGCTCTATTGAAGAACCTATGGGTAACCTTGGCCTCTTACCACCCTGACTGGTCTTGGAAGGCTGGTAGTGGTTTCACTGGCTGTGGTCTGGATGGTGACCTTAGCACTTACTAAAACCACCAAGTGGTTGAAATTTGCTTGTTTAGTATTTTGTTAGCATGTCACGATAGTGATTGTATTGAATTTCTATTATGAGAAATTGGAGTCCTTAAAATATTGATGGAAAGCTAAACAGGTATTCATAGTTTTAATTATAATATTTATTTGTTTAGAAAATAGGACTTCATAATTTTTTTAGACTATACATGTATATAAAATTTTGAGGGTAGACCTTTATTATATCTCTCTTAAGAAAAACAGTACAAGAACAACACATTTTAATCCTGTGTAATACGTCCATAGAAGAGCTGAATAATATTAAACATTGTGTCAGTTATGTAACCTTCATATGTATCATGTCCAGGTATCTAACAGGTGAAAAGTAGCTTACTGAGGATCATAACCTGACCATTACACACAGTATTAGAACTTGCAGCAGCATTTCATCATATCTGTCAGTGTCTGTGTAGAAGATTCTCTTACAATGTTCTGTCTGTCTATTCTGTGTGTGCAGTATTTATATTTTTTACAAAACTACTACTAAATGTAGTTATTTTATAGATATGGCCAATATGCTGATATAGCACATATATGTCATATACATCTTTTGGTTGCTAAATGTCAGGGATCACATGATGGGTGTCACATGACTGATGCCATGTTTCAATTAGGCAATGGATACATTACACATGACTGATCCATAAGCTATACCATTGTATTGTGCAGATCAGCACAACTGTCTGATATAAGAAAAGCATTTAAGCAGATCACATGATGGGTGTCACATGACTGATGCCATGTTTCAATTAGGCTATGGACACATTACACAGGACTGACCCATAGGCTATACCATTTTATTATGCAGATCAACTCAACTGCCTGATATAAGAAAGGCATGTAAGCAGAATTTTAAATATATGTACAGTCGTGACCAAAAGTTTTGAGAATTACATAAATATTGAAAATTGGAAAAGTTGCTGCTTACGTTTTTATAATAGCAATTTGCATATACTCCAGAATGTTATGAAGAGTGATCAGATGAATTGCATAGTCCTTCTTTGCCATGAAAATTAACTTAATCCCAAAAAAAACTTTCCACTGCATTTCATTGCTGTCGTTAAAGGACCTGCTGAGATCATTTCAGTAATTGTCTTGTTAACTCAGGTGAGAATGTTGACGAGCACAAGGCTGGAGATTATGTCAGGCTGATTTGGTTAAAATGGCAGACTTGACATGTTAAAAGCAGGGTGATGCTTGAAATCATTGTTCTTCCATTGTTAACCATGGTGACCTGCAAAGAAACGCGTGCAGCCATCATTGCGTTGCATAAAAATGGCTTCACATGCAAGGATATTGTGGCTACTAAGATTGCACCTCAATCAACAATTTATAGGATCATGAAGAACTTCAAGGAAAGAGGTTCAATTCTTGTTAAGAAGGCTTCAGGGCATCCAAGAAAGTCCAGCAAGCGCCAGGATCGTCTCCTAAAGAGGATTCAGCTGTGGGATTGGAGTGCCACCAGTGCACAGCTTGCTCAGAAATGGCAGCAGGCAGGTGTGAGCGCATCTGCACGCACAGTGAGGCGAAGACTTTTGGAAGATGGCCTGGTGTCAAGAAGGGCAGCAAAGAAGCCACTTCTGTCCAAAAAAAACATCAGGGACAGATTGATCTTCTGCAGAAAGTTTGGTGAATGGACTGCTGAGGACTGGGGCAAAGTCATATTCTCCAATGAAGCCTCTTTCCGATTGTTTGGGGCATCTGGAAAAAAGGCTTGTCCAGAGAAGAAAAGGTGAGCGCTACCATCAGTCCTGTGTCATGCCAACAGTAAAGCATCCTGAGACCATTCATGTGTGGAGTTGCTTCTCATCCAAGGGAGTGGGCTCACTCACAATTTTGCCCAAAAACACAGCCATGAATAAAGGATGGTACCAAAACACCCTCCAACAGCAACTTCTTCCAACAATCCAACAACAGTTTGGTGAAGAACAATGCATTTTCCAGCACGATGGAGCACCGTGCCATAAGGCAAAAGTGATAACTAAGTGGCTCGGGGACCAAAACGTTGACATTTTGGGTCCATGGCCTGGAAACTCCCCAGATCTTAATCCCATTGAGAACTTGTGGTCAATCCTCAAGAGGCGGGTGGACAAACAAAAACCCACAAATTCTGACAAACTCCAAGAAGTGATTATGAAAGAATGGGTTGCTATCAGTCAGGAATTGGCCCAGAAGTTGATTGAGAGCATTCCCAGTCGAATTGCAGAGGTCATGAAAAAGAAGGGCCAACACTGCAAATACTCACTCTTTGCATAAATGTCATGTAATTGTCGATAAAAGCCTTTGAAACGTATGAAGTGTGTGTAATTATATTTCACTACATCACAGAAACAACTGAAACAAAGATCTAAAAGCAGTTTAGCAGCAAACTTTGTGAAAACTAATATTTGTGTCATTCTCAAAACTTTTGGCCGCGACTGTATATTACGAAATTTATAGATTTCCTATTAAATAGAAAAAATATATATTAAAAATAGAAACTGCGGGTCCTGTCATGAATTTGCATCGGGGCCAAAGAGCTTTTATCTATTCATGCACCATAAATGATATTTGTCAACTTATTTGACAACTTGGAGACAAAAGACGTGAACAAACTTAGGATTAGGGATGAGCAAACCCGAACTTTACAGGTTCCGTTTTGTGATTCAGGTGGTCGTGTTATTCCGTTATGGATTCCGTTAAAACGGAATATAACAGAATTCGTAGACTGAATGCAAAACGGAAGCCCTATTACTATATATTCTTGAACTTTTTCTGTGTCCTGAGCAGGAAACATTAGCAAAATTGGTTAATGTCACACTAACAGAATATATAAAAGATAAACTAGTATAAAACGCCATCCTTGTCCTTAAATTAAGTGCATTTGTTATTACCACTAGACAGGAAATATCTTCATGAGTGCCCACAGCAAATGAACATTAACTGATATATGCCCCTGATAGCTTCCTTTTTTTTAAATTTAGGAGAGGAGGAGAAAGATGCATTATTTTATTAATCTATTTAATTTATTTTTTGTGAGGTTGATAAAATCCTATTAAAACAGATTGCAGCTCAAGCTACAGCAGTGGAGGCAAACAGACAGCTCATTAATTGATTTTCTAAGACAAGGAAAACTAGGTGGTAAACGTGATATGAATATAGAGCTGCTCCCACTTAGAACAACAGCACATTACAAACCAAATGTTGTCAGCAGACAAAATGAGCTTGTTTGTCGAAGTTTGTTTTTTGGAGAACTTTTCCTCGCATTAGCAGGTGTTGTCGGCCAGTTAATGATAGAACCCGTAAACCTATCTTAATCCCGATAACGTGCAGACAATCTAAGTTTTTTTCTACGTGCATCCATCAGGTAAACATGTTATTATCACGATGATGGCATGCTACGTTAAGTGTGCTTTCTGTTAGAATTGTAAGTTATTCATTTATGAAAATAGCTCATGTTTGACATTTCAATGTATTCTTCAGCTGTCATTTTGCTGCTCAGAAAAAGTCTGATCAGTCCTTCAAAACTAGAGTTCCTAATAATTTACATTTTATATATTTTTTTATACTATATAAAAATATACCGTATTTTTCACCCTATAAGACGCACCGGTCCATAAGACGCACCTAGGTTTTTGGGGAGGAAAATAAGAAAACAAATATTTTTAACCAAAAGGTGTGCTGTGTGTTTGGTGGGTTTGGCACTAATGGTGGTCTGTGGATGGCACTATTACTGGGGATCTGTGGATGACGGACACTGTTATGGGGGGATCTGTGGATGACGGACACTGTTATGGGGGGATCTGTGGATGACGGACACTGTTATGGGGGGATCTGTGGATCATGGACACTGTTATGGGGGATCTGTGGATGACGGACACTGTTATGGGGGGATCTGTGGATGACGGACACTGTTATGGGAGGATCTGTGGATGACGGACACTATTATGGGGGGGATCTGTGTATGACGGACACTGTTATGGGGGGATCTGTGGATGACGGACACTGTTATGGGGGGATCTGTGGATGACGGACACTGTTATGGGGGGATCTGTGGATGATGGACACTGTTATGGGGGGGATCTGTGGATGACGGACACTGTTATGGGGGATCTGTGGATGACGGACACTGTTATGGGGGCATCTGTGGATGACGGACACTGTTATTGGGGGGGATCTGTGGATGACGGACACTGTTATGGGGGGATCTGTGACGGACACTGTTATGGGGGGGATCTGTGGCTTGCACTGTTACAGGGGGGATCTGTGGCTGGCACTGTTACAGGGGGGGATCTGTGGATGGCACTGTTACGGGAGGATCTGTGGATGGCACTGTTACAGGGGGGGTTCTGTGGATTGCACTGTTATGGGCTGGGGGGATCTGTGGATGGCACTGTTAGAGGGGGATCTGTGGGTGGCACTGTTATATATGTGCCATCTACAGACCCCCCAGCCCATAACAGTGCCATCCACAGACCCCCCCAGCACATAACTGTGCCATCCACAGATCCCCCCCCCCGCCACCGCCGCCGCTCCAGTATACAAATATGAGATGTCTTATTCAATTAATAGTTATTAAACATGCCCCCTCACTCCTAATAGTACCTTACATCCTAACCGCTTCAGTAGAACCCAGGCAGGCAGGCCGGGCGGCCGGCGCGTCCCTCACTGACGTCACTTGCCTGCGCCGCCTGCTTCATTCATAAAGTAGGCGGCGCAGGCATGTGATATCAGGGAGTTACGCTGCCGCCCGGCCTGCCTGCCTGCCTGCATTCTGCAGAAGCTGTTAGGATGTAAGGTATTATTAGGAGTTGGGGGGCATGTTTAATAACTATTAATTGAATAAGACATCTTATATTAGTATACCGGAGCGGCGGGCGGGGCTATACTACACTGACTGCACCACCCCGCCGCTATTGCCGCCCCCAGCTCCTCCTCCCAGTCCCTCCCCGAGTCCCCGCTCGCTCCTACATCGCAGCTTGCGATGTAAAACTGCAAGCATTCGCCCCATAAGACGCAGGGGCATTATGGGGCGAAAAATACAGTAGTCATGTATTTGTAGCCAGAAAGTTTGAGTATAGTGTATGTTCTGTTTCATGTGGACTATGTAAAATCAAGTTTTTCTTTCTTTTAGAGCTCATGCACAAATCTGAGTACGTTTTTCTGTCCCTTTTTAATCAGGAAAAAAAAATAGAAAGTACTGTGAGTTTTTTCCCCCAGTTTCATCCATTTTGTATTCATTTTGCGTTCATGTTCCTTACGTGTGTTCAGGTTTTCATCACTTTTAGGCCTCCTGAAAAGGGATTAGCGAATCTGAACCACACAACAGGTTCGGGTTCGGGTAGTGAAGGAAATCCGTTATTGATTCCTTTCTAACAGAATAAAATATAATTCGATGATGGACTGCAAAACGGAAGCCTTTAAGAGGCATTCCGTTTTGTTCTGTCATAATAGAAGTTTATGGGATCTGTCTGGTTTCCGTTATGCAGGACGGTAATCTGTCACCAGCCACCTGCCTATCAAGCTGTTTACATAGACACAAAGCTGTGATTCCCCTGATTAAAACAGTGTTTTTTATTTTTGTTGAACCGAGGCTCCGTTCCTTAGTTATGATCTTTACTTAATATGTAGATGAGGCCTTTGGAGCAATTAGGGCATCGCCATTGCTTTTGCTGCACCAAAGCGCCACTCATTTCTGTGGCCAGCCCCTCCCTTGCTGCTTTGATTGACAGAACCCAGCAGCGGCAAAGAAGCAGGGAGGGACTGGCCACAGAAATGAGCAGAGCTTGGGTGCAACAAGATCAATGCTGGTGACATTTGACCACGGCATCTAAGGGGTTTAATGTCTGCGATCAGTATTATCACCAATCGAAGACCTTAGACCTGGATATCTGCTGTGTAAAACAGCAGGCACCCTGCAGCCGTGGCGACTGTTCTGCTCCAGAGAGGGAGCCCTCTTTAAAGTCCTGACATTCGCTGTACAAGGAGTTAAGGCCAATTTGTTGGTGTGGGGCATATTTGTAACATTTCTCGTCTCTAATCAAGGGTTATGCATTCTGTTGAAAATTCTACTGGTTTTAATTAATAATCCCAATATGTCTATAATAAGAATATTTTTTTTTATTTTGTTTTCTCATGCAATAGGATTATGCAGCTGTTCAAATCAAATAAAGTCTCAAAACATGCATGATATTATTTCATTTGTCTGCATAATACTTGATAACAAGTGGGCAGTAATGAAGGGGGTGGAGTGTCAAATGCCTGTGGATTTATGCATTATGCACTTACACAAATACCAAATGAGCTCATTATGAAAGAAGCATGAGATGGATGCTAAGAAAAGCATTTTCATTTCCTGCTGATTAAAGATGACTTCATGTTGAGTATAGTTCAAACTAGTCATTCATAATCATTTCTACAGGTGAAACTCAAAGAATTAAAATATCGTGCAAACGTCCATTTATTTCAGTAATGCAAATGAAAAGGAATTGCATTAATGCAGCTTAAAATTCAAATTTTGTGAAAAGGCTCAAAGTGTCACACTCTAGTCAGCTAATTAATTCATACTCCCTAAGCAAATGGTACCTCAAAATTGTGATTTTGGGGTTTCATAAGCTGTAAGCCATAATCATCCAAATGATAACAAATAAAGGCTTGAAATATCTCGCTTTGCATGTAATGAGTCTTTAAAAGTGATTACTTTTATTTAACAAGTCACAAAAATGTCTTCTATGAACAAAATGCAGATGTATTAACATACTGCAAATCACATACATGTATTTTCATCATAGTCTTTTAATGACGTCTAGACCTCCTGTAGGCTATATGTTATAGTCATATGTTAGTTTCACCTTTTAAGTTGCATTACTGAAATAAATGAACTCTGAACGATATTCTAATTTTTCGAGTTTCACCTGTTTGTTAAATGGCACCACGTGCTGACCACTTAACAATAATAAATCAATAGTGATTACTTTTATTTAACAAGTCACAAAAATGTCTTCTATGAACAAAATGCAGATGTATTAACATACTGCAAATCACATACATGTATTTTCATCATAGTCTTTTAATGACGTCTAGACCTCCTGTAGGCTTTAACCATTGGATAAGCACATGCATTTATATCTGAAAGAAAGTTTTCTGCTGTTCATTTTATTTATTCTTTATACTACAATAACAATAGGACAAGGACACAGAACTTATCATAAAAGGTATTTTATTGTTATATGCATAGCCCTCACATGATGTACTTAAGAGCACTGATTTCTTTGTTCTCTATCCACTTTTCTCTAGGATTGCAGGAATCCAGGTTTACATACACAGCAAAAAAATTATTAAAACAATCATAAACATACTCTCTTCAATTAGAGCAGTCAGAAATCCAAACCAAAACAGTATCCCACTGCAATATCAGAAACAAGGCCAGTCAAAACTAAGAGAGATACAAGGCAAGAGGCAGTCCAAGGTCAAACACAGTAGAAAGTAAAGAGAGGCAAAAAGAGGTTGGGTAAATAAATTGTCTCACCACATAAGCATACTCACTATAAGCAGGGAGAACTAACAAACCTAAACCAGGTAACATGTACAATAACTGCCAAAAAGTAATCAATCCCAGAGCAGGATTTAAATAGAGCACACATTTCACTGATTGGCACTCAAGCCAATCCTCCTTCCGCTTCTTTGCACCAGAACAGGTGAGTTTTTCAAGCTACACCCTTCCCTACCGGTTTGCCTGACTTCTGGAGCAGAGACTGTTACACTCAAGCATTAAAACAATGTGACAGTCAAAAAAGGGTTATGGCCTATAGTAACCAATTACAGCTTCTTTCAGTTTTCAACCTGCGCAAGAAATCAGAATTTCATTGGTTGCAACAGAAACTGCTCCAATCAAGTATCTCCAACCACTTTTAGCAATCATATCTGTACCCTCATCAGATAACATAAAAACTGAAACACATGACAGTTCCTAATCTAGGTACTTTTGGAACATAGCCTTTTTTTTTTACTTTATTCCAGTTTTCAGAGGACTAACAGAAATTTTCACGGTTGCATAAAAATAGCATTCTATTCATCTGAGAAGCAACATCTGCTTTTTTAAAAGTCAGCAAAACAGGACAGCAAGTAAATTATTGTGCCATGCTGACTGTTCCACAAATTAATTGCTGATCTGCACAGGGGTTCATTTTGTTAACTTAAAGGAGTTGTTCAAGTAAAAAATTTGTAAGACATGGCAAGTTTATAAAAAGGTTATGCATCCTTCAAAACCCCCTCCATTCCAGCTCTATAGTAATACTTATTTCGGGTTTAGTTTTTTAAGACTGCATTTACCTTGTGCTACATACTGCTGAGGCCAATGACTGTCTTCAGTGGTCACGTGCAATTTACAGGACATCATCACTGCAGCCAAAAAGATGATGTCATAACTGCAGTGGCAGAGAGGGTTAAGCAGCAGGGCTGGAGCAGAGGGGGTTTGGAATGGTGAGTTAAACCTATATATTAATGCCATTCCATGCCTTTTACAAATATTTCTTTTAAGTCGGACAACCCCTTCAAAGTTTATCAATTCATGGTGTTTACAGCAGTTTTTTTTTTATTATTGAGAAACATGGTGGCTCAGTGGTTAAAACAGTTGCACTTGGGTCCTGGTTCAAATTCAACTAGTGGCGACATCTGCATGGGGTTTGTATGTTCTCCCCGTGTGTGTGTGGGTTTCATCCAGTCACTCTGGTTTCCTCCAACATTCAGCATATAGAAAAAAAAGGTGAGAGCAATTGTGCAGGACGATAGCTGATTACAAATCACCCCAGATTAAGTGCCACTCATCTTGTACTGTTGCAGAGGGCATAGCAGCTCATTGCACTTGTAAGGGAGCGAGCTAGTGACTGTATGTTGTCCCTCCAGTATCCAATCCAGAAGCTTGACTGGAGGTAGGAGAGAAAGACTGGAACAGTTCACAGCACTGCTGGGACTGCACAACTCCAGACAAGGGAAGGTCCAAAGACATACTGATTAGAGATGAGCAAATTTAAAAATAATTCTATTTGGCCGGTTCGCAAATTTAGTTAAAAAACTGCTATTTCCTGGCTGCTGAGAGCCTTTATAGTGGTGTAGAACACTGTGCCTTGCAGTAACACGCATAGGGAGTCTGCTCTGGTAGTGAAATAATACTGTGAGTCAGTATGACATGCAGATGACAGGCATCGCTCTTAGAATCACTGCACACTTCACATATTTGGGAACTCACGGGGCCAAAACTGACCAAATAACTCAAGTATGAACTCAGCCTTACAGGTCGATGTTAGCGCCAAGAAGAAGCGCACTCCTTTTACACAGTCATCAGTTGATTCCACATAGATGTCTACAAAACCTGTTCTATTAAACGCTTAAACAAGTAGAGCACCCCGAAAGAGTGGAGAGGGTGTCAGCAGTAAGTTTATTATTTTACCCTTCCTATGATCCGTCAGAACAATAACCCACAAAAAACGGATCCTGTCTGTTGAGCATCTGCCTTCACTCGGTCAACATTTAGTCAGTAATCAATCAGTATTGCTAATGCCAAGAAAAACAGGAGTGGAGCCAAATCAGAGATGACACGTGAACTAAATATTTGCATGTCTTCTGTGTTTTGTACCCACTCCTGCTTTTGGCTACCAAATCACAAGCCAATTCTGATGGGACCATACAGGCCTTACAGCTGCTACACAGACAGGATCCGTTGTGCATCTTATTTTTACTTCCAGAGTGGCACAATGAGAGAGTGTGGAGGAGGCGGCAGCAGCATCAGGAGGAGGCCACAGAGTGGCACAATGACAGTGTGAAGGTGGCGGCAGCAAAGTGGCACAATGAGAGACTGTGGAGGTGTCAGCAGCATCAGGAGGCCACAGAGTGGCAAGGTGGCTTAGTGTGGAGGTGGCAGCCGCATGAGGAGGCCACAGAGTGGCAAGGTGACATAGTGTGGAGGTGGCAGTAGCATCAGGAGGCCACAGAGTGGCAAGGTGACATAGTGTGGAGGTGGAAGCAGCATCAGGAGAACACAGAGTAGCAAGGTGACATAGCGTGGATGTGGCAGCAGTATCAGGAGACCATAGAGTGACCCCGTAACAGAGTGGGGAGGTGGGTGGCAATAACAGTACCCGCTGACGATGGTGGGTGTAAGAAGGAGCAGTTGGCATCAGATGTGTGGCATCAGGCGGGTGGCAGCATCAGAATAATAGCTGAGGCAGGTAGCCAGAAGAAACCGGTCTCTTTTGTCAAATTGTTGGTTTGGCACCATGGATGATCTAGTCTGATGCATCAGGCATTGGTGGGTGGAAATTCTGGCTGATCCACGCCTGATCCATCTTGACAAAGATCAGTCTATCCACATTTTGGGTCAATAGGCGATTTCTTCTTGGCGTAACTATGGCCCCTGCTGCACTAAACACCTGCTCTGATGCCACACTACTAGATGGACAGGACAGCTTTTCCAGAGCAAACGCTGCCAGTTGCGGCCACAAATCCAGTTTGGCTTCCTAGTAGTCTAGCGGATCTTCAAGGTGGGGTGGCAGGGTGCTGTCCAAGTTTGCCACCACCTGCTGGTTCAGGTCCTGCTCCAGGTCTAGCTGCTGCTGCTGCTGGTGAGTATTTTCTTCACTAAGCGGGTGAAGAAAGCTGCTCATCAGTGACTCTAGACTCAAGTTGCTGCTGATAGAGCTGGAACTGCTCCTACCCCCCCCCCCACCCTGCGCCAGCAGCCATGGCAGAGGAACATGAGCGCAGAGGGGCTCCCCCGGTCAGACCTGCGAGAGGATGGACGATTGCGCAGATAGGCAGCGGCCAACTGACCACATAGAATGTCTCTATAGTAGTTCAGTTTGTCCTCCGTCTCAGCGGGTGTAAAAAAAAGGCCACCATTTTGGACCGGTAGCGAGGGTCCAACAAGGTGGAAAGCCAGAAGTTATCCCTCTGCCAAATGGTGACAATTCGGCTGTCATGACGCAAGCAAGTGAACATGCATTGGGCCATTTGTGCAAGTGACTCGGAGGGACTCCCTGCCTCCATATCCACTGCATACTCCCACGGTGTGTCTGGGTCCTCTGCCTCTTCTTCCTCAATGTCCTGTAGCTCCTCTGGCTGCTCCTGCTCCTCCTCTCCTGTCACCTTTGTATAAAAACCACCCATTACACTACACATTGCTTGTGCTCCAATGTCCCCCTCCTCCAGTTCAGCCCCCACAGGGCTCATGTGGCTGTGATAGATAGGCGCCACGTCTCCAGTCCCCTGACCAGCCAGATTTACCAGCATCTGTTCCAGGACATGAAGCAGTGGAATGACATTGTTCATCCTGTAGTCCTGGCGACTGACAAATAACGTGGCCTTCTCAAAGGGCCTGAGCAAACGGCAGGTGTCATGCATGAGTTGCCACTGGCTGACATCGAAGTTACATAGGGGAGTACTCCTGTCTGCTTGGATCATGAAGAAATCGTTTATGGCCTTTCTCTGTTCGCATATTCACTCCAACATATGGAGGGTGAAATTCCAACGGGTGGAAACGATTTATATCAGCCTATGTTGGGGGATGCCGTTCTGAGGACATGGTGGAGGATAAGGAGGCAGAGGCGGACATTGTCGCAGAACCAACGGCGTGAGAATGTGGAGGCGGAAGCGGCATCACCTGGCCAAGTTGCTGGTATAGCTGTGCAGGAACCACATTCACCCAGTGGGCCGTAAAGGATATGTATTGTCCCTGACCGTAGGTTACAGCTCCACACGTCGGCGCTGCCGTGCATTTTGGCAGACACTGACAGGCTCAAGGACTGGACCACCTTCTGTTCTACATACGTGTGCAGGGCTGGTACTGCCTTTTTGGCAAAGAAATGACGGCTTGGGTCTCTCCACCTCGGCTCGGCACAAGCCATCAGTTTTCTGAAAGGTGCAGAGTCCACTGCTTGGAAAGGGAGGGACTGCAGCACCAGCAACTTGGACAGGAGCATGTTCAGCTTATGCGCCGCTGGATGACTGCACGCATGCTGTTGTTTCTTGGCAATCGCTTCGGTGATCGATTGCTGACGAAATGACTGACGAGGAGGAGGATCAGGAACATCTAGACCAGCAGATGATGGGAAGGACAAACAGCTACCTTCGGCTGAGGTGGTGGAGCCTTGACTACCTGAAATCGGGTGCGTGCCACTGGGTGATGCAGCGATTGCTACGGCAGGCGGGACCACCACATTGGAGTCACAGTTCTCCCAGGCCACTTTATAGTGACGCTGCATATGTTGATGGAGGGCCATGGTGCCAACATTGGCAAACTGGCCACGATTCACCCTCTGCCCACAGATTCGACAAATGGCCATGTTCACCTTCTCTGGCGGCTTAACAAAAAACTGCCACACGCCGAGTAGGTGATTTTACCCTCAACACTTCGCACTGACTGACTGCTACTGCTGCAACCTCCGTGGACCAGTGCACCCCTACTTCCCGGGCAGGTAGGCTCCTGCGAAGCGGGTGGTCTACCCCTGGCACGTTTGGTTCCCGACCTCCCACTGCTGCCACCCTGCTGACTCCCGGCCACGCTGGCGACTTGCTGGCTCCGCCGCTGCCTCACAGGCAAGCTTCCGCCCTCTTTTCCAGATGATGATGAAGTCCCTTCATCACCCGGCTCACAAGTGCTATCAGCTTCATCATCATCATTGAGTACTATCTGCACATCACTGATGTCCTCCTCAACCGTCTCTGGGTCAGGAGCCTGACTGCTCATAACACCAGCTCCCACGCCACTCTCCTCATCACTACTTGCCCGCCTAGAGGAGGAAGCGGCGGATGTCTCCTCCACATCTTGGCTTGCCAGTAGCTGCTGACTGTCTTCTAGTAGCTCGTCCTCACTGTATAGTGGAGCTGAGCCCACAGCATACAATACTTCTATGGCTGAGGGAACAGGCCAGAGGCAGGTTGAGGACAGGTGAGGGCTCAGGGCCTGGTCCCAGGCCATGCCAACTAAGGGTTGTGTCTGACGAACCCACTGACTCTTGGCTGGCGATGTCTGATGTCACTTGCGATGAAGTCGAAGATCGAGTCAACCATTCAAGAACCGTTGGGTTGCTGGTCACAACACGACCGCTAGCTGACACTGGGAGGTGAGGCCACTCGAAGTGACCCCAGCTACCACGGCCCTTTACTCTGCTGCGATCTCTGCCTGCACCAGAAACATTTAGGCCGCTGCCACTCCCCTGTGCAGTGCCTGGCACTTTTCAGTCTGAGATACTGTTAGATCAAATAAATAAATAAAAAGGAAATAAAAACACCCGAAAAAAGTCTGTAATTTTCTCCCTTCACCACACAACGGCTAATACACACAAAAAAGGGCTTTAAAACATATAACTGCACCGCTGAACGGCAAATATATTTTTCTTTTGCCACTAATACATGCTACAAAAGGCTTTAGAACATATAACTGCACCGCTGAACAGCAAATATATTTTACTTTCTCCACTAATACACGACAAAAAGGGCTGTTATTTTAGCACTTCACCACACAATGGGTAATAAGCCCTTTTTTCTCACTAATACAAGCCAAAAAATGCTTTCGAACATATAACTGCACCGCACAAGGGCAAATAAGACATAGAAACATTTCCTTGTAATAAACCCTGTTAATGGCTGTAACACCCCAACAACAAGAATGGTTTGCTGGAATTACAGAGCTGTATAATGGAAATTTGGGCGCCCAGTCAGTGCAGGAAGGTGTAATAGGATTGTTCCTATTACCCATGCTGTCACCTCCCCGACTGAACCCTATTGAACATAAATGCTGTGGAATGATTCCTCCCTATCCTTTCCCTACACCTTTAATAATCATTCCCTGCACTTGTAAATAGTTTTTTTTAGCACAATTAAGTTTTTTCTACCACTTTCCTTAGCGCCTGCTAACGTCTCTACCTGCACTAAGTACACTGGAAAATGGCAGAATCCAAGATGGCTTAGGCTATTTATAGGGCTGTGACATTACTGGGCTGGCTACTGATTGGCTGCATGCATGGCATTATGGGTGATCCTGCCTTCCCAGAGTTCCTTGC
Source organism: Bufo bufo (assembly GCF_905171765.1). Lineage (NCBI taxonomy): Eukaryota > Metazoa > Chordata > Amphibia > Anura > Bufonidae > Bufo > Bufo bufo. The sequence continues at coordinate 216,126,979 of NC_053393.1, forward strand.
TCCATGTCCTCACACAAGCAGCAGCCATTTTAGGAAAAAATGTGAATTGTTGCCACAAATCGCGAGGAAATTCCACTTCGGTGCGAATCGAATTTTTCCTGAAATTCGGATTCAATTCCACTTTGTCAGCTTCGATTCGCTCATCTCTAATACTGATAATTTAGATTGTGAACCCCACTGAGGAAGGTGAGTTATGACAACGTCTGTAATGCATAGCAGAATATGCTGGCGCTATATGAGCAATTTATTTTCATTGTTTTCTAAACTTCTACACTTTCTAATCTAAGTCTATTCAATCCTTTTGTGCTGCTATGACTTCAAAAATACTAGCATCTCCATGTATTCAAATAATAATCTATTTATCTTGACAGAAATAACAACCATCACATACAGTGTGTCTGCCATAGCCAGGACCTCAGTGACAATATCAGTCATGGCTAAATTAGTTCCGAGTCTGTTCTTGTGTGCATCAGGCTTGAAAATGTGTCACTTTCTATTGTTCTCTGGTAATCAAATCCAAGAGAAAATGTTTCATTTAAGTAACACATGCTGGTGCGGGATAATGACTGCATCCTGATTGGTTCTCAGAGCTTCTAAGAAATCATTTCTTCATCCCCTGGAAACACATTCGCTTTCTGCTCATAACAAGAAGCAGTGATTTGTAGTTTATTTCTTCTGTAAGAGAATCCGATCTATGCATTGAAGAATAAAGGAAAATGAGCATTGGAGAAAGTGGCAGCTACCGTTTTTTTTTTTTCTTCTTTATTTTGCTTTTAAATCAGCCTGACTGGTCTGAGGGAATAAAAACTGTTCATTTCTTAATACAGGATTAGTGCAGTAGATTTCTTGTCAGCATATCGTTCAGATGATGTCATTGTTTCCTATGTCATTTACATTTCTGCAACTCAAACCCACTTTTTAGTTACATTAGGTATTCAAATATTCAAAGATAACACAGTGTAGCTTCATCATTTGGTTCAGAATTAAAGGGGTTGTTCAAAATTCTAATATTGATGAGTTATGCTCAGGATAGGTCATGAATATGAAATCGGCGGGGGTCACCTAGCACCGCCACTGATCAGCTGTTTGAGGAGGCCATGGCAGTCCGGTGAACATCAAAGCCTCCTCATAGCCTACCAAACAAAGTGCCATCTATTGAGGGAGGCTGTGCTTGGTATGCAGCTCAGCCCCATTCACTTGAATAGGAGGAACCGAGCTGTGTGTAGGCTACATGACTGATGAATGTGATGAGCAGGTAGTTGGACCTCTGTTGATATGATATTGATGGCCTATCCTAAGGATAGATCATCAATTTCAAAATCTTGAACAACCCTAACCTGATTTATTTAAAAAGTTACATTTGTGTGTCTAGATTGACCACTAATATCGAGCAAATTAATCTGCTGGTAAGGACATCTACTGTATATATGGAAAATTATTATACCAGTAGAAGAAAGTCAGTTCTTTCTGGTTCAAAGGCTAAACTGTCAGATGGCATTACTGAAGGTCCACCATAAAAGACTCTACCTAGACCCAGCACAGCCTTACAAAAAATTCACTTTAACAGGTAGGAGTGTAGATAACCATGTTATAAGGAAAAATAATAAAATCTACAGAACACGTAACCCAAACCCGAACTTCAGTGAAGAAGTTCGGGTCTGGGTAGCACATTCAGTTTTTTATCACACGCGTGCAAAACGCATTGCAATGCAAACGCAACGCATCCGGAGCAAATCCGGGACGCCCGTGTGAAAGAGGTCTAAGGCCCCTTTCACACGGGCGAGATTTCCACGCAAGTGTGAGGTGAACGCATTGCACCAGCACTGAATCCAGACCCATTCATTTCTATGGGGCTGTGCACATGAGCGGTGATTTTCACGCATCACTTGTTCGTTGCGTGAAAATCGCAGCATGTTCTATATTGTGCGTTTTTCATGCAACGCAGGCCCCATAGAAGTGAATGGGGCTGCGTGAAAATCGCAGGCATCCGCAAGCAAGTGCGGATGCAGCGCGATTTTCACGCATGGTTGATAGGAGATGACCAGGATGGGGACCCGATCATTATTATTTTCCCTTTTAACATGGTTATAAGGGAAAATAATAGCATTTTTAATACAGAATGCTTAGTAAAATAGGGATGGAGGGGTTAAAAAAATAAAAAATTAAACTCACTTTAATCCACTTGTTTGCGCAGGCCGGCTTCTCTTCTTTCTTCTTCTTTGAGGAAAAGGACCTGTGGCGATGTCACTGCGCTCATCACATGGTCCATCACATGATCCATCACCATGGTGATGGATCATGTGATGGACCATGTGATGAGCGCAGTGACATCACCACAGGTCCTTTTCCTCATAGATCATCAAAGAAGAAGACAGAAGATAAGCGGGCTGCGCGAACAAGCATTCTGTACTAAGCATTCTGTATTAAGAATGCTATTATTTTCCCTTATAACCATGTTATAGGGGAAAATAATAAAATCTACACAACACCTAACCCAAACCCGAACTTCTGTGAAGAAGTTCGGGTCTGGGTACCAAACATGGCGATTTTTCTCACGCGCGTGCAAAACGCATTAAAACGCTTTGCACTCGCAGGGAAAAATCACGCATTTTCCCACAACGCACCCGCATCTGTTCCCACATGTCACCCGCAACGCCCGTGTGAACCCAGCCTAAGGATGTGTCCAGGGTGCGTTCAGTGAAATTCGCACAATTTTGCAAGCAAGTTCAATTTTGTCTGCGATTGCAGTCAGTTGTTCAGTTTTTTCCGCGCGGGTGCAATGCGTTTTGATGCGTTTTTCACACGCGTGATAAAAAACTGAAGGTTTACAAACAACATCTCCTAGCAACCATCAGTGAAAAACGCATTGCATCCGCACTTGCTTCAGGTTGCAATGTGTTTTTCACTGAAGCCTCATTCATTTCAGGGCTGCTCCTACTGCACTGTGAAGGCGCAGGCGACTGCACATGACAAGGCTGTGAGAAGAGGCTGCAGAATGGGAAAGTAGTACACATTTGTGAGAGTTATTATAAGGTAAAACTAAAAATGATGAAATTTTAAAGCACGAAAGCACTTATACTGTAGTGTGTACTATACCATTAAACAATAAAATATGAAATGGTAGTTACACTTTAACCCCTTCAGGACCTTGTCATTTTTCACCTTAGCGGGAACCTGTCATCAATTTTATGCTGCCCATACTAATGGCAGCATAAAGTAGAGACAGGCGAGTTGATTTTAGCAGTTTGTCATTTACAAGTAAAAAGTAAGTGGTTGCCGAGAACCAACATCACAATCATTGCAGACTGGGCCTGGAAAAGAGTCATGGCCACCTGAGAAGAGTCCTGGTTACTCATGAAGTCCTGCCCACCTGCTGATGACTGACAGGCTTCTACCTAGTTTTCTCCCTTTCTCTCTAGGAGAGAACTGCCAGTCATCAGCAGATGGGCGGGGAGGGCAGGAGATTATGTATAACTATGACTCTTCTCAGGTAGATTTGACTCTTTTCAAGGCCTGGGCTGCAATGGTTATGATGCTGGTTCTCAGCAACCACTTACTTTCAGCTCATGAGTGACACACCGCTGAAATCAGCATTTATGTCACTATTTTATGCTGCCCTCAGTGATGTCAGCATAAAGGTGATGACAGGTTCCTTTTAAGGACCAGCCCATTTTTTGAAAAACTGACATGTGTCACTTTAAGGGGTGATAACTTTAAAATGCTTTTACTTATCCAAGCCATTCTGAGGTTGTTTTCTCATCACATATTATACTTTATGACAGTGGTAAATTTGAGTCAAAATATTTCATTTTTATTTATTAAAAAAATACCAAATTTACAAAACAAATTGAAAAATTCGCAATTTTCTAAATTTCAATTTCTCTGCTTTTAAAACAGATAGTGATACCTCCTAAAATAGTTATTATGTTACATTTCCCATATGTCTACTTCATGTTTGGATCATTTTGTAAATGACATTTTTCCTTTTTTGGGACGTTAGAAGGCTTAGAAGTTTAGAAGCAAATCTTGAAATTTTTCAGAAAATTTCCAAAACCCACTTTTTAAGGACCAGTTCAGGTCAGAAGTCACTTTGTGAGGCTTACATAATAGAAACCACCCATTAATGGCCCCATTTTAGAAACTACACTGCTCAAAGTATTCAAAACTGATTTTACTAAATGTCATAACCCTTTAGGTGTTCCACAAGAATTAATGGAAAATATAGATGAAATTTCAGAATTTCACTTTTTTGGCAGATTTTCCATTTGAATCCATTTTTTCCCGCTAAGAAAGCAAGGGTTTACAGCCCAAAAAACCTCAATATTTATTACCCTGATTCTGTAGTTTACAGAAACACCCCATATGTGGTCATAAACTGCATGTATGAGTACATGGCAGGGCGTAGAAGGAAAGGAACGCCATATGGTTTTTGGAGGGCAGATTTCACTGGGATAATTTTAAGTTGCCATGTCGCATTTGAAGACCCCCTGATGCACTCCTAGAGTAGAAACGCCAAAAAAAGACCCAATTTTGGAAACTACAGGATAAGGTGGCAGTTTTGTTGGTACTATTTTAGGGTACATATGATTTTTGGTTGCTCTATATTACACTTTTTGTGAGGCAAGGTAACAAACAATAGCTGTTTTGGCACTGTTTTTATTTATTTTTTTATTTACAATGTTCACCTGACAGGTTAGATCATGTGGTATTTTTATAGAGCAGGTTGTTACAGATGCGACAATACCAAATATGACTACGTTTTTGTTGTTGTTTGTTTCAGTTTTACATAATAAAGCATTTTTTTTTAAATGATTTTTTTTTTTTAGTGTCTCCATATTCTGAAACCCATAGTAAATTTTTTTTTTTTTTGGGCAACTGTCTTCTGTAGAGTATCATTTTTGCAGGATGAGATGATGGTTTGATTGGCACTATTTTGGGGGGCATATGACTTTTTGATCGCTTGCTATTACACTTTTTGAGATGTAAGGTTAAGAAAATAGCTTTTTTTACACCAATTTTATTTTATTTACTATTTATGGTGTTCACCTGAGGGGTTAGGTCATGTGATATTTTTATAGAGAAGGTTGTTACGGACATGGCAATACCTAATATGTATGTTTTTTTTTTGGGCGATTGTCTTAGGTAGAGTGTAATTTTTGCGGAATGAGATGATGGTTTGATTGGCACTATTTTGGGGTGCATATGACTTTTTGATCGCTTGCTATTACACTTTTTGTGATGTAAGGTGAAAAAAATGGCTTTTTTTACACCGTTTTTATTTTATCTTTTTTACGGTCTCCAACTGAGGGGTTAGGTCATGTTGTATCTTTATAGAGCAGGTTGTTATGGATGCGTTGATACCTAATATGTCTACTTTTTTACTTTTTTTACATTTAACACAATAAAAGCAAGTTTGAAAGAAAAGAATACATGTTTTAGTGTCTCCATGGTCTGTGAGCCATAGTTTTTATTTATTTTTTGGGCTATTGTCTTAGGTAGGGGCTAATTTTTTGTGAGATGAGGTGACGGTTAGATTGGTACTATTTTGGGGGCCATTCGCCTTTTTGATCGCTTGGTGTTGCACTTTTAGTGACGTAAGGTGACAAAAAATATTTTTTTAGCACAGTTTTTATTTTTGGACGGTGTTCACCTGAGGGGTTAGGTCATGTGATATTTTTATAGAGACGGTCGATACGGACGCGGAGATACCTAAAATGAACGCATTTTATAAGTGGTCAGAAACTTGTAAATAACTCATGAAAGAATAAAGTTACGTTAAAACCAAGCACACCATTGTTTTTCTTGTGAAATTCCCAATAAGTTTGATGTGTCACATGACCCTCTTCCTATTGAAAAAACAAAAGTTGGATTCAAAATGGCCGACTTCAAAATGGCCGTCATGGTCACCACCCATCTTGAAAAGTTTCCCCCCTCACATATACTAATGTGACACAAACAGGAAGTTAATATCACCAACCATTCCCATTTTATTAAGGTGTATCCATATAAATAAGGTGTATCCAGATACATAAATGAAAAAAGGAAACTAAAACAAGGAATTACCAAATTAAAAACAAAAGAAGGAAGGTATATAGAAGAAGATAAAGAACTAGCTGACTGCCTCAATGAATATTTCTGTTCAGTTTTTACAAAGGAAAATGAAGGAGAAGGACCTCAGTTAGGAAAGAAGACTAATGAATCTTTTGATGCATGTGTCTTTACAGAGGAAGAGGTTCTAAGTCAGCTGTCTAGAATTAATACAAATAAGTCACAGGGGCCTGATGGGATACACCCAAAGCTATTAAAAGAGCTCAGCGTTGAACTAGCAAAACCATTAACAGATTTATTTAACCAATCGCTGGCAACAGGAGTCGTTAAAGAAGATTGGAAATTAGCAAATGTTGTGCCCATTCACAAGAAAGGTAGTAGGGAGGAATCGGGCAACTATAGGCCAGTAAGCCTGACATCAATAGTGGGGAAATTAATGGAAACCATACTTAAGGAGAGGATTGTGGAACATCTAAAATCCCATGGATTGAAAGATGAAAAACAGCATGGGTTTACTTCAGGGAGATCATGTCAAACTAATCTTATTGATTTTTTTGATTGGGTGACTAAAATAATAGATGGAGGAGGTGCAGTAGACATCGCTTATCTAGACTTTAGTAAGGCTTTTGATACTGTCCCACATAGAAAGCTTATCAATAAAGTGCAGTCTTTGGGCTTGGACTCCCATATTGTTGAATGGATTAGGCAGTGGCTGAGGGACAGGCAACAGAGGGTTGTAGTCAATGGAGTATATTCAGACCAAGGTCTTGTTACCAGTGGGGTACCTCAGGGATCTGTTCTGGGACCCATATTGTTTAATATCTTTATCAGCGAAATTGCAGAAGGCCTCGATGGTAAGGTGTGTCTTTTTGCTGATGACACAAAGATTTGTAACAGGGTTGATGTTCCTGGAGGGCTACACCAAATGAAAAGGACTTAGGAAAACTAGAGGAATGGTCAAAAATATGGCAACTAAAATTTAATGTTGATAAGTGCAAGATAATGCACCTGGGACGTAAAAACCCAAGAGCAGAATATAAAATCAGTGATACAGTCCTAACCTCAGTATCTGAGGAAAGGGATTTAGGGGTCATTATTTCAGAAGACTTAAAGGTAGGCAGACAATGTCATAGAGCAGCAGGAAATGCTAGCAGAATGCTTGGGTGTATAGGGAGAGGAATTACCAGTAGAAAGAGGGAGGTGCTCATGCCGCTCTACAGAGCACTAGTGAGACCTCATCTGGAGTATTGTGCTCAGTACTGGAGACCATATCTCCAGAAGGATATTGATACTTTGGAGAGAGTTCAGAGAAGAGCTACTAAACTGGTACATGGATTGCAGGATAAAACTTACCAGGAAAGATTAAAGGACCTTAACATGTATAGCTTGGAAGAAAGACGAGACAGAGGGGATATGATAGAAACTTTTAAATACATAAAGGGAATCAACAAGGTAAAAGAGGAGAGAATATTTAAAAGAAGAAAAACTGCTACAAGAGGACATAGTTTTAAATTAGAGGGGCAAAGGTTTAAAAGTAATATCAGGAAGTATTACTTTACTGAGAGAATAGTGGATGCATGGAATAGCCTTCCTGCAGAAGTGGTAGCAGCAAATACAGTGGAGGAGTTTAAGCATGCATGGGATAGGCATAAGGCCATCCTTCATATAAGATAGGGCCAGGGGCTATCCATAGTATTTAGTATATTGGGCAGACTGGATGGGCCAAATGGTTCTTATCTGCCGCCACATTCTATGTTTCTATGTTTCTATGTAAATGGCCCACCCTGTACAATCATTAACTACTAAAAAGTACCTTAGATGTATTCACTTACTGGTGTGACAGATGGTTACCTCATAATATACACACAAAGATGCCGCATGCCGCATGCTAATGAGCTGATTTGAGTCCAGCGTGATGTCATTGAGTCCAGCGTTTTTTTCATTCAAAGCTATAGCCACTCCCCTGCCCACCTGCTGCTGATTCATATGGAAAATAACTGTCAATCTGCAGTCGGTAGGCAGGGAGAGTCAGGAGCTCATGAATATTCAGGACTCATCATTATGAGCTGGAGCTTTTCAATACAAGATGTTGGCAGATTGACTGGGTCAATTAAAGAAAGTGACCCAGCATTTTGCTAAGAGAATCAGTCACTTTTTTATGTTGCCCTTAGTTAGGACACCATAAAACTGGTGACAGGTTCCCTTTAAGTCACGTCCACCAGCGCCGTACATGTACTGCATGGGGTTAATGTCCTTTTTTAATGTGATGCATGCACAATGTATTCTTCTGCTTGATTCCCGTAATTAGCAATTTTCTCTGACAGTCCCCAACTGGGAATTTAAATACTTGTAGAGCTTGCCACATTAAAACAATCATTACGATCACAGGAGATTTGGGTAGAAAACATATCACGTAATCACTACATATCACAAACATATCACCGCTGAAATCAGCAGCTGTCACTTAAGACTAGGCTTCCAGATAAAAAATAATTTTAAGGGGTTTTCCAGGGTTCAATATATATGAACTATCCTGAGGATAGGTCATCAATATCTGATCAGTGGGGGTCCAATGCCCAGCACTTCTGGCAGTCAGCTAAAGAAGCCATGTTCTCCTCCCAGGTTACCAAGCACAGCGCTGTACATTGTATAGTGGCTGTACCTGGTATTGCAGCTCAGGCTCATTCACTGGAATGGGATTGAGCAACGCCTAGGCCATGTGACATCACTGACCTAGGAATACCCCGCAGTGCTTATCAGAGTGCAGTGGCCTCCTCAAACAGCTGATGGTGCCACGAGTCAGGCCCCCACCAATCAGATACTGATGACCTAACCTGAGGATAGATCATCAATATTAAACTCCTGGGCATCACTGACTTTATTCTGTGTTATCTCTCTATGTGACAGGACAAATGGCCACCTCAAAAAAAGAAAAACTGATCAGAAAGTATAGAAAGAAAGTTTCTAGCACTAACAAAATGAATCCCAAACAAGCATTTCAAGAAGATGTTCTCTGGCTGCTATTTTGGGAAATCTCTAGTAGACGATCAATTTTAACAGTTTCCAATATGTCTAACAGAGGCAGCTTTCTTAAAAAGAGACGTGCACTGTATCATCCCATTGCTGTTGTAGTTACACAGCACTCAACGTGTATCAGAAGAAGGCGAGAGACACACTGGGATAAAAATAGGGACCTTTGTTCTAAGGTTGTAGGTTAAAGGGGTTGTCACATGAATAATATTCTACAGTTTTCAAACCAGCACCTGGATCTGAATACTTTTGTAATTGAATGTAATTAAAAATTTAGAATAGCCACTGAGTTATTTAATAAAAAATTATCTCTATAGCGCCACCTGCTGTTTACTCAATTTTTTTCTATTTCTCTGTCCTGCTCACTGATATGGAAGCACATGTTCAGTTCCTTTGTTCAACTGCCCCTAGCTGCAGCAGTCGGGACCTGCTCTCTGAGAAAGAACATGCCCCTTAAGTTGCCAGCTTGAAATAAATCTAGCAGAACAATGAATGGGGAGATCTCTGGATCCATGTGAGGTACAGGACTAGTTATAGCTGTGTTAGAAAGAGGTTGGCATGTACTAGATTGTGTATGATTTAGATTTTCTTACATCAATCATGGCATAACCCCTTTAACCCCTTTGTGACCTCTACCGTACATGTACACTTTAAAGATGGCACCCGCTCACGCCTGCAGTGGTCGCTGTAGTCGCAAGGTTTCTGCTGTTTTAAACAGCAGGGACCAAGGACAGATGTATGCGATCAGCCACAAGGCTGATCGTATACATTTAACACCTCAGATGCCAAAACAGCATTCCGTGGCTTGAGAGCCAATTTTTTTTTAATGAAAAGTGATTTTTTAAAAATCACACATACTTCAAAATGGTATTACTGAAAAGTACAGATCGCTCCACAAAAAAATGAGCCCTTCTACAGCTCTATACACATACACGTAACTAGAAAAAGGTTATAGGGGTCAGAATATGGTCATGAAAAGAGAAAAAAAATTTTTGGAAGGTTCTTTTTTTTTCAGTATTAAGGCCTCTTGCACACGACCGTATGCCCTCCAAGATATACGATCCGTGAGCGGGCCACGGGAGTGCACAGCATTATAGATTACAATGATGCTGTGCAATTCCAGCCGCCCGCGAGACTATTGTCCCACACTTATAAGATCGTATGAGTGCGGGACAATAGCCCCGCGGGTGGCCCGAAGTGCACAGCATCCTTGTAATCTATGATGCTGTGTACTCCCGTTCCCGTGCACACGATCAATGCCGCTCTGGGACATATTGCCCGCTCACGGACCATATATCTCGGAGGGCATATGGTGGTTATGCACGAGGCCTTAAAACGCAAGAAAAACTGTTGTATCATTGCAATTGTGGTAGGTTGTGGTGGCCCACTAGCAAGTAGTTAAGGTATGGTGCTGCAAGCTCATATAGAGGGAATCACCCCACCCTCTCTTAAAGCAATAGGGAGACAGCAGACGCTAGACGGTAAGCCAAATATCGATTTAAAGTTTTCTTCGATTCAAAGCTCATATCGACCTTAAAAGGATATGCTATAAGAGACTTTTCACATTATCAGGATTCCTGTGGACACTTTATGAACATATTGCACTCCCAGTGAATACACCTACAACATTTTCAGTGACATTCAGTTTTCCAAATTGGGATAGAGCGCTAGAAGATAGTGCCCCCTCTTTCCCAAATAACAGCATATACTTGAAGTTTTTTGGTGTGATATATACTATTGAATTTATCGACACTATTGAGTGTTATCGAATATTCTATTGAATATTTCAACATTGAATTTTCTATCGAATATATTTTTATCGAATATAGTATCGATCATATCTACCACAATATATGTGATTGTAATGTTGTATATTATTGCTACATTGTTCTTATAAATTTTATTACTTGTATTTTATGGGGATTTAATAAATATTTTCTGCACATGTCAATTTGGTGCTCGCTCATTTTTCTATTACTAACATTGCAATTGTACTGACCTGGCGAATGAAGGTAAAAATAGGTAAAAAACCTTAAAACTGTGGCAGAATTGTGTTTTTTTTTTTTTCCAATTACACACCATTTGGAATTTTATTTCCAGCTTCCCGCTACATCATGTGCAATATTAAGTAGTGCCATTGGAAAGTACAACTTTTCCAACAAAAATAACCCCTAATAAGGCTATGTGAACAGAAAAATAAAAAGTTATGGCTCTGGGAAGGAGAGAAGTGAAAAATAAAAACACAAAAACTGAAAATTGCAAGGTCATCTAAAGGTTAAGCAAGATACACATACGGTATTTGGTGTTGTCATACATAGAAAGTAGTGAATGTATCACTTTATGGAATAACTTGTTTGACTGGTTGCAAAGTAGAGCTAACACCTTCCGGCAGGTTATATCAGCAGAGGAAGTCTAGCGGAGTTCATTGTATACGTATAGCCAGAATGGGCCAGAACACCACCAGATCTCATTGGCTATAATGGGACTCACTGGGGATCCAGTCTGTTGTCCGGCTGAATCTCAACAGTAATGGCAGAAACAGGCTGGATACCTGCCAGGTCCCATTACAGTCAATGGGCTCCAGAAAGGTAGTATATGGCTATGCTGGATGCAATACGACGAACTCCAGCCTGTTTCTCTGTCGAGATAGTCTGCAAGAAGATTTTAGCTGATTAAGGTAATATATTGCAACACGGAGGTAAAGCCCTTAACAGTTCCCAACACAAGAACTGAGTTGCTGTACCTAGACTTATGAAGGAGAGACATCTTGTGACACAATATCGCAATATCATACGTTGAGCTAAGAGGAAGGGTAAGGACACACGTATCTAAAGCTTTTCTTTCAGAAGTATATGTCCAGAGTTTACCTACAAACGGTATGCTACTATATAGGCATATGGTAGTTTCTATCACCCATTGATTCCTGTAGTAAAAGATAAAAGGGTGCATTTTTACTGTCTCCATCTGTATTGAAAAGAACAGTAGACTATGCTGATCCATATTGGCCAAGTGTGTGACAATAGGACACTCTTGGTATACGCTAAGTGCATGGACTCTATAGATGTGTGTCAAACGCTTTACTGGTGCAAACTCTAAGCATCTTCCCCAACCGATATGTGAACAGAGACTGATCAAGAAATTATTTTATGATTTTATCCTAGAATGGTAATATTGTATTAACCAGTGGCTGCAGAACATCTGGCACAGTCTCCATTTAATGCGTAAGAGCGTCTGTTAAATTTTAATGAAATTTTAAACTTTTACAAGTTTTAATTGACCTTTTGAGCTTTGTTTCTTGTTGTCAGATGGCACCATCTTTTCAGTGTGACTCGTATTGTGCACTGACATTTCTTGACATTTATCAGACGACATAGTCTTGGTAATTTGTTTTGATATTGTCCTTCTGGGTCAATAGATTAATTACAGAGTGGCGTCGTACAGCGTCAGCATTAGGACAGATTGGTTTTTTGACTGTTCTATTATCACCGGTTAGACATTAGGAATATGATCTAAGTAAAAAGGAAGATAATCAAATACCATATATCATATCTAGTTAATCATTGTCAAGTACTTGCATTTATTATGGTTACATAATAGATTTCTTTGAGTATTAACCCCTCAAGGAACTAATGATTCTCCATTCACAAAGCTTGTTTTTTGCTGAACAAGTTGTACTTTCTAATAGCGCCATTTTATATTACATACAATGTTGTGGAAATCTGTAATCTAGATTTTTTTTTTTTTACTTTTATACACATATTTTAAGGGCAAGAGATCATTAGAATTAGCATTGCAGCCTATGGGGCATTCAATACATTCCTATTGTATAGCTTGGAAGAAAGAAGAGACATAGGGGATATGATAGAAACTTTTAAATACATAAAGGGAATCAACTCGGTAAAGGAAGAGAGCATATTTAAAAGAAGAAAAACTACCACAAGAGGACACAGTTTTAAATTAGAGGGGCAAAGGTTTAAAAGTAATATAAGGAAGTATTACTTTACTGAGAGAGTAGTGGATGCATGGAATAGCCTTCCTGCAGAAGTGGTAGCTGCAAATACAGTGAAGGAGTTTAAGCATGCATGGGATAGGCATAAGGCTATCCTTCATATAAGATAGGGCCGGGGGCTATCCATAGTATTCAGTATATTGGGCAGACTAGATGGGCCAAATGGTTCTTATCTGCCGACACATTCTATGTTTCTATGTAACCCTGGGCTCCGTAGCAACTGTTGCTCTTGCAGTCTTGGATCCAGAGGGACTGAGGCTACCACAAAGAATGGACGTCTTTCCCAGGGAAGGCCTCCTCAGATGCCATAGTCACAATATACCAAGGCATCTAAGGGCTTAAATGTCTGTGATCGGCGTTATCACTGATCACAGATATTAGCACAAGGTGTCTACTGTTTAAAACAGTACACACTCAGCAACTATGAGCATACACTGCACTTTAGAGAGGGTGCCATTTTTAAAGAAGTGCAGTCTGTAAACAGCATTTTATAGATCAGGAGGAGCTGAGCAGATTTATATATATAGTTTGTTGGAAAAATATTCAGTAAAACTTGTAATTTATATATTAATATCTCTGCTCTTTCTGAGCACAGTAGCCAATTGGTGGTCTTATCAGTGACTGACAGTTATCTCTGTATACACACTTCACAAACTGTGTTAAAGCATTCCCTATTTCTTATTTTCATCTGCAATTGCATTGACTGTGTTCAAGAGTCAGAACTAAAACCTCATAGCATTCGTAGTTTGTTCAATGCTTGGTTTCTCTGGTAAACTGTATTCGTGAAAGTGCTGTGTTTATATATGGTACAGTAACCTAATGTAGGAAAAAAATAACTTATTGGGCGAGATTTATGAAATGAAAACTGTTAAATATTTCAGATGCTTGGTTTTAAATGAAAGTTGAAAATCGATTAGTTGTCTTGCTTCCAATGGCATTAGTCAACCTGATAGTGGCCATGCGCGTGCAGCGCGTGCATAGCACTTGTTGCTGGGCTTCAAGCTGGAACGCTGTATATGTATGGTGTGGGCTTAAAGCCTTTGCTCCAACTATCTAGCATGAGCAGGTCAGGTCCCTGATTGTCAGCGTTTATTAGTGCTTCAGAATTTTCCTTTGTTTGGTACATAGTATGCAATGAGTGGTATTCAGTGAATAAAGGAAGTATCTATGCCTCTTCCTCTATTGGACCCGGCAATTTTGTGATCTGTCTGTGTCAAGTGTTCCAGATAGGGCTGTTTTCCTCTATAACTGGGGTTTCTTTGGATGCCCCAATTACAGTAAAAAAAATCTGCAAATAAAAAAAATTCTCATTGTCCCCCTGGGGTCTTTTAATGACCTCTTGGAGAACATATTTTGTGCAAAAAAAAGTTCAAAAGAAGCATAAAAAGTAAAATATCCAAATAAAAGAAAAAAAGAAAAATGCCAACACCGCGCAAAACAGTCACCATTATTGCTCCATTCACATGAAATAATACATATTATATATCAAAACTACTGACTGAAAATGTATTTTTTTAATGAATAATTTATTTTGGTGTTCCTTTGCATATTTAAAGAATAGGAGACATAGTTTGAAAAAATTGACCCAAATTTTTAGCAGTTTTCCCCAAATTCTTAAAAAAACACATATTGATAAAAAGCTCTAGGTGTAGGTGTCACGGAGGAAGTTAGCAGATAGCTGGAACATATAAATAAACGAGCGACTGGCTTGATTCCAAACTAAGGAGCTTATAGGTGAGCCCTATAAAACCCTAAGAGCTCTCCCTGTCTGCTATGCACATGCAAGGGTCTGTATGGTAGACGATTGCATGCCCGCGTACCTAGTACTGTGTGACACCTGAAAACCCTATAATAGTGATGGGAAACGACCACCGGCTCCCTGCACTTAATACGGACGGTCACCTAGAATCAAGCCAGCAAGGAAACGCAATAAAGTAAATGACTTATCTGAACAAACAGCAGAAGCAGCCTCCAGCAGTGAACACCTCATTCAGGAAGTAGTATAAACCGCAAAGTGAGGCAGTATGGGAGGGATTATAAAGGAAGACAATTAGTCGAAATAAGTGACACCTGGCAGAAGGAAAGGAGATGAGAAAGTGAAACCAAAACAAAGAACATCATACAAGAGGTAGAGAAGAACGTCTGCCAGATCTTCTCACAGAACTGGCGGTGACAGTAGGTAAATGAAAACATTAGGACCATTAACCCACCACAAGCTAAATCACAAAAAAGTGTCTGGTCATTAAAAGGTTAAATGTAGGTCTGTGTATGACCAGTTAAAGTCTTTTAAAGGGGTATTGAATGAGCAGGTAAGATTCCAATGGCTGGGATCACCTTTCTCACAGCGGGGAACTCTGCTTTATGGCCGGACAGAGATGGTATAGCTAATATCACCCTGCACAAATGAAGTGGCCAAATGACAAATTCAGCTCTGCTACATTTTTAAAAATAACAGGAAAAAGCAAGTTACATTTTAAAACTATAGTAAATTATTTCACCAACGATTCTAGAAATCTTTTCTGGAAAAGGATAAGAATTTGTAATATGGAGAGTTAAAAGCTGACCATTCATTCTGTGCTTCTGAAAGATGTAGCCTTCGTGTCTGAGCTATTACGTACCAACCTCCCTAAGTGGAATAGTGCTTTAAGCGCAATTTCTGCAAGAAAACGCAAATTAAGTAATTATATAAGCACATTAAGGGGCTCACCCTTAGGATATTGCAGCTATTTAATGAGGCACCTGACCGGTTAAGTAAGCATTTAGGTTGTTGTCATCTTTAGTTGAAAGCTTTTATGCTTGATGAATTTCTGTGTTAAAAAAAAGTGATATTTTTGGAATAAAATAAAAAATGATCTTCCCCGTCAGTTTTATATGAGCCTTCTGTTTTTCATTCTGAATACGTAATAATGTTTTATCTTTAGAACTTTAGAATGATTAGAGATGAGCGAATCGATTCTAAACTAAACAAATTCGACCCAAATTTTCAGTTAAAATTTTTGGAGAATTTATTCGGGAGAATTCCTGAACATGGCATCAGCTATTTTTCAGATCAGCAGACGGAGGAGGATCGCATGAATCCAAGTATCTGTATATACAATACCAGAGAAAATGTATATCTTAAAAAAAAAAAAAAATCCCAAATAAAAAAAAAATCCTAAAGTGCAGTTTGATCTTGAACAGACTGTTTGTAACCACCAGCAGTCATGCGTTTACCCATAGCCATATTCGACACTGTCACTTTAAAATTACTAAAGAGTTTAAAATGAGTTCCCTACAGTCCTGTATCACCCAAGAGTGTCATCCACAACTTTTCAAAGTAATTGAAGCACTTTCAATTCAGGTTGAATTTATTCTGCCCCAGACTGAAGAGACCCCTCTTCCCCCCCTTACTTCCCAAATTGGCCCAATCGACTTTGAATTTAATTTCAAGAAATTTGCTTATCACTAGAAATGATCCTTCCTTTTAGCAGCTTTAGCACCCTTTGACACATCACTATTTTACTACTTGGGTCAATAATTTTCATCCACATTTGTAAGCCAAGGTTTGGTCCAAAACATGGAACCATATGTGCATGTGTATGGGGATGTTGGGAGGGAGTTGGAAGAGATAGTTGTCAGCTGACTGTTATTGAATGTGTATGGCTGTCGCCCAAACTGCTATTCCTCCCAAACCCCCCCATACACATGAATGCTTGACTAGGCCAAGAACGTGTTTTCAAAAGCAAGAGGGACATATTGTAAACTACTACATTGTTGAGCCCTATTCTAGAGGCTCGTTTCTTCATGTCCTATCCCTCTTGACTAACACTGATATTTATTGTTCTATGAATTCAATAAAATTTATTATTTTTATAGAAATAGCATCCTCATTTTTTGGTGTTTATTCAGGTTTTTTTCTGAGGATTGATGCGTTGTAATTGTGGGTTGTTGTAGGTTTAACTATTGTAAACTACTGCCAGACACATGGCAGCTTATGGTATCTCCCTTGAGAATGAAATGATCAGACGTGTTGAAATCTATGCTTGATCCATCTATCCCCTGACATCTGCCATTGGAGGAGAGTCAGGGCACCGCTTAAAACTTAGATAGTTGGCGAGTACAGGTCACATTATTATAATGTGATGGCCACCATGAGTTTCATTATTACATAGATGGCACACAGATGACCTTGTAATAAGTAAGTGTCAACTGTTTGGCTTCTCTGTTAAAGTTATTTTTTTAGACTGACAGACGTCATCAGTATCTGATCGGTGGGAGTCTGACACCCTGAACCCCCAGTGATTGGGGCTGAGCTGCAATACCAAGCACAGCCACTATACAATGCACGGCGCTGTGCTTGGTGAGCTGAGAAACGGTGCTACTGTGATGACTGGTGCCTTTTCAAACAGCTGATCAGGGGAGTTCCCAGCTGTCAGACCCCCACTGATCAGATACTGATGACCTATCCAGAGGATAGGTCATCAGCATAAAGGTTTTGGAAAACCCCTTTAATGTTCTTTTAAACTCCCTGTTGACTGTATCTATTCTATAATTTGCCAAAAATAAAAGGGGAACTAATGCTCATCTCCATTCGATAACTAGTGAAGACAGTGTTAAAAGATGCAAACTCATTAACAAACTGTGAGATGCAAAGATATCCACATAAAGCAAACCAGTCTAATTACACTGTATTATCTGCCAACACATCCCATGAATTAAACATTGCACTCTGATGAAAAGCAGACATAAGGATTGCTTAGTGTGACTGGTATCTAAACCGTTTCACGTATTTTCGTCTTGTCCTATTCCATGCGGGGCTTGTTGTAGCCACGGCAGCTAATACTGCTTGTATTTCTTACATGAATAATACAGTCGTGTGTGAGGAAGTTTGCTTTGGGATTTAAATATTTACCCAAGCCTCCCCGAATATCAAGAATTTGTTCTTGTGACGTCTGCCTATCAGCTCCTACGGGCACAGTATATGAGCTGACAGGTTGGGACTCACTAGGCTCCAAAGAAATTTGCTTGCTAAAGAACCTCAAGCAGTATCAGCAGTAACTCCCAGAGCGTGGCTGGAACAATCTGTAATGTGTTCAGCAATCTTTCGGCTCCAGTAAGTGACTGATAAATGCTTGTCATTACCGAGGGCGAGGCAATGGATGAGATGAGTTAAGCATGGGTCAACATCGTATCACAGGAGGGCACCCTTTTATTCTGCAATACCAGTGACAGTGTCAAGTAATCAGACAACTAAAGAATAAGAAAATAAGCTGGTGACTGAGTAGTATGTAAAGATGACAGCTAATCTTCTGCTGTTGTTTTTCCTTTCACGTCTGACTACACTCTACGAGAGGCTCAGACTGCCATCTTATACGAATGTCTGTGCACATTATGCGAAGGGCGCATTTCTTGGCGACTGTTATTATGCATGAATGTCAATCCATTGTTATATGCGGTGTAAGTGAGCAGGTCACTTTCAAATCATATATAGTACTTATCTTGTAGGTTATTGTGATTTTTACATGAAAATGTAAAGAGTAATGGTCCATCATGGACACCGGCATACATAGACAGACCTTTTAAAGGTGTCTCAATACTTTATCATCAGCTCTCAATACTTTATCATCAGCGTAATATATCTCTATTAGCTTAAATATAATTCAGATGCAAGGTTCTCACTTTAAAAGATCTAGATTATTCCTAGAAAGTCCATAAGGTAAAATAAGGGTCTATTCACACGTCCGTAGAGAATGAATGGGTCTGCACCCGTTCTGCAGAATTGCGAAACGGGTGTGGACACATTCACGGACATGTGAATGGACCCTTATTGTAATTCAGCAGAACACTAATATCGTAAAGCCTTTAGTTAGAGATGAGCGAATCGAATCCAACTGTCACGGGTAAGGAAGGTAGAGAGGAAGTGCACCCCCTAAACTGCCACCCTCAACCCTGTCCCTGCCTACTTGCACCACCCACCCTAGGTGACGGGGCGCAACTGGGCAACGGTCCCTGACCTACGTAAGTGTAGAGCAAAGTGAACAGAGAAAGAGAGGAACAGACACCCAAGGCAGAAGGCGGTACACAAGACTAAGGCAAACGGATAGACAGGGAGGTAGATAAGACAACAGTACCCAGTGATAGGAAAGGCAATGGCGGGTCAACTAGCCGAGGTCGGTCCGGGAGGTCATGTCAATACAAGGGATGAGGCAGGAGACGAAATCCGAGAACGAGCCAAGGTTAAATCCGAGAGATAGCGTAGGTACCAAGAGAGCGGGCAAAGCGAGGTCAGGAAACAAACAAGGTCAATACCAGAGGTCAAGTAGGAAGCAATGATAATAGTACACACAGCCCTAGAGATGAAAATCACGGGCAACCTGTAGCCAGCAGGCCACCTGTATTTATAGTGGGGAGTGAGGGTCATGTGACGTGGCCAGCATTTTGTTTGGCTGTTAACCATTGCTTTGTTACTGGGAAAAATGGATTAAAATGGAAAATTGTGGAACACCTAAAGCGTTAACGACGTTTGTAAAATCTGTTTTAAATACCTTGAGGGGTGTAGTTTCTTAGATGGGGTCACTTTTATGTAGTTTCTACTCTAGGGTTGCATCAGGGGGGCTTCAAATGGGACATGGTGTCAAAAAAAACAGTCCAGCAAAATCTGCCTTCCAAAAACCGTATGGCATTCCTTTCCTTCTGCGCCCTGCCGTGTGCCGGTACAGCTGTTTACGACCAAATATGGGGTGTTTCTGTAAACTACAGAATCAGGGCCATAAATATTGAGTTTTGTTTGACTGTTAACCCTTG
The DNA here is from genome assembly GCF_905171765.1 of Bufo bufo. Taxonomy (NCBI): domain Eukaryota; kingdom Metazoa; phylum Chordata; class Amphibia; order Anura; family Bufonidae; genus Bufo; species Bufo bufo. Next base: position 216,146,849 of record NC_053393.1, read on the forward strand.
CTTTGTTACTGGGAAAAATGGATTAAAATGGAAAATTTGCCTAAAAATTGAAATTCTGAAATTTCATCTCCATTTGCCAATAACTCTTGTGGAACACTTAAAGAGTTAACGACGTTTGTAAAATCTGTTTTGAATACCTTGAGGGGTGTCGTTTCTTAGATGGGGTCACTTTTATGGAGTTTCTACTCTAGGGTTGCATCAGGGGGCTTCAAATGGGACATAGTGTAAAAAAAAAACAGTCCAGCAAAATCTGCCTTCCAAAAATTGTATGGCATTCCTTTCCTTCTGCGCCCTGCCGTGTGCCCGTACAGTAGGTTACGACCACATATGGGGTGTTTCTGTAAACGACAGAATCAGGGCCATAAATATTGAGTTTTGTTTGGCTGTTAACCCTTGCTTTGTTACTGGGAAAAATTGATTAAAATGGAAAATTTGCCAAAAAATTGAAATTCTGAAATTTCATCTCCATTTTCCAATAATTCTTGTGGAACATCTAAAGGCTTAACAACGTTTGTAAAATCTGTTTTGAATACCTTGAGGGGTATAGTTTGTTAGATTGGGTCACTTTTATGGAGTTTCTACTCTAGGGTTGCATCAGGAGGGCTTCAAATGGGACATGGTGTCAAAAAAACAGTCCAGCAAAATCTGCCTTCCAAAAACCGTATGGCATTCCTTTCCTTCTGCGCCCTGCCGTGTGCCCGTACAGTAGTTTACGACCACATATGGGGTGTTTCTGTAAACTACAGAATCAGGGCCATAAATATTGAGATTGGTTTGGCTGTTAACCCTTGCTTTGTAACTGGAAAAAAATTATTAAAATGAAAAATCTGCCAAAAAAGTGAAATTTTGAAATTGTATCTCTATTTTCCATTAATTCTTGTGGAACACCTAAAGGGTTAACGACATTTGTAAAATCAGTTTTGAATACCTTGAGGGGTGTCGTTTCTTAGGTGGGTTCACTTTTATGGAGTTTCTACTCTAGGGGTTCATCAGGGGGGCTTGAAATGGGACATGGTGTCAAAAAAACCAGTCCAGCAAAATCTGCCTTCCAATAACCGTATGGCATTCCTTTCCTTCTGCGCCCTGCCGTGTGCCGGTACAGCTGTTTACGACCACATATGGGGTGTTTCTGTAAACTACAGAATCAGGGCCATAAATATTGAGTTTGGTTTGGCTGTTAACCCTTGCTTTGTAACTGGAAAAAAATAATTAAAATGGAAAATCTGCCAAAAAAGTGAAATTTTTAAATTGTATCTCCACTATTCTTGTGGAACACCTAAAGGGTTGACAAAGTTTGTAAAATCAGTTTTGAATACCTTGAGGGGGGTGGTTTATAGAATGGCGTCATTTTTGGGTGGTTTCTATTATGTAAGCCTCGCAAAGTGACTTCAGACCTGAACTGGTAACTAAAAATTGGGTTTTTGAACATTTCTGAAAAATTTCAAGATTTGCTTCTAAACTTCTAAGCCTTGTAACATCCCCAAAAAATAAAATATAATTTCCAAAATGATCCAAACATGAAGTAGACATATGGGGAATGTGACGTAATAACTATTTTTGGAGGTATTACTATGTATTATAGAAGTAGAGAAATTGAAACTTGGAAATTTGCAATTTTTACAAATTTCTGGTAAATTTGGTATTTTTTTATAAATAAAAATGATTTTTTTTTACTTCATTTTACCAGTGTCATGAAGTACAATATGTGATGAAAAAACAATCTCAGAATGGCCTGGATAAGTCAAAGCGTTTTAAAGTTATCAGCACTTAAAGTGACACTGGTCAGATTTGCAAAAAATGGCCAAGTCCGTAAGGTGAAATAGGGCCGAGTCCTTAAGGGGTTAACCAGAAATAATGTAAACAACAACAAAAAAATCATACTTACCTCCTTAATTTGCTCGCGACGGGCCAGCCATCTTGATTGAAAATCTCAGCCAAAATCCTGTGCGTGGTGACGTATAACGTCACCATGGGCCGAGCGAGATTTCACGCAAGATTTTAAAGCAAGATGGCGGCGGCCGGCCCGTCATGAGCAAATGTAGGCAGTAAGTATGATTTAATTTTTTAATGGTAATTTTAAACTGTATTATTACTCTCAAATGCGTGATCATGCATGAACGCGGCATCTGAGGGGTGCAATGATGGGGAGCAGCAGCTCCCTGTCATTACACTAGTTACTTACAAAAAAATTTAATTCGTCACAAAGCAAATTATTTCGTAAAATTTAGCGAAGCAGCCAAATCGAATTTTGCAAAAGTTTACTCATCTCTACCTCTGGTCAAATACATTGCCCATATACAATGCACATCAAAGGTATAGTAATCTAGGTCAGACAAGGCTACATTGAGTTCACCAGAGGAGAATAAACTGAATTCCTAACCTCCATCTAAACAGAACAGGTACATGTTCCCTATAGTTTTATTTAACACCCTCCCCCTGACTTTATGGATCCTGTTTTGGCTGGGGCTTATTATCATTTCAATCAGAAGACCCTCATGTTCTTAATCAGGCCACTCTGACCAGGTTTGCCTACCAGAATTTTTCTATTTTCTGGACAACTTATTCCTAAATCACGGACAGCCAACATTTTTTTAAAGATAAATTGGAAAACCTTAATGAATGATAAAGACTATAAGTGATACATTTTTATAGCTCAATATACTGATAAGAACTCATTACCAGCATTTACGGTAAGCTATAAAATGATGATAGTTACCACCAAAATAGTCAAGTAGCACCAGACTCAAAAATATCACAGATGTTTTTCACGGACACATGAAAAAAAAAGCCACCCATTTTAAGGGACTGTGCAGAGATTTCTGGACAGTTGGCAACAATGAACATGATGGCAGCATTATCGTCTCTTGAAGAAAATGGACAAGACTTGCGGCCATGTTAAATATGATGTGGTAACTGTCATTTAATGTAAAGAGTTAACTCCACACTGCTGACATAGAATGTAAATTGGTGTACGAGGAGACATAGGTGCCTACAATTATAAGACATGTAGGACTGACCCAGTGGCGAATCCAGAGCCTGGTCTCGGGAGGGGCACTTCCAGATTATTTTCTATCCGCCGCCACAAGACTACACAGTGTAGAGGTATACTGTATATTGTGTGGCACAGTGTATGCTATATGTGTATAACATAATCATATTTCACATGAAAACTTACAATTACTTGGCTTGGCCCTGGGGATCTTGGACACCACTTCAACACTTGGCTAGGGGGCTCGGCCGAGCTGATGTTGTGTTTTATCATAATGAGAAAGATTTCATAATAAGGATTTGGAGAAGGGGCAGAGGGATAGCAGAGCAGGGAGAGGCTGGTGCTGCTACTAGGGAGCTCATACCATGGGGGAGTAATAAAGCCCACCACAATGCCCCCCCAGTAGTAATAATTCCCCTTATAATAGACAGTGCCAAAAATACCCCCTTGTAATGCCCCCAGTTGAGCTAATGTCCCCATAGTGCCCCCACAATGTGCCAGTATAAAATACCCCTACATAGTGCCCCCAGTAAATGCCCCCATAGTGCTCCTCTCCCCCCTTTTTCCTAGTGCCCCCCATAATGTACCAGTGTAAAATTCCAGTAGATGCCCTTTATACTCCATAATTTGTAAGTATAAAATACCCCTTCTTAGTGCCCCCCATAGATGACCCCATAGTACTCCTCTCCCCCCTTCCCCATAGTACCCACCATAATGTGTCCCAGTATAAAATGCTACTGTACAGAGCCCCCCATATAAAATACCCCTTCTTTGTGGCCTCAGTAGATGCCCCTATAGTGCCCACCAATAATGTGCCAGTAAGAAGTGCCCCCAATAATGTGCCAGTAAAATGTGCCCCCATAGATGCCCCCAATCATGTGCCAGTAACAAGAACCCCCAATCATGTGCCAGTAGCAAGAGCCCCCCATCATGTGCCAGTAACAAGAGCCCCCCTAATGTGCCATTAACAAGAGCCCCCCTAATGTGCCATTAACAAGAGCCCCCCTAATGTGCCAATAACAAGAGGCCCCCCTAATGTGCCAGTAACAAGAGGCCTTCCTAATGTGCCAGTAACAAGAGGCCCCCCTAATGTGCCAGTAACAAGAGGTTTTCCTAATGTGCCAGTAAAAAGAGCCCCCCTAATGTGACAGTAACAAGAGGCCCCCCTAATGTGCCAGTAACCATAGGCCCCCTAATGTGCCAGTAACAAGAGGCCCCCCTAATGTGCCAGTAACAAGAGGCCCCCTAATGTGCCAGTAACAAGAGGCCCCCTAATGTGCCAGTAACAAGAGCCCCCCTAATGTGCCAGTAACAAGAGGCCCTCCTAATGTGCCAGTAAAAAGAGGCCCCCCTAATGTGCCAGTAAAAAGAGCCCCCCTAATGTGCCAGTAACAAGAGGCCCCGTAATGTGCCAGTAACAAGAGGCCCCGTAATGTGCCAGTAACAAGAGGCCCCCTAATGTGCCAGTAACAAGAGGCCCCCCTAATGTGCCAGTAACAAGAGCCCCCCTAATGTGCCAGTAACAAGAGCCCCCCTAATGTGCCAGTAACAAGACCCTAATGTGCCAGTAACAAGAAACCCCCTAATGTGCCAGTAACAAGAGGCCCCCCTTATGTGCCAGTAACAAGAGCCCTCCCTAATGTGTCAGTAACAAGAGGCCCCCCTAATGTGCCACCCCTAACAAGAGGGCCCCTAATGTGCAAGTAACAAGAGGGCCCCTAATATGCCAGTAACAAGAGGGCCCCTAATGTGCCAGTAACAAGAGCCCCCCCCCCCCCAATGTGCTAGTAACAAGAGCCCCCCCAATGTGCAAGTAACAAGAGCCCCTCCCAATGTGACAGTAACAAGATCCACCAGTGGACTGACTAGAGACAGACATGAGGGTTGGCTTTTGGGGGTATGTGGAAGCCAACAATACAGTCACACAGAGGCTTTTTGAGGGGTCTCTGATCTCCAATGGACACATTGACATGGACCACGACAGCTGATGCAATATACTGATGAACTTTCCTATAATATTCCTGTAACCACTTAACTTTCATGACTGGAAATAAATAAATCTCATTTTTTTAATAGAAAATCCTGCTGAGTTGTCCTGGTAAATTCCTAACACCAAATAACACATACACTACAGTAGGAGAGGATATCCGCTATTTTAAATTTTTCACTATATTTTACAGACCCTTAGGAGAATGTATATGTACTGTATACTGGACATAATTCTATACTCAGACCAGTGTATTGATGTTAATCCACTAAAAATGAATATAGGAATTTATGCTTTGCCAGTGCATCTCATCAGAAAGCAGTTTTGCCTCTTTCCCATCTCCAACTCTATATTTTATTTACAGATCATTGTCATTCAACAATGATCTTCAAAGCTGATTTGTGGAGCTCTCAAAATCCATTTATCTTACAGCATAAAGATGCATGCCCTTTAAAAAGCGACATAAAGAAAGGTAATATGTGGCTGCAGTTCCATAGCTGCACAGTTCTGTCTGCAGACAAAACCACTTAAAATGCTGAGTGATGCTCCTGCATTTCTGTTGTAACTTAGATTTCTCTACTTGAGAAACAGACAGCCCTTCCCATAGTCTTAAATAGTCTCCTTTCTTGAAAACTGGTAGAAAAACTTTTCAGACCTCCACATTTCATGACCCTTTGATGTTCCAGTGCTACAAATTGTACTTTATGTTAATATAATACTAGACTCTGCACTCCTTAGGACAGGATAACACTGAATAGAACTAGAAAGTTTATATATATATATATATATATATATATATATATATATATATACAGTACAGACCAAAAGTTTGGACACACCTTCTCATTCAAAGAGTTTTCTTTATTTTGACTATGAAAATTGTAGATTCACACTATAGGCATCAAAACTATGAATTAACACATGTGGAATTATATACATAACAAACAAGTGTGAAACAACTGAAAATATGTCATATTCTAGGTTCTTCAAAGTAGCCACCTTTTGCTTTGATTACTGCTTTGCACACTCTTGGCATTCTCTTGATGAGCTTCAAGAGGTAGTCCCCTGAAATGGTTTTTACTTCACAGGTGTGCCCTGTCAGGTTTAATAAGTGGGATTTCTTGCCTTATAAATGGGGTTGGGACCATCAGTTGCGTTGAGGAGAAGTCAGGTGGATACACAGCTGATAGTCCTACTGAATAGACTGTTAGAATTTGTATTATGGCAAGAAAAAAGCAGCTAAGTAAAGAAAAACGAGTGGCCATCATTACTTTAAGAAATGAAGGTCAGTCAGTCAGTCAGCCGAAAAATTGGGAAAACTTTGAAAGTAAGGGCTATTTGACCATGAAGGAGAGTGATGGGGTGCTGCGCCAGATGACCTGGCCTTCACAGTCACCGGACCTGAACCCAATCGAGATGATTTGGGGTGAGCTGGACCGCAGAGTGAAGGCAAAAGGGCCAACAAGTGCTAAGCATCTCTGGGAACTCCTTCAAGACTGTTGGAAGACCATTTCAGGGGACTACCTCTTGAAGCTCATCAAGAGAATGCCAAGAGTGTGCAAAGCAGTAATTAAAGCAAAAGGTGGCTACTTTGAAGAACCTAGAATATGATATATTTTCAGTTGTTTCACACTTGTTTGTTATGTATATAATTCCACATGTGTTAATTCATAGTTTTGATGCCTTCATAGTCATGAAAATAAAGAAAACTCTTTGAATGAGAAGGTGTGTCCAAACTTTTGGTCTGTACTGTATATATATATATATAGTTGCAAACGTTGTACACAGTTTTTGAAGGAATTGGTCAGGGAGGTTGTCAGGGAGATCTTCTGTGGATGTAGGCTTGCTCAAATCCTTATGCAAATTACATAATATAACGTGGTCTCAAAAAGCAGGAAATGCTCAACCCCATATGCAGTTGTGCATTTATAACCAGGGGAGCAAATCCTGCGTGGTCCGTTGCTAATGGCGATCCCCAGCAAGAAATGCGTACAATGGAGGATTCCCGCAGCGGACCACAAGTGCCACACAGACATCCTACACCAGATACAAAATGTGTGGATGCAATTGACTATATCAAATAAACATTTAAAAGAATAGGTGCACTATTGTGGTGGATGCAATCTACTAAATATGACTAAACCCTCACACTGATGTTAAAATGAGACTTTAACCAATATATCCTTATATGATGGACATACCAAAGCCCGCGCACCACGTCAAGGTAGCGTAAGGTCCGACTCACAGCAAACACACAATATCATATCAGTCAGCTCTGGGTGAGACTCATAGCCTCCTCCCTCCTGCCATTGCATGTGTGGTTTCACACTGCAGGCAACTGGGAGATTTTTGCTGTGAGTCGGACCTTACGCTTCTGTAATTCACCCACCGGTACGTTGCTGATGAGTGAATAGTTTAAGCAGACTGTGATTGTCTATTGTTGTGACTTAGATGAAGATCAGATCACATTTTATGACCAATTTGTGCAGAAATCCATATCATTCCAAAGGATTCACATATTCACATACTTTTTCTTGCAACTGTATATATATATATATATATATATATATATATATATATAGTATAGAAAAAGAGCATAGTAAGGAATCAGAGTGATTTGGAAGAGGAGACCACAAGCAGCATTTAATTGGTCCACATGACTAGGAAATTATATATATATATATATATATATATATATATATACAGTACAGACCAAAAGTTTGAACACACCTTCTCATTCAAAGAGTTTTCTTTATTTTTTGACTATGAAGGCATCAAAACTATGAATTAACACATGTGGAATTATATACATAACAAACAAGTGTGAAACAACTGAAAATATGTCATATTGTAGGTTCTTCAAAGTAGCCACCTTTTGCTTTGATTACTGCTTTGCACACTCTTGGCATTCTCTTGATGAGCTTCAAGAGGTAGTCCCCTGAAATGGTCTTCCAACAGTCTTGAAGGAGTTCCCAGAGATGCTTAGCACTTGTTGGCCCTTTTGCCTTCACTCTGCGGTCCAGCTCACCCCAAACCATCTCGATTGGGTTCAGGTCCGGTGACTGTGAAGGCCAGGTCATCTGGCGCAGCACCCCATCACTCTCCTTCATGGTCAAATAGCCCTTACTTTCAAAGTTTTCCCAATTTTTCGGCTGACTGACTGACCTTCATTTCTTAAAGTAATGATGGCCACTCGTTTTTCTTTACTTAGCTGCTTTTTTCTTGCCATAATACAAATTCTAACAGTCTATTCAGTAGGACTATCAGCTGTGTATCCACCTGACTTCTCCTCAACGCAACTGATGGTCCCAACCCCATTTATAAGGCAAGAAATCCCACTTATTAAACCTGACAGGGCACACCTGTGAAGTAAAAACCATTTCAGGGGACTACCTCTTGAAGCTCATCAAGAGAATGCCAAGAGTGTGCAAAGCAGTAATCAAAGCAAAAGGTGGCTACTTTGAAGAACCTAGAATATGACATATTTTCAGTTGTTTCACACTTGTTTGTTATGTATATAATTCCACATGTGTTAATTCATAGTTTTGATGCCTTCAGTGTGAATCTACAATTTTCATAGTCATGAAAATAAAGAAAACTCTTTGAATGAGAAGGTGTGACCAAACTTTTGGTCTGTACTGTATATATATATATATATATATATATATATATATATATACAAACAAAAAGAAAAGAAGCAGCACACAAAAAGGACGGGTGCAAAAAAATCCTCCTGAGAGACCTGCGACCAAGATCCCAAATGTAGATAATGAAGCAAAAGAAGGCAGCACTCCAGATGATAGTGAAAAAGTGGACGGTTTATTCACTCATCAGCTGGAAAAAGGCTCCATAGAGAGAGCTGAAACGTTGCTGATGAGTGAATAAACCGTCCACTTTTTCACTATCATCTGGAGTGCTGCCTTCTTTTGCTTCATTATATATATATATATATATATATATATATATATATATACAGTCCTGATCAAAAGTTTAGGACCACTTGAAAAAGGGCAAATAATCTTATTTAGCATGGCTGGATCTTAACAAGGTTCCAAGTAGAGCTTCAACATGCAACAAGAAGAAATGGGAGTGAGACAAAACATTTTTTGAGCATTCAATTTAATGAAAACAACAAATAAACTGAAACAGGCTGTTTTTCAGCTGATCAAAAGTTTAGGACCACACCTCCAAAAAAAACCTAAACCTCCCCAAAACAGAAATCCAACTTCCAAACATGAACTCAGTAATGAGTAGCTCTGCCGTTATTGTTTATCACTTCCAAAATTTGTTTCAGCATGCTTGATGCTAGCGTTTCCATGAGTGGGAACATTTCTCCAAGTGGTGAAGACGGCCGCACGAAGGCCATCTACTGTCTGGAACTGTTGTCCATTTTTGTAAACTTCCCTTGCCATCCATCCCCAAAGGTTCTCAATTGGATTTAGATCAGGGGAACACGCAGAATGGGCCAAAAGAGTGATGTTATTCTCCTGGAAGAAGTCCCTTGTCCTGCGGGCATTGTGTACTGTAGCGTTGTCCTGTGGAAAAACCCAGTCGTTACCACACAGACGAGGGCCCTCAGTCATGAGGAATTCTCTCTGCAACATCTGGACATAGCCAGCGGCCGTTTGACGCCCCTTCACTTCCTGAAGCTCCATTGTTCCACTGAAGGAAAAAGCACCCCAGACCATTATGGCGCCCCCTCCACTGTGGCGCGTAAAAGACATCTCAGGTGGGATCTGCTTGTCATGCCAGTAATGTTGGAAACCATCAGGACCATCACGGTAAAAAAAATTCTCATCAGAGAATAAAACTTTCTACCACCTTTGACTGTCCCATGTTTGGTGCTCTCTTGCAAAGTCCAAACGAGCAGTTCTGTGGCGTTCAAGGAGACGAGGTCTTTGAAGACGTTTTTGAAGCCCTTCAGTCTCAGATGCCGTCTGATGGTTATGGGGCTGCAGTCAGCACCAGTAAGGGCCTTAATTTGGGTCGAAGATCGTCCAGTGTCTTGACGGACAGCCAATTGGATCCTCCGGCTCAGTGCTGATGACATTTTTTGGGGTCTTTCACTTGACTTTTTTGTTCCATGACCCTCAGGATCATTTAAGAAATTCCAAACTACTGTCTTACTGCGTCTCACCTCAGCAGCGATGGCGCGCTGTGAGAGACCCTGCTTATGCAGTTCAACAACCCGACCACGTTCAAAAAGGGACAGTTTTTTGCCTTTGCCATCACAACGTGTGACTAGCTGACAGAAAATGACAATGTATCCACATCTTTGAACATATTTGGCCTTTTAAAGGCATGTGGTCCTAAAATTTGGATCAGCTGAAAAACAGCCTGTTTCAGTTTAATCGTTATTTTCAATTAATTGAATGCTCAAAATATGTTTTGTCTCACTCTCATTTCTTCTTGTTGCATGTTGAAGCTCTACTTGGAATCTTGTTAAGATCCAACAATGTAAAATATGATTTTTTTTTTTTCATTTTTCAAGTGGTCTTTTGATCAGGACTGTATATATATTTACCAAGAATCAGGAAGGAGGGGGCAGTCAGACCAATTTCCTAAAATAAGGAAGGTGCCAGCTGGGCAAAATAATATACTTTTTAAAGGGGCACCACAATAATGGTTCCTTTCGGTACTACCTGCAGTGCCCATTATCTACTGAGTCAAGTTACAAAAAAGAAACATCAGAATCAGAAAACTGCTGTATATGGCTCTCAGCAAAGCTGAACTAAACCTGCAAATTTTTTACCCTATACTGGTTTCTGTAAATGCACAATTTTCCTCCATGCTTGCTGAATGAATGGACTCTTTGTGGTGTGATGTATACAGAGTCAATCATAAGTCTTCCCCTGCTGATCTTACCCTTGCAGAGCTATGCAGTCTCAAAGGCACTATGGGAAAGGTACTTCCACTACATTCCCTCCACTCTTTACACTTATTTACACAGAGGAGATACAGGCATCAGGAAGGTGATGAAGATGTCAGTGGATCCTAATAAAATATATTACAAAGTTTTATATATTGATATACAATCTACAATCATGTACATGTACTTTCAGAAAAACCCAATACTGATATTTTTTTTTCATTTTCAACTTACAATGACGTCCTTTGCCTTCCAAAATTGTATTTTTACATTGAAATAATGACTCAGACTATAAAGTGATTAGGCATGTTCATGGTCACTAAATATCTCAAAATGCAATTCTAACCTGAGCTCTTATGCATTCAATATATTTTATTAATTCCAGAATTGTTCAAATGACATTTACCCAAGACGTAAGGGAAATCTCTGGCTACACATCAAAACGTTAACATCAAAGCAAATGATAGCTTTTCCTTGAAGCCACAGTTTCACCTGTGTCTCCTTCGTTAATATTCGTCATTTATGCTCCAAGGACTCCAAAATCTATTGGAGATTATGCGCTAAGCTCCACTTACTTTAAAATGATGGTTGCGAAATCTTCAAAAGATACTCAAAGGACTGGTCAGTCATTTTTGCACATTTCATGTCATGAAAGTAAATTGGGCTTGCAGCACTAATAAGCAGACTGCACTATTCATCATGCAGATGAAGCAGACGAGAAGTGTGTTGTACGACAGTGCTTGTTGTTCATCCTTTGATGTCTAACACTTAGGCACAAAGGCTCTTCATTTTTCTTTGTTTCAAAAGAAATTCATAAACAGTTTCTTGAGAGGAAACTTATTAAAATGGAATGTATTTATTGTAAAGCTGAATTTCTCAGCATCCTATATAGGTACCTGTCAGATTCTACAAAACATATACATTCAGCTATGTAGGCTTGTGTTCATGTTCTATACCATATAGGCAGCATATGGGGGCCATTGTGAGAGGTCCTGGTTGGTCCCATCTCTTTTGCTATTACGTAGCTCAAGTAGGGTACTGGCCATTCTTAAAGAGACCAGCAGTGTATGGAGACTTAGTGGAAGTTCTCTATGGGAAAATAATATGCAAAGAAGTATCTCACAAGGAAAGAGAACCATCTCTCTAGCACCAGCTTGTGGATCCCGGCTTAGTATTCTTGGTAAAAAGTCAGATTTTGATAGGGAGCCACATCCACAAGGTGGCGCTAGTCAGATGGTTCACTTTTCTTAGGAGATGCCCGTTTGCATGCTATTATGTAGCAAAAGCCTATTTATGACTCCAAAGAGGAGCAAAATATGTTAGCAAAGAGGAGTGGGTGAACTAACCCAATAGTCATGTAAAGAGGATGGAAGGGAAAATAAACCCTTCAGCACTACCATGGGAGTCCTGTTTGATCTTTATAATGTAAATTCCTCTCCTCTGTGTAGGGCACAGAAGACAGTGATTGAATTAAGTTTTATATCCTGACCTCACTGTTGTATGTAGCTATGGTGGAGAGAGACTTTTGCTAGTAGTCCCTATAATTATAATACAGTTATTGAGCTACTGTAAGTACTATTATTCTACAGCTTATCATACTGTAAGGGCTCATTCAGATGGCCGTATGCTGATTGGCAATATTCGGATCCGTTTTTTTGGGGACAGTTCAGCATGTCCGCAGAAAAACGGATTGCATTCTGCATTTTTGTGGACTCATAGACTTCAATGGGGCAACGTCCTGATTTACACTGACAAGTATAGGACATGTTTTATTTATTTTGCGGACCCGTGGAATGGAAGAAATGGTCCCATAGAAGTGAATGGGTCCGCATCTAATTTTGTGGATCAGATGCGGAAAGCAATATATGGCTGCCTGAATGATCCCTAAATGTGAAGGTTTACTCGCATGGTCTACTTCCTATCTGATAAAATAGACATCACATAACAATAACTCAAATAACTCAAACATGCATTGATAGAACCTGTTGGAATATAATCATTTAAAAAGGACCTGCCATCTCTCCTAACAAGCATTTTTATTGAGGTATTTTTATTGAGAATACAATTTTTTTCTAAAACAGGTATGAGTGGTTACAGGTCTTCTTTAAAATCAATGGAGCCAAATCACAGGAAGAAATCATTCTTAATTCAGTGAAAATATTAATTATATACTGTATACAAAATGACAAGTGAAATATTTTGATGTACCTTGATGTAACAGTACATGTAGAGCCTAAGGCACTTTAAGAGCCCCAATGTATTATAATGTCACTGTATTGGAGGCTGATGTGGATTTGCTGTGCCACTGAACTGACTTGATTTGACTCCCCTAGGATGTTAACCTGGCCGCCCCCAGGTCTGTACCCTATTAAATGTGGAATTCACTGCAAGAAAACCACCAGGCCGCTACCTCCTGGGGTTGTTTAAGTTCAGTGGCTGTTGACCCACAGGGGTTAAGGCACACCTGTGCAGAACACTGAGGGATAAGCCAAACCATTGTCAGAAAACAAGCCAAGGGCGGGGCAGGCAGAGTACATTAAATCTGATAATCAGGCCAAAGGTTGGGATGGGCAGCACAGGGTCAATACAAAAGTCAGGCAGTTGTCAGGTCAGGCAGCAAAGGGTTCGCATCTGGTAAACAAGCAGAACTCAATACATGGGACATCAGAACGAATATAACACACCTTCCTCAGAAAACTACTATTCTAGAACCTATTGCTCAGGCACCCTATCACAGTGGAAGGTGCCCTAAATACCTTAGGGAGGTCTGCCACAGGCTGTGACTAATTAGGGTCTGCACACAACTCTATAAAAATGACACTTGGCCCAATACTGCCACCACTTTAGTCCCAGTAGTAAACACCTTTAGTGCCCCTCACCCTTGATGGAATGATTGACAGGATTGGCGGTAATATTGCCAAGTCCAAGACCTGACAAAAATCCCACTCTTTCCGATGACTAAAGCATATTCTGTTTGTATAAATAGTGGAACAATTTTGTTACACAAGGATTTTATGTTGCATTAAATAGTAGGGGGCAGACTGTCATAATACTTCCTATCTTCTATTGATGGGCTGTCAGGGAAGCTGCATTGACTTTCAGAAATGTATTTCACTGCTTCACTTCTTGTTGCCATAAATAACAACATATGAGGGACTTGCATGTGATAGAATTTGTTTAAAAGTCTGTTAACAGACAGACTTGTGTGACCACATGGGGTTTCTCAGACAAATTAAGTCAAAGGGAAGATCAGACAAGACTAAGAGGCACCTAAATTGACACATAGGTCATGTTTTGAACCTACTTAGATAAGTCCATGTTAATATTTTATCAAGACTACCTCTAAGGGTAGATTATAGATTGGAGTAGACCGAAGGTTGGTGGTTTTGAAATACTTTTTTAAAGGGGTTGTGCCAAGTTTTCAAGTTATGCACTATCCACAGGATAGGGATAACTAATTGGTTGGTGCTGGCCAACTGCTGGGTCCCTCACGGTCCTAAGGATGAAGGTTCTGTTCCCCCATCCTGATGGAGCAGCAAGTTGAGCTTGCACCCTGCTGCTCTACTCACTCTCTTTAGAACTGCCGGAGATAGCTGGCTACAGTGCTGGGCTATTTCCAGTGGTCACATAGATGGGATGGGGAACGAGATCTTTCTTCTTGGGATAGGAGGGGGTCCCAGTGGTCGGACCTCCACCGATTAGTCTAGATAGTGGATAACCTTAAAGAGGACCTTTCATCGGTCCAAACATTGTGAACTAGGTATTATGACATATACAGCGGCGCCCAGGGATCTCACTGCAGTTACTATTATCCCTGAGCGCCCCTCCATTCTCCCGTTATGTCCTCCGGTATGTTCGGGGACTTGGTTATAGTAGGAGGAGTGAGATCCCTGGGCGCCGCTGTATATGTTATGATACTTAGTTCACAATGTTTGGACCGATGAAAGGTCCTCTTTAAAACATGACAATATTCCTTAAAATTACCTACTTTTGAAGTATAAATACTGTGAAATTACAAATAGCTACTGATCTCAGATTACTACCTACAAATGTTATTCTACAGTAATTTATCTGTTACAGTATGTAGTGAAGAATATTTCACAAGAAAATGTGTCCTGCTTGCAGTAGTTCTTTTAGCAGGTACGCTGCCACGTAAGATAACCGTCTTGCCTAGATCTATACCTTTCCTAGAAATTACTAATGTTTTTCCAGCACAAAATGAATTTGGAATGACTTTTCTCATTCTAGAGGAATCATATTTCTCTTTTACAGTAAAAGCTGAAGCATGCTGCATGTGGTAAACTGAGCAGCTCAAAATCAAGCACAGTAAGAAGGGATGTCAGATGTGAGGCATGTGAAGCAGCGCTATCCCACCGGCAGCCTGACCATATGTCAGGCCTCAAGGCAACTTTTAAGCCAGCCAGAGACTAAGATGTCACTTCTGGAAAATTATCTACCTCAGCTTGATGTGCATCTAGGTCCTGTGATTTCCATCCAAACTGGAATGAAGCGAATCAGTCAGTACCAAGATGTGCTAAGAAAATTGCACCAGCTGTCTCATTTCATGCCGTTACCGCTGGTTTGAAACAAAATACAACCAGTAAAAAGCAGAAATCTACAGTTCTCTCATTTGTATTTTAAAAAAAGATGGTGAAAGATTATTTTTTCCAAGGTTGGGTCTACGAACCCTAAAATGAAGCTGCAGCGCTGAGCAACAAATCAAAAAGTGTGCAAGATAAAAGGAAAAAATTTAAAGGGGTTCTTTGGAATTACAGTGGTTAAAAAAGATACGTTCATGAAGTTGTTTTCTTAATGTACATCTTCCCTGTGGCGAAACCAACCTCGCCACTGGGTGCTGGAGAAGCCTGGTTGCCAGCCTCTTGCCCCAGGATTATGGGCCCTCTCATCAGCCCATGCTAAACTTAAACCCCATGGCGATTTGACTGTGTTTGTGGCATCTGAGCGCTGTTTGTATATATATTGAGCGCTCAGATCCAAGCCATCTGGGGATATGTTAAATGTCTATATTTACTGTAATGGTTGGTACATTGTATATTTGAATAGTGATGTCTGTCCTATTGTCCCCATGTGTATATTGGCGATTTCCCTTTGTCCTGAGAGCTAAATGAATTACTCCTCGGTTGTCTCCAGGACAGAATACATTGTGTATTCTCCTGCCTGTGATAATTACATCAACCCATTGTGTAAGGTAATTGTATCACAGGCAGAGGGGAGGATTCTGTATGGGAGTGTTTAAACTGTAAAGCTGTAAAGGATTGGCTGCTAGGTCATGTCCTCAGTTCCCAACCAGGTCCACGGGGGTGGTAACCATGTTGGAAAATGTGTATAAGTCAATGCTTGTGTGTTCAATAAAGAGTTCCTGTTTTACCCTTCATCATGTTGAGGCTGGTGTTTGGGTAACTGATCGACACTGGGGATTGCTATATGCTGAAGATTTGGTATTCTCCCCTGGCTATACTATTAGCTCTTGTAAGAGCTGTTCCTGTTCCTGGTTCCTGTGGTGGTTTTGGTGTAGAGCGGAGTGCTTGGAGTCCTCGGGAAGCACTAGGAGCATCCATCAACGGAGATACCCGGTCGGGGTGATGGGAGATCCGTTACATTGGTGGAAAGCAGTGGGATGGAGTCCTAGTGCGAGGAGAAGCAGCTCGGAGACACAGTTCGTGGAACATATTGAGGGCAACGCTAGTATCCGTACAGCGCCCCTGGCTACAGCAGAATGGAAACAGCAGTGGAGTACGATGAGGGTGTCATGGATGACCGAGATACAGCCCGCAAAGGCATCTGGTACCAGGCACTGGGTATTGTGGAGTATCTGCGGGACGAGAGACTCCCCACAGAAGACCAGCGTTTGCAGAAGCGAGTAGCCCTGCAGATGCCCTTCCTGGGAGAGCAGCCCCGGGAGGAATGGGTAAAAGAATTGGAACACCTAGCATGGCAGGAGCTGTGGCTGGAAGATGCCTACCAGGCGCTCTGGTAGTATGGGGCACAGTACCTACCCTGGACAGCTGAGCATGACAAGCCAGAGGGAGAGGAGTTTGATGGTCCTGGCTTGTTATGGGAGACTTTTTCAGAGCTGGAGTTTGGGAGCCCTACACAAGCCCGGTTCAGGGACCTCTTTGAGTGGCGGGAGAGCAGGTATGACTGGGACGACACTCACAAAATTGAGCAAGACCTGGTCCACCTGGTGACCCGGGAGATGGAGCTGGAACAGGACTACCAGCAGCTTTTACACTCCAGTGAGAGGGCTCAGCGAGAGAGCAGAGTGTCAGACCCAGGTCCAGAGCCCTTCAGCTGGGAGGATATTGTGGAGGTTTATTGGGAAGAACCCCAGGTGGCCGGTGGAGGTGGGTCCGAGGTCTCTCCACCGGTCCTGCAGGGAATTGGGAGCCCAGTCTCCATTCCCCAGCGGCAGGCTGAGTTACAGGGGGCAGAGACAGTCGGTCCTGTCCCCCAGTGGCAGAGTGTCCTACAGGAAATAGCGAGCCCAATCTCCTTTCCCCAGCAACAGGACACTGTATTGGGAGCGGAGACAGTCGGTCTCCCTCCCCATAGGCTGGAAGTATGTATGGGAGAGGAACTTGTTACCCCCTCTCCCCAGCTGCAGCTTAATGTACCAGGGGCAGACAGTAAGCCCCACAACAGTGGAGATGGGACCGAGATCTCTCCACCGGCCCTACAGGGGTGCTGGGCAATCGGCCCAGATCCCCAACGGCAGCCGGATTTTCAGGGAGTAGGGACAGTCGGTCCTGCTCCCCAGAGGCAGTATGTTTTGCAGGGAGAGAGGAGCATCGTCTCCATTCCCCATCGGCCGTGTGATTTACAATGAATTGGGAGTCCAGTCTCCATCCCCCAGCGGCAGTTTAACGCACCAGGGGGAGACAGTAAGCCCCACAACAGTGCAGATGGGACCGAGGTCTCTGCACTCACAGCACAGGGGATAGGGATAGTCAGTCCTGTCCCCCAGCAACAGGGCCATTTAGCCAAAGGGGAGACAGTCGGTCTCCCCACACAGCAGCATGGTGGTCTATCTAAAGGGGAAACAGTTGGTCTCTCCCTACAACAGCAGAGCTGTGTATCTAAAGGGGAGACAGTCGGTCTCCCCCTCCAACAACCAGGCTCCAACCAGGCTACTTCCATGGTAGCGCTGGCACCAGGGCAGAGTACCGCTGGTCTCTGCCCACTCAGCAACCCACCAAGGCAGTCTACCAGTCCCCCACACAGCCGTAGTGAGGCACATGGACATGGACAGGTTTATCCCTTGCTCAGGTGTAGTAACCATTTATTGTGGGTGGGCTGTACGGCTGTTTCTGTTTTGTGGGTGGGCTGCTGGACTAACAAGGGCACTGACCGGCAGAGGGTCAGATACCCTGTTAGTCTGTTTGGAAAAGGGGAGAAATGTGGCGAAACCAACCTCTCCACTGGGTGCTGGAGAAGCCTGGTTGCCAGCCTCTTTCCTCAGGATTATGGGCCCTCTCATCAGCCCATGCTAAAATTAAACCCCATGGCGATTTGACTGTGTTTGTGGCATCTGAGCGCTGTTTGGTTATATTGAGCGCTCAGATCCAAGCCATCTGGGGATATGTTAAATGTCTATATTTACTGTAATGGTTGGGACATTGTATATTTGAATAGTGATATCTGTCCTATTGTCCCCACGTGTGTATTGGCGATTTCCCTTTGTCCTGAGAGCTAATTGAATTACTCCTCGGTTGTCTCCAGGACAGAATACATTGTGTATTCTCCTGCCTGTGATAATTACATCAACCCATTGTGTAAGGTAATTGTATCACAGGCAGAGGGGAGGATTTTGTATGGGAGTGTTTAAACTGTAAAGCTGTAAAGGATTGGCTGCTAGGTCATGTCCTCAGTTCCAACCAGGTCCACGGGGGTGGTAACTTTGTTGGAAAATGTGTATAAGTCAATGCTTGTGTGTTCAATAAAGAGTTCCTGTTTTACATTCAACATAGAGCCTTGTCTCATGTGTATGGGGATTGCTATACGCTGTATACTCCCCTGGCTATATCTACTAGCTCTTGTAAGAGCTGTTCCTGCTCTCTGGATTTAGGAGAGGTTCACCCACTGGAGCCTGGAGCCTTGTCGTAGGTCCAGGATGGGTAGGAGACGGCGAGACCTCAACCAACCAACCTTCAGCGGTTCGTGGGGTCTGCAGTGCTTACGGTGTCAAGTGGAGTGCTTGGAGTCCTCGGGAAGCACTAGGAGCAGCTATCAACGGAGGTACCCGGTCGGGGTGCTAAGAGATCCGTTACATTCCCCGTGCTTTATTTTTCCAGTTTGTCCTCTCCTGACCCGTTTTCGCCATGTAATCATATTACTGTGGCTTGTTTACATCCTGTATGTAGCACTTCCTGTTGCTGTATCCAACCAAACCCATAATGCACTTCTCCTTTCACTTCCACACCCCCAGTACCTCCCCCTAACAAACCCCAGCTAGTTTATAGCTGCTTCCACCCAGGTAGTTACATAAACAGTCCCCTATCACTGCTCCTGTTGCTGATTTGACACACCCATGGACCCAACATCACAGAAAGAGCTGCATAGACATGTGACCATTGCCCAGACCAGAAGATAGCAGCAATAAAGGGAACAGAAATACATAACAAAATGACTGCAAATTTTATAAATGATTACTATAAAGTTGATGCAAACCATAAAACCACTTTAAGGCATTTTAAAATATAAGCTCATAACTTCCTGTCACCTCATTTGTCCTTTTGTACTGGATCGTCATATGTAAAAAAAAAAAAAAAAAAAATCAGGATCCAGGTAGATGCAAAGAGCACATGCTGAAATATTGACTGCCAGAGGAAGGGAGAAATGAGCAGTCCTTCTGTTAAGCAGTGAGGGGTATGATGGTCAACACTGCACATTTGGTAGTCTGTGGTCTGCGTGCCAAAGCTGTGGCACTGCATGGGAGAATAAAGGGGTTGTCTGGAATTTAAAGCAATACAAAAAAAATATAAGAACAGGGAATGCTTTACAATAAAAAAAAAATACATATTGTTTTCAATCTTGCCCTTTCGGGGGTCATTGCTGGTCTTATGGACTTGTCCTACTGTAATAACATGCTGTACATGCGCATGTCACAGCTGCAGCCAATCACTGGCCTCAGCGATATTACCAAATTATGATAGGGGCATTTTTTTTTTATGTCCACTCAAGACCACTGTGAGGGCCATGACTACCATCATCTCAAAATGCAGTCCTTATGTCACATGCTATTAACCATGTCCTGCAGCAGCCAATGGTGATTGGTTGTAGCTTGCTGCATTACACACTCACTTACAGGAAAGGGGAGTTCATAAGTTCTTTGGACCATCCAGATACCTCTCTCTCAGCACTACAATATAGTCCTGGCAGTGGTGACTGGCTAAACAGGTGCCATGTTACTGGTAAGACCCCCTGGGGCCACAGCTATGTTAATAAGACTGTTATGACCTGTAGTAGCAAGATGGAAAACCTGTGGAATGGAGTATGCCACAGGGAGCAGCTGAGATTAGGCTTGATGTATATTGCGCTGTGTATCTATCCTTTGATGTGTGTTATGCACAGTGGGTGTGGACCCATTGTACCAAGCAAACGGTTTGACTTTGGGCTAACTGTAAGGTTGTTGTCCTAGCAGTCCCCTCATATTTACCCTTTAGCCCCTCAGATGCTGTGGGGAGGCTATCAACCTGCTACCTCCTGAGATAGTCCCGGTGTCATGGGCGGCTGACCCACAGGGGTCAGAGACACCAGTGTGAAGCAACGAGGGATCACCCAATATGCACAGTCAGAAGAGTGGCCGAGGTCAGGGCAGGCAGTGTACTAATGTATTCGAGAAACAGGTCTATGGTCAGAGCAGGTGGAAATGGAGCAATATGGGTAACAGATTAAGGACAGAACAGGTGGCTAGGTCAGGGATTGTTGTCAGACAGGAGTATGGACATGGGTAGTCAAGCATACATTCACACCTCCTCTGATATCTTGAGACAAGGAACTTAAGCTCAGGCACCTTCCCACTGGGGAAGATGCCTGAAGTACCCACAGTAATAGGCTGTATGTTCACCCTTTATGAGACCAGGTGTCCTAAGGAACAGGTCTGCAACAGGCTGCAGTATTCATTGGTAGCATTGAAAGCCAGGACCGCCACCGGATAGGGAGGGAGATATTGCAGACCCTTACCACCAGACAAGAGGAAAGGGGGGCTGGGTAAGTTTTG
Source organism: Bufo bufo (assembly GCF_905171765.1). Taxonomy (NCBI): domain Eukaryota; kingdom Metazoa; phylum Chordata; class Amphibia; order Anura; family Bufonidae; genus Bufo; species Bufo bufo. The sequence goes on from NC_053393.1 coordinate 216,167,934, forward strand.
CAGCATCTATGCCCGCTAGGATTAGCAGGCCAGTGGCGAGCATGGGATGCCAATTCACCAGAATCTGTATATAGAGCTTGGGATAGGCTCCATTCACACTGTGTTCCACATTGTGCATCCAAAATATATTTCAAATCATTAGAAATATATCACCTTCACTATAACACAATGCAATATGACAATTATAATAGTGATTAGAAAACCTAGGAGAGCTTTAGTTAAAATGCAGTTTGACTAGTGTCGATTAGCGAATTTTAATCTCGAATATCAGCACTTCGCTAATTTGCGAATATTTTGAATATAGTGCTATATATTCGCTAATTCGAATATTCAGGTTTTTTTAAGTTATTCCCACTTCCCAAAAGCAGTTCTTCTTACATGTCCGGGGGACTCCGTGCTCCTTGTCCGCTCCAGTCAGTGCCCATTGGCGCATCTGCCAAGTGCCGACTTCCTGTGCGCATGGAGCATCCCCATCTCCATGGGAACGCCTCCATGCTAGAATGTACTGTCGGATGTGAGAATCACGGTTATCTAGACCACGCTCAAAGTTGGATGCGCAATGCAAGTAAAATTACGCATTGAGCATCAACTTAATTTTGTGTATAGGCAACGTTCCTAATGTTTGGCTTGCTCGAATTAACGAATATAGAGAATATAGCGCTATATTCGTATTCGTTATATTCGTTAATTCTAGCAAGCCAACCATTAGGAACGTTGCCTATACACAGAACTAAGTTGGATTCGCAATGCGAGAATATTACTTTGCCTATTTTTTGCAATAAATAGAATAATGACTCAGTATTCTATTTATTGCAAAAAATAGGCAAAGTAATATTCTCGCATTGCGAATACAACTTAGCTATCTACAGGAAACTTTCCTATTGGCTTCTTGCTTGATTTAACGAATATAGAGAATATAGCGCTATATTCGTATTCGTCATATTCATTAATTCTAGATAGCCAAACAATAGAGAAATAAGTTGCATATACCCCGCTCTAAGTTGGATGCGCAATGCGAGTAATATTACTTAATCTTCTCGCATTGCGCATCCAACTTAGAGCGGGGTATAGCCAACTTTCCTAATGGTTGGCTTGCTAGAATTAATGAAGATAACGAATATAGCGCTATATTCTCTATATTCGTTAATTCTAGCAAGCCAATAGGAAAGTTGCCTATGGACAGCTCTAAGTTGGATTCACAAAATAGGCAAAGTAATATTCTCACATTGCGAATCCAACTTAGAGCTGTCCATAGGCAACTTTCCTATTGGCTTGCTAGAATTAACGAATATAGAGAATATAGTGCTATATTCGTTATCTTCGTTAATTCTAGATAGCCAACCAATAGGAAAGGTGCCTTATACAGTTAAACTCGCAATACGCAAATAATTAAATCGCATAATATTTGTGATAAATAGAATAATTCCGAATATTCGATTTCGACGAATATAAGATGAATATTTAATTGAATATTCGCTAAATATCACGAAATCGAATATGGCACCTCCCGATTATCACTATTTAAGACCATAATCAATAATTTGGCCAATGCTACCTAAGACATGAAGACATGAAGAGATGTTTAGTGTATTTATGGTGACAAAATTATTGGATAACAGTATAGAATATACAGATGTAGTAAACTTTAACATGAACTTAAAAATGCGTTGTGTGTAAAGTTAATGATTACTGCATCATGCTTTATATCTCTGCTGTGCTTGCAATGATTTTTCTTTTATTATATATAATCCCCTATCCTAGAAAAATATTTTTGCAATTACGGTATGTTGATTGTAGGAGAGTCGGAAAAACATTTGTCTGATCTTTTTATATTGGTGTCTATATTGTGAGATGCATTTTTCAGCCATTCATTCCATACATGTATGTGTAAAAATTAAAAGGAATGTGTCATCAGGTTGTTGTTTTTCTTAGAAATTTTGGTGTTTTTTTTTGTTAAATTTTTCCATGTCACTGTCTAAATAAAAAAATCTATATAACCTTGCAGCTTTTCCACTGGTCACTAGGCCTAAACTATGTTTAGACTCCCTGTCTTTTGAGAGCAGCTACATGGGCTACATCGTGAGATGATAAGCTGTGAAAAGTGGATTCTGTCATATCTATACAGAAGTGTTACTTGTCATTATAATCCTGCCTATGGTGATACTGAAAAGTTACTTGTGTGAGCAGTCAATTGTGACCTATTAGGCCTAGTGGCCAGTGTGAAAATTGCAGGATTTTATTCATTTTTATTAAATACAGTGACACAGAAAATTAAAACAAACTCACCAAAAATTAAAATAAAAACATGTTTACATAAAATTTGATTCAAACTATAGGTCATTTTCTGATGTCACATTGTCTTAAGTTAAAGGGGTATTCCCATCACAATGATCACTGTTAAATCTGTTAATGATTTGACAGTGATCATTTTTGTAAATACATTTTATTACTCAATTCCCACCCTTTTTGAGAAAATAAGTCCCCTCTTACCTGATTGTTGTCTTTCGTCTCCCCTGGTTACGGCCACCCGTCGTCTCTCGAATCCTGTAGCCGCGCTTGCGCAGAAGACTGAAGATTTTCTCCTGGCCGAGCCGTGCAATGTCCTCAACACGCACGCCACCGCGCATTTGCCATGATGACTTCTTCCTGGCCAGTATAGTACAGAGCCGCGAACGCGCACGCCGGCTCTGTACTATACAGGCCAGGAATAAGTCACCATGGCGCATGCGCAGCGGCGAGCGCGTTCAGGACATTGCGCGGCCCGGCCGGGAGAATATCGTCAGTCTTCTGCACAAGCGCGGCCTGGCCGGGAGAAGACGTCAATCAAGCCCAGCCGAATCCAGGAAGTGGACGTTGCGCTCGCCGCAGGTAAGTATGAAAATCGCTGATGGGAATACCCCTTTAAGGGTTAAAATACAACTCACTGAGTGTTCACATTCCTGGAGAACATTGTTTTAGACTTGTTTTCTTTTTAATGCCATCATTTCCACATTTCATACAGAGAACAGCGTAGGAGCCAGTCTACACTTCATTTTGAATTAATCCCAGGCAAATGACTGGTAGAAAACTTAATATTTTTCCATCAAGTAGTTTTTCAAAAAGTCTGTAAAAGTCATATTAGGTCCTGCAGTTTATAAAACTACTTCTCTGGATCCTAATCTAACATTGATGAATGAACTTTTACCACTTGTGTTCTTATATGTTCCAGATTTAAAATAACTGTACCCTTGTGTACATCTCGTTCTGCTCATTTCAGTTATGTCAGGAGATAAGCAGAGAAGTTCAGCTGCCGGTGACTCAATATTTCCTGTTTTTGTTGAAAACAATAATCTGTAATGTTTGCTATTTGGCATGCATTGTTTATGTGTGACTTTAATTTGAGTTGACAGTATTGGGGACAAGGGTGCTGAAAATGAATAGTGATTCTAATATTGCATGTCATTAGACTGCATAGGGGACATTTATCATTCTGCTATGACAGCATTCTGGCAACTTTTTTTAGTGCTTGGTGCTCTGCTCACCACTTTTGCAAAAAGTGAACAATGCAGGGCCAGCACCAATGTTATATTCCATGTTGTGCGATATGAGATTTACAATGTACTATGCGTCTTTATCGGTCAGGTCTGTAAACATGGTGCTCGCTCAGAAACTGAGCTGACACCAGCTGATACTCTGAGCTAATGTCTGTGATCGTCGACAATGCCGATCACAGACATTTAACCCCTCAGATGCTGTGGTCAATTATGACCACAGCATCTGAGAAGCTTTTCTCTGGGAACGCTGCTGTCCCAGGACCCAAACGGCACCCCTGCGCTGATGCTGGGGAAGCCATTCATTTGTTATGGTAGCCTTGATCTGAAAGATAAAAAAAAAAGAAAATCCTAGATTCTTAAAGGGGTTAAAGAGGTTATCTGCTTTCTCAAGAAATGCAATATAATAAAAAGAGCAGCAATTGTTATAAAAAACTCAGCATTTTCTATGTAATAATATTGTTATTCTTTCCTAGAAGCATTGGTTCTTTAGTAAAGCATGGTGCCTCACAGAAACATTATATTGTGGAGTGCCTACGGGTCCATAATGCAAGTTCATTTGCCACCATATTTATTTATGAACACATCTTTGCAGTGTGCAGAGTCCTAAAAGGTTCTGAGCTTAAACTTCAGTGATGTGTTTGTATGTGATGTCATATAGATAGATAGACCCATCCTACTCAAGGTATATGACTCTACGACACCCTCATAGTGCCAGTACACTATCATGGTCTGCCCATGAGGTCTTCACTATACATTCCCACCATGGTCTCAATACTTACAGGATGTCTCACCGACAGTAGTGCACTTACATTTACCATTTCCTCATTGGCATCTCACAGCAGTTTATAGGCATAGTACACAGTAAATACCATATCAACACAACATGGCATATCATCATGCTACAGTGATGCTTGAAAGCTTGTGAACCCTTCAGAATTTTCTATATATCTGCATAATTTTGACCAAAAACTACACCTGATTTTCATGCAAGTCCTAAAAGTAGATAAAGATAACAAACAAATGAGTCAAAAAAATTTGACTTGGTTGTTTATTTATTGAGGAAAATGATCCAGTATCATATGTTTGTGAGTGACAAAAGTATATGAACCTTTGCTTTCAGTGTGACCCCATTGTGCAGCAATAACTACAAATAAATGGTTCCCCTAATTGTTGATTAGTCATGGTCATCGGCTTGGAAGAAGTTTAGCCTATTCCTCTGTACAAAACAACTTCAACTCTGTTATGTTGGTGGGTTTCCTCCCGTGAACTGTTCGCTTCATGTCCTTTCACATGTCTTTTGGGTTAGGGTCAGGACTTTGACTTGGCCATTCTAAAACTTTAACTTTATTATTAACTATTCTTTGGTAGAAAGCCTTATTAGCTTAGGATCATCATTGTCTGGCTGCATGACCCATGTTCTTTTGAGATTCATCTTACAAACATATGTCCTGACATTTAGAATTTGCTGGTATAATTCAGAATTCATTGTTCCATCAATGATAGGAAGTCATCCTGGCCCATATGCAGCTAAACACCACTGCTAGAGATGAGCAAAGTTATGAAAAATTTGATTTGGCTGCTTTGCTGAATTTCACAATGATATTCGCTTAGTGGCAGGGGCGTAACTACCATAGCGGAAGACCAGGCGACTGTTATGGGGCCCAGGGCAAGAGGGGGCCCAGTCTTAGTTGGGATTATTTCCTCTTGTACTAGAGGTGAAAACTTGGTCAGGACTATAGCCTCTAAAGCAGGGGTGCACAACCTTTTTTGGTCTGAGGGCCGCATTGTCACATCGCTCTATTTCAAGGGGCCGCAATGTACACAGGCCGATGTAAAGTGACTGGGGAGGAATGATCGCTATCACAGTCATTCCTCCTTCATTTAGTTACATTGACTATCAGTAGCACATCCCTGATCACACAGAGAGATGTGCGGCACGATTATACCGCCAGATATCATGAGTGAGTGTCCCTATGAAGACGTGTTTCCAATAATTGACCTGAATATCTCGCTGCTGGCCCTGGAAAAATACTAACAGTGGCCCCGTTTTGTAGTCAGGTACAAATTGATGGAAGTCCGGGCCAGCAATACCATATTGTGGCACATTATACCGCCCCACAGTTCATCATACAATACTGCCCCCATGAGCACAAAATACATCCCCAAAAACTCTCACTGGCTGGCCGTGAGGAGGGCTCAGGCAGCCCCCTGGGAAGTTTCCCTGTGAGATCTATATCTAATCCACCCTGGCTTAAAGGGATTTCCCAGTAAAAAAGAATTTTTAACATGTTCTGGCAGCATGGCCCCTAAACCGAAGAGTTATACTTACCTGCTGCCGGCACTGATTACACCTGTCAGTGCATGGCCATGGTCACATGTATCTCTGCAGCCAATCACTGGCTTCAGCGGTGATGTGGCCACAAGCAGCGTGTCACTGCTGCAGCCAGTCATTGACTGGAGCGGTGTATGTGACCATGGTCATACACGGACAGGTGTAAAAGTGCAGGAACCGAAAGATGGAGGCAGCGGGGGCAGGGCGGCATGGAGCAGGGAGGCAGCGGGGGCAAGGCGGAATGGAGCAGGTAAGTATGCATCTTCTGGTTCAGGGGCCACGCTGAAGGAACTTGTTCATAAATAAGTGATTTTCCTCACTGCAGAGGCCGTGCTCCCTGGTTATTACCGCCTCCTGCCAGTTACAGGCGCCCTGCAATAACCAGTAAGCACTTTCTCTTACTAGTAGGGAAAGCGCTTATTGGTTAACACTTTAATAACCAGGCCTGAAAAGACACTTTTTTTGTGTTTTTGTGCACCTGGTGGTTTTAACGGTTGTAACTTTTTTATGTGTTGGGACTACCAAAATAATTTTTGCAACAATTTCTCACTTGACAGATAGGGCCTTATAATTTTTTTTTGTTTTACTGTACAAAACATTTTTAAAAAGTATTATTTTTTCAAACTATAGCTCCTTATTCTTTAAATATGCAAACTGACATCAAAATAAATTATTATAATTAGTTCCCTATTTTGTGTCGGTCGTTTTGTTATATTTATATGTATAGTTAGTTTCACATGAATGATAATGGCAATGGTTTTGGTTGGTGAAGGTGTTTTTTCTTTTATGTATTTTATTATTTTTCATCTTTTTTAACTTAATTTTTTATATATTTCTGCTACAAATAATATCCCCCAAGAGGTCATAAAAAGACCTTTGGGGGACACTGACACTTTTTGTGAATTTTTCACTATTACTTTTTTATTTATCACTTTTATTTGTATTTTAATTTGATTTTACGATCAGCTGTGTTTCTGTCCAGGAGGACGGGGGCCGCAAATCTTGGCTCTGGGGGCCGCATGCGGCCCGCGGGCCGCAGGTTGTGCACCCCTGCTCTAAAGGAACAACTTTTAGCAAATGAAGCAGTGGAAAAATGGCCCAAAGGTCATAACCCTTCTGTCCTGTATGGGGAGCCTGGTTTGATCCTTGCTTTGGGGCACTTACTTCTCTATGTATGCCACTGCTTAGTGACAAAGTTATTTGTGCATTTATTTGTATGTAGCAGGTGCAATGAGAAGGATAGGCAATCGTGCCGCCCCCTGTCATTGAACCCCTCAGATGCTGCGTTCATAGCTGATTGCGGCATCTGAGATTAACATTGAAGGGTTAATCACATAAAAATATATATAAATACTCACCTTATCAATATGATTGCTTAGAGTCTGCCGCAGCCATCTTGATTGAAGACACCATGCGAAATCGTGCGTGGTGACTTGATGACGTCATCACGCTGGCCGGCGTGGTGATGTCATACATCACCGCGTGCAAGTTTTTGCGCAGTATCTTCAATCAAGATGGCTACTGAAGCCTCTTCGCGTGCAAATGGATGAGGTGAATATGTGGTTTTTTTCACCCAATTTCAGGGAAAATGAATTCATTACCACAAAGCGCGAGGAAATTTTTTCTGAAATTCATATAGAATTCCAATTTGGATACTTCGATTCGCTCAACAGTAACCACCGCGTTTCACAGACGAGATGAGTTTTTTATGCTGGAATGCAGGGTTTTCCTTTCTCCAAACATAATGCTTCTCATTTAAACTGAAAGGTCTCATCCGCCCACAAAACATTCTTCCAAGCTCTGGCTTGTAAAGGTGGTCTTTAGCAAACCCTAAGACAGGCAGCAACGCTTTTTTTTGGAGAGCAGCGGCTTTCTCTTTGCAACATTGAACACTAACATTAGCTAATCGGAGAGGCTACCTTGGATTCCTTTGTGACCTTGTGAACATACATTTTCCACTCACAGACGTGGTGTTAGATCATTTTCCTCAACAAATAAATGTTCAAATCATTTTTTACTATTTTAGAACTTTTGTGAAACTGTACCATAGTTTTAGATCAGATTTATGCAGAAATATAGAAAACTCTGAAAGGTTCACCAACTGTCAAGCACCACTGTACATGGCACTCTTAAGTGCTCGGAAAAATAGTATGCATAATTGCAGCGCTGGCAGGTTCTACCAACAGTCGAATTACAGTTCAGTAGTTCAACTTCTGTAAATGGTATTACAGTTTTCTTTGTAGGAGAAACAAGGGTGGCCAACTTTCTTACATGCATACAGCTGATCATGGGATTCTAGGTTAGAAAGGCAATGTCAATCTTTCCAGAGTTCAGAACAATGCTTCATGAATGTTGTGAAAGCTTTGATTGTAGTAAATTGCACGTCATATCCAGGCTGATATTCAAGCCATTTACAGATATGGATCAAGTCAAATGAGATTTTTTTCACTACAATTGTGTGCACTTTGTTTTGGCAGTTTAATGAGTAAGTCTTGTCAAAGCAAATGCACCTCTTTACTAACACAAACAGATTCTACATGTTTCATGAATATTCTCTTCACACGTCTCACTTCTGAGACTTGACACAAACATTTTCCTAGGATCAAACGAGAGTAAACACATCTTTAGAGAGCCGACTTTATACCCCTGATTTGCATCTCACACAAGTAGCTGTTGACTCTGCGCAGAAAAGGGCTCCGTGTCAGCGATTTGTTCAGTGTTAATAAAACTGCAAAACAAGCTGGTTAAAGGAACCTAATAAACTTGTGACAAATATGTGATTTCAATGTAATTGTTGAATAAATAAGCTCAACATGTGCATGCTAATTCATGGTGAATGTGAAAATTCTCTTTATTTGAATAGAGTGGCCCACTGGAATACCTGGGCATCCCTGATAGGCACTTGCCCTGGGCCCCAATGATCCAGCAGAAGACAACCCCATTTGGAGTGGACTTTGGAGCCTACCACTTGTTGCTAAGGTCTATCTCTTATGGGATGATTCCGAAATAATCCAGTAGACCGTATTAGTATGTCATGAACACACATTGAAAAAAAAACAAAGGTCCAGATTTTCTAATGCTAAAGATGGTGTAAGCTTGGACAGGCCGCCTAGACCTGGACCAGATTTATCACAGTGACTTAGGCTGGATGATAAGTCTGGGACAGTGAGAGACCCTGACTCTATATCAACTATTGGTTGGCTAACTTGGCTTGGCTTACTCTGCGACAGATTTTTTTGCCCATGATTGTACTAAAATTGTGGCCCAAAATGATGTATCTTTGGCGTTTCCTGTAAAGCCCTGCTTACTTTCTGCTAATCTCCTCCCCATTTTGGGCATTTTTGAAAAAAGTGTAGAAAACCTAGGTGCACCAAATTGTGCATTTTGCTCCACTTTTTAGACAGATTTTTGGCACAGATACATTAGTATATCTGGGACAAAGATTGCATACAATTGTGTGTGGGTGCTCTGTTTAGATGGAGGGGAGTCCTCACGATCATTTCCTACTCCTGTTAAGAAAAACTCCACAAAAGCAATGTTTTACTGTTCACTTAGCCCCTACCTAGTGCTGGAATCAGTTTAGCATTGGCTGTCTTTACTGTACTTCTATCACTATATGTAAACTTCCAACATGGATGGAATCACACGCGCTGGTGTAGACAATTACTGGCCTCAGTGGTAATATGCCAGAAGTAGCATGTCGCTTCTGGTTCATGTGCTGCTTTGGGATATATCATCTCTGAGACCAGTCATTAGCTGCAGATGTGCACATGACTCCATCAGACAGCTGCTAGCGCAAGGTAGGGGCTGGGGAGAGCAGTACAAACATTCATTTTGTGGAACTTTTCTCATCAGGAGTAGTGTGAATATTAAGTTTAGGCCTCATGCACACGACCGTTGTTGTGTTCCGGGTCCGTTGTTCCATTTTCCGTGATTTTCTGCGGACCCATTAACTTTCAATGGGTCCGTTGAAAACTCGGATATTGCACCGTTTGTCATCCGCGTCCGTGATCCGTGTTTCCAGTCCGTCTAAGGCCTCATGCACGCGATAGTATTTTTTCGCGGTCCGCAAAACGGGGTTCCGTTGTTCCGTAATCCGTTTCCGTTTTTGTTTCCGTGTGTCTTCCTTGATTTTTGGAGGATCACCAGACATGAAAAGCGAAAAAAAAAATCTATGTCAAGTTTGCCTTGCAAATGATAGGAAAAAAACGGACGCGGATGACAATCTTGTGTGCCTCTGTGTTTTTTCACGGACCCATTGACTTGAATGGGTCCGCGAACCGTTGTTCATGAAAAAAATAGGACAGGTCATACTTTTTTGACGGACTGGAAACACGGATCACGGACGCGGATGACAAACGGCGCATTATCCGAGTTTACAACGGACCCATTGAAAGTCAATGGGTCCGCAGAAAATCACGGAAAATGGAACAACGGACACGGAACACAACAACGGTCATGTGCATGAGGCCAAAAAAATATGACCTGTCCTATTTTTTTCACGGACAACGGTTCGCAGACCCATTCAAGTCAATGGGTCCATGAAAAAACACGGAGGCACACAAGATTGTCATTTTTTTTTCACTTTTCATGTCTGGTGATCCTCCAAAAATCAAGGAAGACACACGGAAACAAAAACGGAAACGGATCACGGAACAACGGAACCCCGTTTTGCGGACCGCAAAAAAATACTGTCGTGTGCATGAGGCCTTAGTTCTGCTAAATTCTCTGAAGTGGCTAGGGTGGAGCTTCACTGTGAAGTGCACTCTGCTTTGAACTGTTTCACAGTGACAGTTGTAGCATCTAACCAGGAGACCACTACAGCTGTCACCCATACCAGAGGGGAGGTGCTGTAAGGCAGCTCAATGCAGAATGCACTTCAAAGTTAAGCCTCCCCCTGGACAATGGAGAGGACATAATTTATTATAATACATGTCCTGATTCTCAACATGTCTAGCCTAATAAAAAAAAGCTGCCACTCTCACCAGACCCTACCTAATGCTGGCAACAGTTCACCATTGTCAAAAGAGCTGACAGACTATCTTAGCACACAAGACAGTGAATCCAATTAAGTATCGTGTGCACCACATAAGGATGAGCGGTGCTAATTTGAAGGCGAGAACGGTCCAAGGCACTAATGGATTTTTCAATGTTTTATTGTGGAGCACAAAAGCCATTAGCACCTTTTATGTGCTGTTGTGCACTAGAATAAAGCACTGAAAAAAATTATCTGGTATTGTCTACAACCCTTGTCAAATATTGCACCAAATGCAGGATACTGTCCAAAAAATTCATAAAAATAAATGCACTGTATTCATTCCTGCCCCTCTCACCATTGTCTGACAGTTGCTGTGTACAGTACAGAGGGCCTTTCATTTAACATGTCCTTAAATTAGAACAGTACGGCATCATGGTGACTAATGTGCTTTGATAAATGAGAGAATGCAGCATGTAACGCCATACTGAAGGGTTGAGGGAGGCCTGTGCCTACGTATATCATTTTAGGCAACGGGTTGTTCAATGCAAATATGCCATGTAAGATGAAATAAAAGGCACAATAAAATTTTACCTTGCTTAGGTAGTTCGTACTGCTACAGATAATAGAAATCTGATGGTACTGCTGCAGGCAATGAAAACCCATAGAATATTCTAATACAGGCTCCTGAACATCCACAACAGGTATTTTGCGTTATAGAGAAAAGTAGGCCCTAAGTAGAAGAGGATAAAGATTGTTTTAACTTTGTAAATTCAAATACCGTATCTGAATTTGACCATTTTAAGACTATAAGTAATATAAAGTGCATTCATGCACTTGCAAAGTTGAGAAAATGGAAATTAGCGGTACACTTAGCCCTGTCTGATGACATCCGTAATAATGTGCTATCCGAATACTGTAGGTGTGACTCAGCTAACGCTGCATAATATAAATAATGTTTGGCAAGATTCTAATAAGAATATATGTGTGCTATCACAGGATAAGGCGTAGACCTTCATTTAACCTTTTAGAAAGCTAAGTAGAAAGAAAAGACAAAAGCGATCCAATGTAACACTAGTCTGAAACAGGGGCGTAACTACCATAGCGGCAGACCATGCGTCGGCTATGGGGCCCAGGGAAAGAGGTTATTATCCCCTCTTCTGATGGGGGGTGAAAAATTGGTCTGTACTCTATCCCCTAAAGAAACAACTTTTAGCAAATGAGGCAGTAGAAAAAATGGCCTAAGGGTCATTGAAACCCCTCTGTCCTGTGTGGGGGCCTTTTTAGATCCTCGCTATGGAGCCCTTACTTCTCTATGAACGCCACTGGTCTGAAATATTGCAAATATTCTCTCTTTACTTTTTATAGATTTTTCTGGGTTATGCATACAGTGTACAAATAACCATACTGTATAGAGTGTAAATGTCACTACAATGAAGAGCTCAAGTAATAGAGACATGCAAGTGTCGCAAACTTTAAAGGAAATGTGGCACCAATTTTTAAAACCAGATAGCAACACATATTCTTTTTTTAAAATCAGATTTTATTTTATGATTTCAGATTTATTTATTCTATTTCCTGAGCCTGAGCTGTTCTTTTAGAGAATTACTTTACAGCAGCCCATGGACACAATGGACAGGAGAGGATCTCATTAACCTCTATAAGAGAGTTTTCCAGGCATGCTCTGTGACCTGTTCAGAGGGGAGTTCGGAGGAGATATGTGTCATTCCAATCCTGCCTGTAATGATAAGCAGATAACTGCAGTACAGACCAAGAAATAGTGCCTATTAGGCCTCATGGCCAGTGCAAAAACTGCAGGATTTATTATTTATTTTAAATATAGTTATTGACATGGAAAAATAAAATAATGGGGGCTATTTAACATTTGAGATCAGTTTTTTTTATCGCTTTTGCATTGTGTGGTTGCGCCAAATTTATGAAATAGTGCACAGTTTTTATGTATTTGGTGCAACTGCATTGTGTTTTATGACTTAGTCTTGAAAAATACACCAGGGGGCTGCCTGGCGTAGGATGTGACTTTTTTGCGCAAGTAATAAATGTGCCATAATCCGGGTCTAATCTCCCTTTTCATCCTTAGGGCTCATTCAGATGGCCGTCTGTACGAGTCCGCTTTTGTTGCGCAATTTTTCGGAACAGTTGCGGACCTATTCATTTCAATGGGGCCGCAAAAGATGCGGAGAGCACACCGTGTGTGATCCGCATCCGTAGTTTTGTTCCTCGGGCCTGCAAATAATATAGAGCACTTCCTATTCTTGTGGACAAGAATAGACATTTCTATACAGCTCAGAAATTTGCGGACCATAAAACACTTAGGCCTCTTTTACACGGGCGTTGCGGGAAAATGTGCGGGTGCGTTGTGGGAACACCAGCGATTTTTTCGGGCGAGTGCAAAACATTGTAATGCGTTTTGCACTCGCGTGAGAAAAATCACGCATGTTTGGTACCCAAACCCGAACTTCTTCACAGAAGTTCGGGCTTGGGATCGGTGTTCTGTGGATTGTATTATTTTCCCTTATAACATGGTTATAAGGGAAAATAATGGCATTCTGAATACAGAATGCATAGTAAAACAGCGCTGGAGGGGTTAAAAAAATAATAATAATAATTTAACTCACCTTAGTCCACTTGATCGCGTAGCCCGGCATCTCCTTCTGTCTCCTTTGTTGAATAGGACCTGTGGTGAGCATTAAGTACAGGAACAGGACCTTTGATGACGTCACTCCGGTCATCACATGGTACGTCACATGATCTTTTACCATGGTGATGGATCATGTGATGACCGGAGTGACGTCATCAAAGGTCCTGTTCCTGTAATTAATGCTCACCACAGGTCCTATTCAACAAAGGAGACAGAAGGAGATGCCGGGCCGCGATCAAGTGGACTAAGGTGAGTTAAATTATTTTTTATTAACCCCTCCAGCGCTGTTTTACTATGCATTCTGTATTCAGAATGCTATTATTTTCCCTTATAACCACTTGCTTGCGGATGCTTGCGATTTTCACGCAACCCCATTCACTTCTATGGGGCCTGCGTTGCGTGAAAAACGCAGAATATAGAGCATGCTGCGATTTTCACGCAACGCACAAGTGATGCGTGAAAATCACCGCTCATGTGAACAGCCCCATAGAAATTAATGGGTCGGTATTCAGTGCGGGTGCAATGCGTTCACCTCACGCATCGCATCCGCGCGGAATACTCGCCCGTGTGACAGGGGCCTTACAGTCTTAATGAGCCCTTAGGCCTTATTCACACGTCCGTTGTTTCTTTCCTGATCTGTTCCGTTTTTTGCGGAACAGATCTGGACCAGATCTGGACCCATTCATTTTCAATGGGTCCTGAAAAAAAATCATACATTGAGCTGTCCGTTTTTTTTCAGGACCCATTGAAAATGAATGGGTCCAGATCTGGTCCAGATCTGTTCCGCAAAAAACGGAACAGATCAGGAAAGAAACAACGGACGTGTGAATGGACCCTTAAACATAGACCACTTTGAAAAGTGGTTGGCTCTTGAATGTCTCAGAAATGTTGCAGAAGACGCTGCAATCAGCATCATTTATTTATGAAAATTTTTTAAAAGCATGTATTATTTTCTTTTCACTTAACACATACATGCTACTTTGTGTTGGTCTATCACATAAAATCCCAATGAAATACATTTAAATTTGTGGGTGTAACGTGAAAAAATGTGGAAAAGTTCAAGGGTTATGAATACTTTTCCAAGGCACTGTATATGGCTATGAGTAAACAGGTGGTAGGCAGTGATAACAGCCTGTTTAATTACACAGTTATTACAATTATTAAAAACAAGTTCAAAAAGTATTCCTTTTTGGTGACAGATGCATTCTTCTTTTTCTAAACTATAAAATGGTGGCCGCCATTTTAAGTGACTGCCTAAAGCAAAATGTAAAAGTTTGGGATTCACTAAAATCCAACTTTTTGGGGAAATTTGTAATTAGATTACTTTAAAATAAATATGCTCATCTCTAGTCCTGAGAGTTTCCATAGGTCAGATGTCCCATAACTCTATGTGGTATCCTTGGCTCTGATTCTGTCTGCAAAAAAATCACCACAAATTCTGAAAAAGGATGTTTAGTGGAAAATCTGCTGTTCATGCTATGAGGGTAGACTAATGTTCTTTTGTTTGGAATGCCATTCTGAATAAAAAAATAAAAAAAAAGTCTGTCAGGTCTCATGCACACTAATGTATTTTTTTTTTTGTGTCCGTTAAATTTTTTTGCAGCCCGTATGCAGAACCATTCATTTCAATGGGGCTGTAAAAAAAACGGAAGTGACTCCGTGTGCATTCTGTTTCTGTATGTCCTTTCTGCAAAAAAAAGAACGCATTACGGACAAGAATAGGACTGTTCTTTTAGGGGCCAGCTTTTCCGTTCCGCAAAATACGGAATGCACACGACCGGTATCCGTGTTTTGCAGATACGCAATTCACAGTAAGCAAGTATTTATATTAATATACATGAGATATCTAATACAGTTTAATATCCTGCTGTTTTTTTGACAATTTATGCCTAGGATATAAAAATCATCTGTAGGAGCTGTTCTAAGCTTACAAACCCTGCCCTTCCACTGAAATAGATGTAAGATGCGATTTACAGAGGCCATATGTTACCAGAAGTATGCACATTTTGGAGAATAGCGATCTGCCGTTTTAAACAATTAGCCATCTGTTTAAAATGCTGGTAGGGATTGATAAAATCTCTGTAGAAGCAGAACAAACATTGAAAATATACTCTGCCAAGTGCTGATGAATAGTTATCTAGTGCACTTTGTCAACTTGTAAGTCGTCGTTATGCTGTATATTAAAAACAAGGAGATATAACTATATAAAACAAAAAGAAAGCATCAGATTAGATAGATAGATACTAGATAGAAAGATAGATAGAGATATGAGATAGAGATAGATAGATAGATAGATAGATAGATAGATAGATAGATAGATAGATAGATAGATAGATAGATAATAGATAGAGAAATAGATAGAGATATGAGATAGATAGATAGATAGATAGATAGATAGATAGATAGATAGATAGATAGATAGATAGATAACGATGACCTATCCTCAGTTGTTTGAGTACTCTACAGCGGGTCCGGTGAGCACCACAGCCTAGAAAGAGGCCACGGCGGAGGTCCTGGGGGTACGGTAGGTCATCAAAAACCCCTTTAACAATGCCCAAGTTAGTAGTGATGAGCGGCAGGGGTCATATTCGAATTTGTGATATTTCGCAAATATTTTGCAGAATATTCGTTGAATATTCACAAATTAGAATATTCATTATATTCTACATTCTATTTTTTTTACTCAAAAAATCGGCAAGGTAATGATCGCGTAATATGCGAATATTACGCGATCAATACAGGCGTGGGTCAAAAACGAGTATATAGCACTATAGAATATAGTGCTATATATTAGTTTTTAGAATATTTGTCATTTTTTCCATCTGAAGTCATGATTCCTCCCTGCTTAAGTTGCTTGTGGGCTAATGACTCATTGGCCCACAAGCAAGAAGCAGTAAGGAATCATGTGTTTAGATGGAAAAAAAATGATGAATATTCGATATAACGAATATATAGCACAATATTGTAAATATTCGTGAATTCTCGAAGTGGCGATATTCGAAATAAAAATTAGTTAGTTGAGGCAAAATAATTGCTAGTGCAAAGAAAAATATTGGTATAATTTATGGAACAAATTTTGTTAATGTTTTGATCAATAAGGGGCAGTGCAGTAGGGGAAATCTGATTTACTGTAAATGAGCCAGAGAATGGTAAAGAAAATAGGATTTAAAATAAAAAAAAGATAAAGACAGACAATGAAATAATAATGGGCAGTGTGTGAGGCAGACGATATCAAAGAAATATTTGGAGTTTCTATGAGCAAGATCAAACTAAAATAAAAGATAATGAAAGATTGTTGCACAATTCTTTCTCAAACTGGTTATGGTGTTATATACGGCCGTTCAAAGGTGAATCATTTTGAAATTGAAAACAATATTTTAGAGCTTTCTCTTGAGAGGTAACGTGTTCACTAGATGTGCCCAGAGGTGAGTTTTGGGTGGATGGTAACTAGTTATTTGTGATAAAGGTTTTTAGCTAGAATATTAGGTTTTGGTAATGCTTCTCACTCATCAACAATGTAACATTCTTTGTTTTGCAAAAGTATCAATACAGTAACTGCATGAAAAAACAAAAGAACGCTGTGGAGTACTTGGACGCGTGTGATGGAGCATTGTCCTGCATGAAAATCATGTTTTTCTTGAAGGATGCAGACTTCTTCCTGTACCACTGCTTGAAGAAGGTGTCTTCCAGAAACTGGCAGTAGGACTGGGAGTTGAGCCTGACTCCATCCTCAACCCGAAAAGGCCCCACAAGCTCATCTTTGATGATACCAGCCCAAACCAGTACTCCACCTCCACCTTGCTGGTGTCTGAGTCGGACTGGAGCTCTCTGCCCTTTACCAATCCAGCCACGGGCCCATCCATCTGGCCCATCAAGACTCACTCTCATTTCATCAGTCCATAAAACCTTAGAAAAATCAGTCTTGAGATATTTCTTGGCCCAGTCTTGACGTTTCAGCTTGTGTGTCTTGTTCAGTGGTGGTCGTCTTTCAGCCTTTCTTACCTTGGCCATGTCTCTGAGTATTGCACACCTTGTGCTTTTTGGGCACTCCAGTGATGTTGCAGCTCTGAAATATGGCCAAACTGGTGGCAAGTGGCATCTTGGCAGCTGCACGCTTGACTTTTCTCAGTTCATGGGCAGTTATTTTGCGCCTTGGTTTTTCCACACGCTTCTTGCGACCCTGTTGACTATTTTGAATGAAACGCTTGATTGTTCAATGATCACGCTTCAGAAGCTTTGCAATTTTAAGAGTGCTGCATCCCTCTGCAAGATATCTCACTATTTTTGACTTTTCTGAGCCTGTCAAGTCCTTCTTTTGACCCATTTTGCCAAAGGAAAGGAAGTTGCCTAATAATTATGCACACCTGAACCTGATATAGGGTGTTGATGTCATTAGACCACACCCCTTCTCATTACAGAGATGCACATCACCTAATATGCTTAATTGGTAGTAGGCTTTCGAGCCTATACAGCTTGGAGTAAGACAACATGCATAAAGAGGATGATGTGGTCAAAATACTCATTTGCCTAATAATTCTGCACTCCCTGTATATGGGCCAGGTTTAGCATGCTGCTGGTAACACCCCTCCTGGCTGGGCTTGACCTACTTGTGATGCTCACCTAGTTGAGTTATAGGAACAGGACATTGTTCAGCTGTCTCAGTTACAGTATCTGTTTTGCATGAGAGCTAGCAGGTTGTGCTGGCTACTAATATCAGCTGTACTATCTTTGCTCAGTGTTCTCTCTCTGTTTT
Source organism: Bufo bufo (assembly GCF_905171765.1). Lineage (NCBI taxonomy): Eukaryota > Metazoa > Chordata > Amphibia > Anura > Bufonidae > Bufo > Bufo bufo. The sequence continues at coordinate 216,186,186 of NC_053393.1, forward strand.
TCAGCTTTCAGGTAGCTGACTGCTATTGATGACTGGCTATCTTGTGAATTATGCTAGCCTCCCTCTAAGCTGCACTATACTTGCTCTCTGTGGGATATTTCTGTCAAAATGGTCAGCTCTGCTTAACCTAACTCACACTGTTAGGAATTTCTGTCTGAATAACCTGCTGTGCTCAACTCTCATTCTAGCTAATCAGTGCCCGCACTGGGGGGGGGCGGTGATGTTCCGATTGTTATGGGCAGTGGAACCACCAAGAAACTGGTTCGAATTTGGGCTAATCAATCAGGGATTTATCCTGGTGGTCCCTTGGTTTTCACCCTTTAACCCCACTATACAGGGATCTAGACTTGTCTGCAGAAGAGCCACTAGTCTGCTATCTCTTGGAGTGGTCCCAGTGTGGTTGACAGCTGACCCATGGAGGTCAGAGAATCACCAAGGGATCAGGCAAAATTCGCAGTTAGTAACAGCCTGAGTTCAGGGCAGGCAGAGTTTGCGCAATTCTGTGAAACAGTCTAAAAGTCAGGGCAGGCAGCACAGGGTCAGTATGGTGATCAGGCACAGGTCGGGCCAAACTGATAAGTCAGAATCTGGAAATCAGCCAGGAATTGGTAAAAGGGCAGACTTATGGATATAGCAAGCTACTAAACCTATTTCTCAGGAAGAGAATGAGACAAACGGCACAGCTGTAGCAGATATAGCATACATTTATTTTTGAATAGAATAGGAAATCATAGTTTTGTAAAATGCACATATTTAAAATTCTTCTCATATACTTATCTTTACTAGTAGCCTATCTGCACAGTAGAATGGTATAGCCCACGGGCCACTCAATCCTGTGTAATGTATCCATGGACTAACTGAATAAAACTAAACCGTGTCAGTCATTAGAGATGGCCCGAACTATCCGACGGCGAACAGTTCCCGGCGAACATAGCTTGTTCGCGTTCGCCTCTGCCGGGCGAACACATGCGATGTTCGGTCCGCCCCCTATACATCATCATTGAGCAAACTTTGACCCTGTACCTCACAGTCAGCAGACACATTCCAGCCAATCAGCAGCATACCCTCCCTCCCAGACCCTCCCACCTCCTGCACAGCATCCATTTTAGATTCATTCTGAAGCTGCAGTCTTAGTGAGAGGAGGGAGACTGTAACTGCTGCTGATTTAATTGGGAAATCGATAGCTAGGCCAGTGTATTCAGTGTCCACTCCAGTCCTGAAAGACTCATCTGATCTCTGCTGTAAGGACAGCGTCCTGACAGCACCCCAAAAAGCCCTTTTTAGGGCTGCAACATTAGTCTGCTTTTTTTTTTTCCTTTATATACATATTGCAGTTGCCTGGCCTGCCTGTGTGTGAGGAGCTGCAGGCCCACAGACTGTAGTGTGCCCACTGCCAGTGCTCACCCCTGTCATTCCGTGTGGCACAGGACTTTGCTTAAAAAAAGGCACTTAATTTTTACACTTTAATCTAAGGTTAGTTGCCTGCCAGTGTGTGTCAGGCTGACTTCCACTGACTGTAGTGTGCCCACTGCCAGTGCCCACCACTCATACCGGCTGGCACAGGACTTTGCATAAAAAAGGCATTTAATTTTTACACTTTAGTGTAATTTCAGCTGCTTGCCTGCTGCTAGTGTGTGTCAGGCCGACTTCAACTGACTGTAGTGTGCCCACTGCCAGTGCCCACCCCTGTCATCCCGTGTGGCACAGGACTTTGCTTAAAAAAAAGGCACTTCATTTTTACACTTTAATCTAAGGTTAGTTGCCTGCCAGTGTGTGTCAGGCCGACTTCAACTGACTGTAGTGTGCCCACTGCCAGTGCCCACCCCTGTCATCCCGAGTGGCACAGGACTTTGCTTAAAAAATAGGCACTTAATTTTTACACTTTAATCTAAGGTTAGTTGCCTGCCAGTGTGTGTCAGGCTGACTTCCACTGACTGTAGTGTGCCCACTGCCAGTGCCCACCACTCATACCGGCTGGCACAGGACTTTGCTTAAAAAAGGCATTTAATTTTTACACTTTAATGTAATTTCAGCTGCTTGCCTGCTGCTAGTGTGTGTCAGGCCGACTTCAACTGACTGTAGTGTGCCCACTGCCAGTGCCCACCCCTGTCATACCGAGTGGCACAGGACTTTGCTTAAAAAATAGGCACTTAATTTTTACACTTTAATCTAAGGTTAGTTGCCTGCCAGTGTGTGTCAGGCTGACTTCCACTGACTGTAGTGTGCCCACTGCCAGTGCCCACCACTCATACCGGCTGGCACAGGACTTTGCTTAAAAAAGGCATTTAATTTTTACACTTTAATGTAATTTCAGCTGCTTGCCTGCTGCTAGTGTGTGTCAGGCCGACTTCAACTGACTGTAGTGTGCCCACTGCCAGTGCCCACCCCTGTCATACCGAGTGGCACAGGACTTTGCTTAAAAAATAGGCACTTAATTTTTACACTTTAATCTAAGGTTAGTTGCCTGCCAGTGTGTGTCAGGCTGACTTCCACTGACTGTAGTGTGCCCACTGCCAGTGCCCACCACTCATACCGGCTGGCACAGGACTTTGCATAAAAAAGGCATTTAATTTTTACACTTTAGTGTAATTTCAGCTGCTTGCCTGCTGCTAGTGTGTGTCAGGCCGACTTCAACTGACTGTAGTGTGCCCACTGCCAGTGCCAACCACTGATACCGGGTGGCACAGTAGCTTGCCGATAAATAAGGCATTTAATTTTTAGACAGTAGTCTAAATTCAGTTGCTTGCCTGCTGCCAGTGTGTGTCAGGCCCGCTTCCACTGACTGTAGTGTGCCCACTGCCAGTGCCAACCACTGATACCGGGTGGCACAGTAGCTTGCCGATAAATAAGGCATTTAATTTTTAGACAGTAGTCTAAATTCAGTTGCTTGCCTGCTGCCAGTGTGTGTCAGGCCCTCTTCCACTGACTGTAGTGTGCCCACTGCCAGTGCCAACCACTCATACCGGGTGGCACAGTAGCTTGCCGATAAATAAGGCATTTAATTTTTACACTTTAGTGTAATTTCAGTTGCTTGCCTGCTGCCAGTGTGTGTCAGGCCCGCTTCCACTGACTGTAGTGTGCCCACTGCCAGTGCCAACCACTGATACCGGGTGGCACAGTAGCTTGCCGATAAATAAGGCATTTAATTTTTAGACAGTAGTCTAAATTCAGTTGCTTGCCTGCTGCCAGTCAGTGTGTCAGGCCCTCTTCCACTGACTGTAGTGTGCCCACTGCCAGTGCCAACATCATACCTGATCGTATACACACACTGGATGTTTTAAAGCACGTTATTCCAAACAATTTAGGAATGTTAGTTGATTTATGCCCTTTATGGATTAAAACCCGACTCTGCGTCCACTACGTAATTTTCCATGGGAGTTTTGCCATAGATCCCCCTCCGGCATGCCACAGTCCAGGTGTTAGACCCCTTGAAACAACTTTCTCATCACTATTGTGGCCAGAAAGAGTCCCTGTGGGTTTTAAAATTCGCCTGTCTATTGAAGTCTATGGCGGTTCGCCCGGTTCGCCAGTTCGCGAACATTTGCGGAAGTTCGAGTTCGCTGTTCGCGAACTGAAAATTTTATGTTCGCGACATCACTATCAGTCATGTGACGCCCTACGTGTAAATTAGGTTGTTGATTACTTCATAGGTGGAGTCTAAGGCTTGGCGTGCATATGTTTTCAATAGAGAGAGTGATGTGCTGCCAAAACAATAGGTTTGAGCATGTTAAAATACAAAAACCCGTGGGCTGTCCAGCTTTCTCTCCTCTCCACTCGCTGATACTTGGGTGCTCCTACACTCTTCATGTAATATTGTGACTTTATCTCATGCACTTCTTATAATTTTATATTTTCACCCCTCCTTCTTGCCCTCCTCCCTTTCTATACGTATTTGATTGTCATACCCATGCAGATGGAGGCTTTTTCTAGCATACTAAGGCTATACTGTTTGATGTTCAAATCTTCCTTGTACATGTTCTGCTATATTACAGTTTTGTGCTGTCTTTCATTGGACTGTAATGTTACTTTGATTTCAAATAAAATAAGTATTGATTAGAAAAATACAACTGGATCCTTTTATTCCCCTCAACATTTGCCATCAGGGAAGAGGCCCTATACACAATAGCTGGTCAACCAGTCCTGCCAATCTCATCAGGATCAGTTGACATACATTTATGATGACCTCACAACCTGTACCTCCTGGATATAAATGTAGTACGGCATGCATCTAAACAAAGTGTCCTATTAGCAAAAGATTATTGCAAATATTGCTGTAGAAATCCAATTGCAGACACTAATACTGTAATTTTTTTGTAGAAATTGCCCTATTTTGGTTTAGGTGAGAAAAGATCACTTCACCTACCGTAAAAAAATTTAAGTGGTGAAGTGCACGCTATACACTGATTTTAAAAGGGGCTATCCTCCTTCTATTAAGTGATGGCCTATTCTTAGGACAGGTCATCACTAGATGATTGGTGAGGGTCTGACACCACGCACACCCGCTGGTCAGCTGCTCACCAATACCTCCAGTGACAGAAGCAGATAACTCTATCTACCTTGTAGTGGACTGAGATCATCACTGCAGCGTTGCTCCCATTGAAGTCATTTTACAGTAGACAGAACTGTCTGCTTCAGGCACCAGAGCGATTGCCAAACAGCTGATCAACAGGGGTGTAGGGTGTCAGACCCTATCAGAATATGCTGAGGACACTTAATGGAAGGTGGATAACCCCTTTAGGTAGTGATACTACTACAAACCCAAATGATAATTCAGTAGTGTCCCAATCAAATAGAAATGTTATTAACAGGGTAAAGAAGTTATCAGGCACACATCATTTTTAAACCCCCACCCCTGCCCTGCAGGACCTGTCAGGAGAAGCATACTTACGTGCCATCCAATGCTTTAGTTTTCGTTCCTAGGGTCCACCACAGCCTTCTCCGTACTTCCAGCAACACAGTTAAACATCCAAAACAAATGGCGTCTCATGCATCACTGCAGTTAATGTCTAGCTACAGCAATGACGTGTCCCTCAAGTGGCATGTGACCCAGTGACATGACACTTAGGGGACACATCACCGCTGTGGTTCATATTGGCTGCAACAGTGCATATGATCTCATCCATGCCAGATGTTTACCTACAATTCTGGAAGTCCGGAGAAGACAGCAGAGGACCCTAAGAACTGGAACTGAGTGTCGGGGAGCAAGTAAGTGGGTTTCACCTGATAGGTCCTGCAGGGTGGGAAGGGGGCGGTTAAAATTGATGTGGGGCTGGAGTGAACAACCCCTTTAATGATAGTTTAAAAAATTGAAAGCCAAATCTGTGATTTTAACAAAAGCCAGTTTCCCAATTTTCAGACTACAGTATGTCCAATAAACACTCTACACAAGACTACAAGTGAATCTGGACTTTCAGATATAGATACATGAGTAATGCAATCTAATATGATCTGAAATGGTTCTAATTTGTTATTAAGGTGCATTGCAATTGACATTACAGCATTACAGAATTTTACACTGAAATTAGATTATATCTATAAATAATCTGCTACTGTTGAGAATTTATTTTCTTTTATTTAAAACTAATAACTTCCAGACATGCCATGGGAGAGTGAAACTGGTTGTCGCAAGCATCAGTTAAAATGTGACATGATAAGCGTGTTTTCAACCTGAGATGTGTCATCTATTATCAACTGTATTATCTCCTTTAATTAACGAGTTTTTCCTGAAATGTTTTTAATTGAAATCACAATGGAAATCAAGTCTTGGCATTAGGAACCCATCTGTTGCTTGCCAACTTTCTTAATGCTAAAACTCTGTTTATATGCCAACTCATTACAATGCATCATAAGTGAATAATCAAAGTCACCGGGGTTCTGTATGCTACAACGGAGCATGTGCTCTGCTTTCAATGTAATCATATTATCTAATCTGAGTCTTTATTAACTCATCGATAGATATCAGTGGGTATTGTCCTGTTCATATTAATTCTAAGTACAAAGGAAGGCAGAGAACATAGTCTTTGAACCAGAAGTTCAAGAACCAAAAGCCACATCCAGATTCTTTCCTAACCAAATGTTAAACATCAGGAAGAGATGGACCTTACAGATCATATTACAAACTATTTAAACCAATTTACTCTACAATCTATGCTAGGTCTTACATGATACATTTTTTATTTTTTTGTTATATGCTTGTAAGAGCTCTTTTACATCAGCGCTATTTATTTTCGTTCTGCTGTTCCATTATAGGAACAATAATGGATGTACCAGATTCATAACTAGCAGATACCATTGACTATAAAGGGATCCGTTAGGTTTCTGTTTGGGAGAACAGACCAAAAAAATCCTGCTTGCAGGGGCCCTTCTATTTCACTGGACAGGTTGCAGACACTTGCTTAAAAATAAATATTACCAGAAATCCCCTTTAAGCATCTACTCCAGAATTTTCTGGATTATATCATTTTTAGATGAAACCTTTAAGGCCTTCAAGAATCAAATTTTTAGAATTTATCTTGATAACAAATGTTTTCAGCCAATATAAAGTACGCAAAAAATGATGACATGCAAAATCACATTCAAGGATCAAATGGGTTAACAAATAATACTGTACAATTTTCCATCTTCCTGAAACAAAATAGAAATTAGCCGATTGTCAAAACTGAAATTATTTATTTAATCAAAGATACCATCTCTCCATAAACATCCACATAAAATAATCATGGCTTGAATCTGCCAGCATACAATCAAAGAGGGTTACCGAAATATTCAAGCAGCTGTACACAAAGCAGCGCATCCACGAGCCCTCATCTAACGCATTACACTGCCAACCCATTCATTAGTCTACTGCTAATGATCAGAGGTATTTATGCAGCTGTTCCTCCCTAGTCTAGTTTCTAGCCTGAAATGTATTATTGTTGTTACAAACAATTGAACACAGATTATAACAACACCAATTCTTCCTGCCGAATGAATATCAGTGCACTGAAATGGGCCATTTGTTAGAGAACAAACCATGGAAATAAATAAATAATGCAATAACAGTAGAATTTAATGGTAATAGTCACTGTGTAAGTTACTTATTGGTGTAACTACAGCGACAGCAACAATGTCATGAAATATTCCTAACATGTACTTTCACACTTGTATACAGCTTGCAGTGTTTTCCTATGTAACTTAAAGTGAAGTTTCTGTCCTTGTTTTTAACCCAGATAAAATCAAAATGTTGTGTTGATTAATCTTTAATTATATCTTTATAGAGCTCTGAGCTCAGATTTTCTCTCTTTCTCTTGCATAGCCATAGAATAAAAAAATTAACTGGCTACTGGAAGTTGCCACTAGAGGGAGTTTAGGAGCTACTGTTATACAATTGTGTCTCTTCTCCCTGTTTTGAGATATTCTGAAATAAATGGTGCAATGACCAGCTTTGAAAACAAACCAAAAAACAACTATTGCATTTCTCACTCCATCCAACAGAGTAATCATTTGTTATGGGAGTGGTCCATGCACAATACGGCTCCACTCCTGCTGGTGGGCACAGACAGCACTCTGTTCACCCACTCTGTCATTCCTGAACTCCAGCGGCTCAAACTCGCCAATGTTCCTCACTTCCTACCCGGTAGGCCAAGTCACTGGAGGACCATTGCTCCATCCACCTCCATGCTTGCTGAGGTCTGCTTCTTGTTGTGCCTGTAGACCACAGACAGGCTCCTTATGGACCAGCGTGTGCTTCTTATTCCTCCCCGGCCAATGGCTGACCACCCGGGGCAATTTAAGACACCTTGTCCTGTGGGAAGGTGTTTGAGCAATAGGTTCTAGGTATATAGTTTTCTGCAAAGGTGTGTTTATACCAAATACACATCTGTCCTTCTACCAACTTCTGCCTGATTTTTGGATTTGACCAGTCACTGCCTGACCTGACCTCTGCTAATTGTCGGTACTGACCCTGGGCTTCCTAGAGCCTGACCTCAGACTATTTATTGGACTGTACAAACTCTGACTGCCCTGACTACAGCCTGTCCCTGACTACGGTTTGCCTGGTTTTCTGCACAGGTATCTCTTGACCCTGTGGATCAGCAATCACTTGAACATGACTACCACAAGAGGTAGCAACCTAGTAGTTCTCCTGAAGAGGAGTCCAAATCCCCGCACAGGGCTTAACGGGTGAAAAGGGGGGATACTTAGGTAATGTACTTGGTGGTAGCCCCATGCCAAATCTGTTCAAGTGACAGTATATCCACAAATCCACATCCGCTTTGTTACACCATTTATATTGGGTTATCTAGCAACAGGCTAAAAGGTTATGAAAGACATGTATAAATGTAATAATAAGGTACTATGCAGTAAGTTCCCTTACTCCTTCTAGTGGCAGTTGCAGGTAGCCATTTTGTTATCTTTTAAATTAAGTATGTCTATACAGGGGATTTTAAAGCTCTGCATCAGAAAAAAATGGAGCTCTAATTAAGCTCTCATAAAGAAATTAATCAGGACAGAGTTTTAGGCCTAAAAATGATGTGGTGTTAAAAGTAGGAAATTCAGTGTGCCTCTCCTTACCTTTCCTCTTTGCTCAACATATCCTCAGATGTGTGGCAGAAGATGACCAGCTTTTTTTTTTTTATTATTATTATTATTTGTATAACATGATATCATGAGATATCTATTCTGTATGTGTCTATTTGCGGCCACCCAGTTGTTGTGTTGTCCACCAGCTCATACAGAGGCAAAGATCTCGTCTTATAGAAAACCTATGAGAAAAAATATTATACAAACACAATCAATATTGTGCATGTATTCTCCACTACAAGCATTGTCAGCAGGTCCATCACAGAGAACTGTACAGATTTCTTATACCTCCAAGGTCCATGTCTATAAAGATAATGACCTAATGAAAACAATATACTGTAGTAAAAGATTGCTGCTCATGCACTTCTCTAATGTGCAAATTCATTTTTACATTGTGTTCTGTGCATTATTGAACAGTATGCTTATTAATGGAGCAGCTTTACAACATTAACATACAGTATCTCTAGTTACTTTGTCTCATTAACACTGTTCCCGGCTGTTGAGACATTTAGCATCTTATTTTAGGTCTTAGGTGTTTTGCAGGTCATTGCACAGAGGAAACTTTTAATCACTCGTGTTAATACAGATTCTTATACACAAAGTGAACTGAAATAATATAAGAATATAGCACAGAAAATCTGCACCAATAACGGTTGCCTATTGTGCACTAGGCACCTCAAGATCCTAAAGTCTCCATGACACAAAGGGGGATTTATTTATGTTGACTGATTGATTTAGTTATGCTGGTTTTCTGTAGGCATGGCTTTCAAATACAAGTTTTTGCCTCTTTTGATTTGTAATAGTCTACACAGGTACCCAAGTACAGTATAGTACCCAGCTAGGTTTGACTTGTGTTCCATGGAGATGTAGGCCAGACTTAAAGGGAATCTGTCAGCAGCTTCATGGTGCTTAAATGACAAGCAGCATGAAAAACCAACAGGTTCCCTTATTATGATGACCATAAGTTTCTACTAGTTTTATTACAAAACATTGTGTCATTTGAGAAAATTTTCAGATGTGTGCACCTTTACCTTACATTTAGTTAAAGGGGTATCTCCATCTAAGACAATGGGGGCATATCGCTAGTATATGCCCCTATTGTCTGATAGGTGCAGGTCTTACCTTTGGGACCCACATCTATCTCGAAAACTGAGCCGGCAAAGTGAAGGAGGCCGCACCGCCCATGTTCAGTTGCCCTCCATTCATTTCTATTGACCGTCCGAAAATACCCGAGAACTATAGAAATGAATGGAGGGTGGCCGCGCATGTGCAGTAATCCCTCCCTCACCGGCTCATTTTACGAGATAGCGGTGGGGACATGCACCTATCAGACAAAGGGCGCATATACTACCAATATGCCCCCATTGTCTGAGATGGAAATACCCCTTTAAGGACTTCAGTTTTTCATAATACAATTAAAATACATTATTGGCGTATGCTTGATTGGTGGCAACTTACACCACAACCACTGGGCAGCCAAATAAACAACTTGCGTCAGAGTATTGCAAAATCAGCTGGAGTCATTCATCATTTCATATCATATTGTCGGAATATGCTAACCAAAGAGGAAAGGTAATGAAGAGCATGTCTGTGAGGCAGACAGAGGGAGAAGTGTCCACTGGGAGGTCCCCTCCTGCTTCTCCTCACCCAGTTTGGCTTGATTGGTCTTTCCCAAATAGAGAGTTCAATGTAATAAGGGACACGTGACCCATGTGCACAGATATGCTTGAAAAAGGGCTGCTCATTTTTTAAACCCTGAAATGTTGCTATATCACTATGCACCTGAATAGTTGGCTGAATAATTAAATTAAAAAAAAACACTTTTGTGAACATTACAAATTGGTGTGCCGTCTGAAATTGCAAATTTGTGGAATATTAATCCTGAGGTGGAGACGGATCTACAAAGGGATGTGCACCCAGCAAAAGCCAGATATAAATTGATGCACGCTGTGGTTACCATTGAATAAATATATACAGGGCTTGGTATTAGAGCTCAGGCCCTTTGATTTGAATGGGGCTGAGCTACAACTAGGCAATGCAACCAATGTACAGTGAAGTCACTAGCCTAGGAAGAGGCTGTAGTGCTCAGGGCCTCTTCTAACAGATGATTAGCCTGGGTCCCGGGTGTCATACCCCCACAAATCTGATACTGATGACCTATCTTGAGGATTAGTCATAAATATTTTTTCTTGGGTAACCCCTTTAATTGCACCTATAGTATGGTGGCAAATCCCAGCCTAACAATAGAATAGGTCAATGAACTTGTGGTTAGGACCAAACTTGTGGCTGTAAAACAGGTGCAAAAATACACCCATATTTTAATAGTATGAAACCAAACAAAGGCTAGTTTTATATGAGCGTGTGCAGTCCAAGAAACACAGCCCGCGTGAGGGCTGCATTTCCCGAAGTTACTGTAGCTCAGCTAACCTGAACCTATGAAACTGTCAGGTTCAGCCCACCTACAAGTCTACTGTTCTGCAATCACTGCCTTATGTGAGTACCGGAACTAGACAGGCAGTTTCACTAGAACTCACAGCATTATAGATCACTATAATGCAGTGGGTTCGGGTCAACTGAGCCATGGTCGATCTGTTAAATGTGGTTGATACATGAACTGTATTCCCCTGAATCTGAAACTGCCCTAATTTTGATGTGAATGCACAATTGGATAAGTAAGTGGTTAGTATTGTTGTCTTGTAGCTCTAGATATGTTATTCCCATGTTCAGATGGAGCAAATACATGCTTAGTTTAACCTGTGTGTGTGCATGCTTAGTAGTGCTGAATTGGATTATGGCAACCTTTATGGCAGAATATGTTGAATATATAAATATTGTGTAATAAAGGCTGATAAAAAGAATGGCACAGATGTGTCCTTCATTAGCTTTCTTCTTAGATTAGACCAGATTCCACTTTGTCATTGAGCACGTATCAAATACAACGCCAAAGAAACACAGTTTGCATCCATCCATAAGACAAAAACACAGACAATACATGTAAAATTATCCTAATTAAAATAGTCTTCAACAGCTCAGTGCTAGTACACAACCATATTGGAATATAAAATCCTCATGGCCTCCGAAAAAAAAGCTCTTCTGTAATCTATTTGTCCGAGAACGTAAACACCTATAACATCTTCCTGATAGTGATGGACGAACAATTGCCGGGATGGTGCGCAAACGCGATCAAATGTTCGCGAACTGCAAGTTTGAGGCGGGTCTCATTCATTTTAATGGCAGGCGAACCTGAAAAACCTTAAGCTCATATTTGCAGCCAAGAAATAATTACTAGAAGTGCACAAATAGTCCCACAACATGGACAGTGACATACCAGATGTATTATTTGAATTTGCGATCTCCATTAATTATTTTTTTTAATGCAAAATATCGGCAATATAATTTTCGAGTACGCGCATGCACAAATGCACTATACAGTACCCAAATGCACTATAAAGAGAGTATATTGATATATAACACCCCGCTTCAATCATTTTTTTTGGGGGGCGACTGGTATTTCACACCAGTTATAATTATTTTTTCCAATACCGTTTGTCACTGTGTGTAGCAGAGAGAACGCAGCAAAACAGCAAACAAATGGTGCACTACTCAAATACACTATAAAGAAAGTATATTGGTACATAACACCCCGCTTCTATTAGCTCTTTTGGGGGGCGACTGGTATATCACACCAGTTATAATAATTTTTTCTAATTGTGTTTGTCACTCTGTGTAGCTGCAGTATCTCTGCAGAACCGCTCACCACTGCTGCACTATACAAATCCACTATAATATGCTTTCTATGTTAGAAAGTATATTATAAGTGTATTACACCCCTCTGTACTGCACACCTATCAATAGCACACCTATACCAGTCCTTAAAAGGACTTTTGTGGACCTATTAGCTACAGATTTGTGTCCCTAACAGCCTGTCCCTGCTCCACACAGCAACCTCTCCTTACACTGGCAAAAGACAGAATGTAAAATGGCGGCCAGATCGGGTCTATTTATAAGGTAGGGGGTATGCCCATCTGCTGAAATGTCTCAATTTGCTGTCCTGTACCACCTTATCGATGTGTCTTGGGTCAAAGGTATTGGCAAGAGTAGGGCAATCGAAGGGCCATGGGCTGAAGGGAAGGGGTTTGGTTAAGAAATTGGCATTGGAAAGGGGGCGGCAGCATTTTAGTTTTTGCCTCAGGCAACAGAAAGGGCAGGTGCACCCCTGCAAATATCCTCTACAATTCGCCTTGCCCGACTCAGACAGCGTTGTTGGTAAAGTCTGTCAACCGATGGTAGTTGGCGTCTGATAACCCGTTGGGCCATCTTCACCACCCACTGTATCCTAATCCGATCACAAACTGAGCAGTTACCATACCAGCCTATAATGCAATATGTCAATATGCTTTCAATAGTACAGCAGTAAAAATCCTCCAGTATCCTCCTACCCAGTTGCAGTTTTTTTTTAAACTTCTCAAGAAGAACAAGTGCTGACCAGGTCAGATCTCAAGATATGCGAACTCCAAGGAACTTAAAACTGGTTACCTGTTCCACTTGTACTCCATCTATAGAAATGGGTTTGTGCAGTTTGCTGTTATGCTTTCTATAGTCCACAATAATTTCCTTAGTTTTCTTGACATTAAGCGCCAGATAGTTCTCATGACACCAATTAATAAGCTAAGCTGTCTCACTTCATCCCTGTATGCTGTTTCATTATTAACCTTGATCATGCCCACAAGCATGGTATCGTCAGCTAACTTGATCAAGGAATTAGAATTGTGTATTGGAGCACAATCATGGGTGAACATCGAGCACAGAAAGGGGCTAGGTACACAACCCTTCTGGACTCCTGTATTGATTGTGATCAGTTTTGAATGGACACAAATTGCCCTCATGGACTGCAATCTATCTGTTAGAAAACTTAAGGTCCATCTTCATGGAGATGTATTTACTCCCAAGAGACCCAACTTCTTAACCAACTTAAAAGGGTTTATTGTATTAAACTAAACTAAATTCAGTAAATAATAATCTAGCATAGATGTTAGAATCATCCAAGTGAGATAGTACAGTATGTAATATTGTGGTAATCCTCCTTGGATCTATTTTGTCGATAAGCAAATTGATACGGGTCAATCTCTGGGGATATACTAGATTTCAAGTAAGACAGAACCAAATTTTCGAAACATTTTGAAATAACAGAGGTCAATGCTACTGATCGGTAGTCAATGAGCCGTGAAATCGCTGAACACTTAGGTACTGGGACAATAGTTGCTGTTTTAAAGCTCATTGAAACAATAGCCTGAGCTAAAGATAAATTAAAAATATCCATAAAAACCTCTGCCAGTTGTATAGCACATGTATTCAATACTCACCCGGATACACCATCAGGATCGGCCGCTTTTCGAACATTCACATTCCGAAATACATTATAAAGGTTCATTTTTTACAACTTTATATGTGGATCATGCATACCTTTCAGAAATTGTTGCTCTTCTGACAGTAAAGATATATCATCATTATCAAAACGTGCATAAAACATATTAAATTCATCTAGGTCTACTGCACTTGTAACGTCTCGCCTAGTATTTGATGCTGCAAAATTAGCCAAAGATCATACCCCCTGCCACAAGCGTTGCGGATCCATCCCCACAACATATTCCTCAACCTTTTCTTTTTAATCGTATTTAGCCTTCAAAATACCTCTGCTAAGCTCAGCTCTAACAGCTTTATACATCTCAGAGTCCCCTAATCTAAATAACACATCACTCGCCCTCAACAACTGACGTACTTCTCCATTTACCCAAGGTTTCTCATTTGAAAAAACACGACATCATATCAACACAGTTATTAATATACTACAAAACACTGTATAAGTATTAATATCAATACAGGAGTCAGTATGAGCCTGGGCTGCAAACTTATTCCAGTCAGTCTCTCCAAACTGGTTCTGAAGAATGGATTCAACTCCTTTAGTCCAGATTTTCATGGACTTCTTTACAATTTGGCCCAGTTTAATAGCTAGAGCATACTTGGGGAGCAGAAGTAAGGAAAGATAGATCCAACTTATTCCAAATGGGGTAGGGATATTGTTCTCTAGGCCTTAGACACATTTATGTACACATGGTGTAAAATCTTATGTCCCTTAGTGTTGCTGGTAACATTCTGATAAAACATATCATTCAGCATATCCTGAGATTTGTGTCATGAGATGGCCTACTATTTTAAATAGCATATTTTGGGAATATTGTGCCACCAGATGTCTATACTAGATGTGTCTATGTGCGAACACCCAGTGGTTGGGTTCTGTATTGCAGCTTGTCAAATGTTGTACTTGCATGGCACAATATTGTATTAAATTTGTTTCATGATAAATTGAAGTCCTTAACAAAATTAAAGGTAAGGTAATGTTAGCTATATCTGTAGGTAGGGGTGAAAAAGGTTTAAAGGCAGATATTATGGCATGACTAAAGTTTCAGGATAGAACAGAAAAAATGCATCACGCTTAGGTAAAAGCAGATAATACCCAGGGTAAATGCATAGTGATATTAGCAAATACAGCAGAAGCAACTCAGAAAGTCAGCAGTAACACAGTGAATAGAAAATGAATTCAAATTTGCACTTTTATTTTGTGGATTCTTTCCATTCCCAACTCTGTACTCTTTCTATACGCTCAATAATCAGTTATATAAAAGATAAATGTGCTACCATATCACACAGTTTCCTCATTTTGGTTTCCCCATCGTATTCTCATCAACTTTTAAGTCAATATGGGAAAAAGTCACACAAATAGAATGCACAATGCATAAGCTTTTGTATTTGATTCACTTTTAGCCATATGCTTTATAAGACATCACACATGTCAGGCTACATGCATACAAGTTTACCAATCTGTATTGTACATTACACATCAGTAACACAGTGTGTATAGACCACCATGGGCCATTTTATACCTCTGTGTGTATCCACTTTATATGTTATCCTTCAAAAATAAATTATGGTATGTTCCATCTGATATTATATTAGATAGGTGTTCTTGAGGGGGAAAAAAAAGTGCTTCACAGGTGCCTATGGGGTTTGTGTATATGGTACTACTGTGCGTAAGGACAATTATTTAGAGATGAGTGAATTTCCTAAAATTCCATTTGTTTGAATCAGCCGTCAGATTCAATTTGATCTAAATAAATTCTTTCTGAATCGCAGGTGCCCCGACTGCACTGAAAAGTCATGTATGACACTCTGAGGTCTCCTAGAACTGTATCCAACCTCTTTAAAGCTCTTCAATGCCAAAACAGCATTAGCAATGTCAAAATGAGAGCAACATGTATGGCTATGGTTAAAAACGCACTTCACTGTCACTGTCCAAAAAGTTTACATTTTTGGGGGCAAAACAATACAATTGAAGCAGCACAGTAAAAAAAAAAAATGCAAAGAAATAAGAAAAGTAAAAGGTGCATGTCTTCAGGAGGATGGAATCCAAATCCTCACCAAATGACAATGAACAAGTAAATCCAACTTTTTATTCACCCAGTGTCAGCAATGTTTCAGCTGCTCTATGCATGCTTGAAAATGGCTGTATAAAGCAGCTGAAACCTTGCTGACACTGGGTGAATTAAAACTTAGATTTAGCCTTTGGATTGCAGCCTTCTTCCTGTTCATTGTCATTGTTGGTGGCAGATGCCATCTTTACTGTCTTCTGATCTGTAAAGTGGTGGCCGTTATTTTGAGTAATTTGTGTGGCACAGATCACAAAAGTTTCAAATATGCTAAAGTTAGAATATTTTAGGAAATTTGAAATGAATTTGATTTCTGTAGAATCGATTCACTTATCTCTTCCATTATTGAAATTGTCAAAAGGCTTATTTTCTATAATCAGAAATAGTTCAATCTGTCCATACAAAATACCGAAGATTCAACCAACAGCAGTAATAGATTACGTTGTATTTGAACCTTTTATATATATACCACTTACTATGTTCTGCCAGAATAGACTGTTGCTGCCTTCGTTACAAGTATATGTTGTGTAGGAGAGAATGAGGGGAGACAAAATACAATTTTTGCTGCTTTACAGTGATCATTATGAGGCACAGACTAAGTTTTACCTATTGTAAGTTTCTGGACTGCTGACTTGTAATTGCATTTTGAGGTATAAATTGTAGCTGGAGGGAATATGTTCACCTTTCTCGATTCTCTCCCCAATATAGTCACTCTAGAATACAGCAAATTAAGTAAAGTTCTCTTAAATGACAGGCTATTTCTTAGGGGAGCATAGTGGAACAGAACAATAAACCTAATGCACAGGGAAATGTTTGCTTGGAATATAAAAGATGCCATCAAAGAAGCAATCTGGCTGAAATCAAACCTGGAGAATAAAGAAACATAATTTAGGCCGTTTTATTGAAAAGCTTTTTTTCTTCTTCTCTGAAATGCGGAAGCTTCAATAAGCCTCATCTCATGTTTCAGAAAGTCTATGATTCTTGCTATGGTTTGCTTCTTTATGTAACTTTCACAATAGAAGACAAAAAACAGCATATGTTTACAAAGTTATAAAAAGTGTATATTGGTATCCTTGCCCGTGTCTTTTATGTGTTGCCACTTTAAGATGGCAGGAGAAATCAGGTGGACACAGTTGTAACTCAGGTATTTACTTGAGGGTACCAAGCATATGGTTACAACAGACTTTGAGAGACAACACAATAATTCAATAATTTATTACACTGTCTCTTTACATGACAACAGACAAATATGACACTGACCCAGGTCAGGGTATCTCTGATTTGGACACACTTATCTCTGCTTTTCGACACATGCAGTCCCAAGTTGTAGTATATAACTTCATAACCTATGTTAACACTTTTATCCATCCCACACAATATTGTACACAGTCTCTCACCACTGTTGCTTACAGGTCAGCTGGTCTCTGCTACCATCCTGTCTCTTTTACAGGTCTTAGCTGCTTACAGGATGCACGGACTAGGTAACTTTTTTCTATCCCACAGTTCCAACTCCAAACCCAATCTGGTATTCAGCTTCTGTTTGCCTATCTAATCCCTGAAGTGTTGTAGGTCTTGTAGTATTAAAGGCTGGCCTCATATCCAGCAGCAAGAGCCCACTTACTTTTTCATTTTGAATACTGACAACATGATTGCCTATTTATGCTATCTTACATGTGCTTTCACTATACAATCAAGGGTCTTCCAGTGGGTGGTTTCCAAAAGCTTTTTACCGTCAAGAACCTTAGGTCAACAGACCAGAAAGGTATTGCATCATTGCATCACCCTTTGAATTATCTAACTATGGTAATACAATTGCATTCAACTATATAATACATATATATATATATATATATATATATATATATATCCATGAAAAATCAACGCAGCACTCTTCTTGTAAAAAAAACGCGGTGTCTTTATTCACACATGTGACATAAAATAGGCAACGTTTCAATCCCCTTCCGGGATCCTTCTCAAGCCCAGTGCACAGACCAACATCACACTGGTATCTATATACATATGCAGCTTTCCAATACACGTGTACATCATCATTTAATCAAGTGATTACAATTAGTGACAGCTGATATAAAATCGAGTGTTCTTACAAAAAAACAATCCATTCAAATGTGTCGAATATCTTCTCCTATTGTGATCATAGTACATATCCCCATCTGTCTCTTTATGTAAGGTGCTTTGTGCCAACAAAGTGCACTTTCTCATGAAACTCTATATGGTTCATCTCATATTATACAAAAAAAACAAATCCAACAGACTCTATTTAAAACCAAGAGGACAGGCTGTTACTCATGTCTGCGGTGTGTGAATTGCAAGTATCTACAGAAGGGCAGGGAATTCACGCATCCGCAGACTGGGGAACGGTTTGAGATTAAAGAATATTTGACGTGTGATTCGTCGTGGGTCGTATACGTACTATGGTGCTCATGTCGCCTACTTTATGTAGGGGAGACTACATGTGATGTCAAGTCGAGACTAAATAATCATCGACAGTCTGTTAGAAATAAAAGGAAAGATCTTCCTGTGGCAAAACATTTTTCGGAAAAACAGCATAAGGAACAAGATCCGAAATTTACAATCTTAGAAAGAATTAATGTGTTGAAAAGAGGAGGGGATAGACTTACCCTTTTTGAAAAAATGTGAATTAAAATGGATACACCGCCTTGGTACACTGAAACCCCATGGTTTGAATATAGATTACCGTGTTACAGTGGGTATGAGGTAGAGGGCATGGACTCCTGTGTACATGTGCCTTAAACACATCACTACATTGAATGTATAGACCAGTAAAAAAAGTTTTGCATAGATAATGATATTTGTTTTGTATTACAGATATGTGGATTCACGGGATGAGAGAGGCGTCCTGTAAGAGGATCTAATAGTGCCAACAAGTTTTTACGCGATATTTGTTATATATGTTAGTTACACACAATGCCGCATGTGGGGATTGACGGTAATTCACACCGACTTCCAGCATGCGATTGTTTGTGGTGGAGCGCTACCCACGGGGTGGGGATGGGTGACTACGCATGGATTACCAGGGCGTGGAGTTGCAATGTAGTATAGAGATATAAATGTATGACTGTAACAATATGAGAACAAAAGACGATCTTTCTTTTGAAGGAAATGCTTTGTGTTGTATACTACATGGGTTGTACATGAACTCACGTCACTGGACTATGGTGCAGACTAGCCCGCGCCCCTTGAGGTGACGCTGGAACGAGCGCATTTATAGATATAAAGAAAAAAGAAAAAAAAAATTTATGCATCCTACAGATGGATGGTGTTCACACCATGCATTTTTTTCTTAAAAAAGCAGCATGCTGGATGAACTGCATTCGATTGCAGGACGCGTCTCTCTACCCAGATGAACTGATGAACTGATGAATTGATTATAGCCAAGGGATTTTATTGTGATTTTAAATGCACTTGCACTTTTTGTATAATATGAGATGAACCATATAGAGTGGACTTGGTTGGCCAAAGCACCTTACATAAAGAGACAGATGGGGATATGTACTATGATCACAATAGGAGAAGATATTCAACACATTTGAATGGATTGTTTTTTGTAAGAACACTCGATTTTATATCAGCTGTCACTAATTGTAATCACTTGATTAAATGATGATGTACACGTGTATTGGAAAGCTGCATATGTATATAGATACCAGTGTGATGTTGGTCTGTGCACTGGGCTTGAGAAGGATCCCGGAAGGGGATTGAAACGTTGCCTATTTTGTGTCACATGTGTGAATAAAGACACCGCGTTTTTTTACAAGAAGAGTGCTGCGTTGATTTTTCATGGATATACCTGCCTGATGTCAAGGGTGAAACGCATTCACCGGAGTGACTGTGAAAGTGAGTGCAGCCTGAATTAATATACTATATATATATATATATATATATATATATATAGAAGAGAAGAGAAAAGAAAAGAAGCAGCACTCAAAGAGTAAATGCGGGTGCAAAAAGTCCTCCTTATGAGACCTGTGACCAAGGTCCAGATTGTAAACATACAGCAAAAACGAAGGCAGCACTCCAAGTTGTGAAAAAAAGTGGAAGGTTTATTCACCCAACCAGCAGCAACGTTTCAGCTCTCTCTATGGAGCCTTTGTCCAGCTGAGTAACATGTGCATAATGGCATACATAAATAGTGGCAGTGATTAACATGTTAATCACTGCCACTATTTATGTATGCCATTATGCACATGTTACTCAGCTGGACAAAGGCTCCATAGAGAGAGCTGAAACGTTGCTGCTGGTTGGGTGAATAAACCTTCCACTTTTTTTCACAACTTGGAGTGCTGCCTTCGTTTTTGCTGTATATATATATATATATATATATATATATATATATATACACACACACAGTTCAGTCACATTATTATGACCACTTCCTACTTTCGACATCGGCAGCGCGTAGCTCAAGAAAGAAGTCACGTGTTGTGAGCTTTACACACACATCCCTTGTTGCGGTCATAGGTGAAAAAGGCGATTTATGAGAGTTGCAAAAAGGGATGATTATTGGCTTTCAGGCCAAGGGTGACAGTATTTCTGAAACTGCACAGTTTATGAACTGTTCACGTGCTGCTCTGGTGAAAGTGTATCACGAGTGGACAAATGTCACCATTGCAAATAAACAATGTGAAAACTGCAGAGCACCACATGCCATTCAAGTGAGAGATGAACATCAGATAAGAAGGTGCACGAGGGCAGACCGATACTCCACAATGGAGAAGCTCACCTCCACCAAAATGAACCAGGGGGCTACCAGATGTGTGTCTACAACAATAGTTCAGTGAACCCTACTGCATATGGGGCTCCGAAGCAGACAGATGCTCACTTCATCTCTGCTAATGAAGTTGGTTTGGCAGAAAAGCCTTCAATTTTTGAGGCAGTATTGGAATTGGACCTCCGCTGATTGACAAAGCATTGCCTACTCTGATAAGTCATGCTTTCTGCTACATCAAATGGATGGACATTGGCATGTCAGACGAGAAACATCAGAGAACAAAACACCCTGCAACCATTACTGGAAGAACACAAACTAGTAGTGGCCGCATTATGGTCTTGGGAATCTTTCTGTGGCATTATCTGTGCTCACTTATCCATGTAGAAGGAATTCTCAACCAATTTGAATAAGAATCCATCCTTGCAAATCACACACACCCATATCAAAACAATGTGGCATGTTATACAGCTAGAAATATTCAACACTGGTTGGAAGACCATGACCAAGACTACCAAGCATTATCTAGGTCCCCTAATTCCCCAGACTTGATTCCAATTGATGGACAACTGTGGGACCACCTCGATCATCACTTTCGCTCTGTGGATCTTCCCTCAGGCACCCTCCAGCAGCCGTGGGATGCACTGCAGTCAGCATGGCTCCATATACCTGTGACAACACCTATCAAGTGTTTTCACAGGTGGTCATAATAATGTGACTAAACTATATATACATATTGTAGGAAGGCTCAAGGGTCCGTCGTTGATGGAAGGTATGTATCACCGAGGTTCCTGGCCTCGGTGGAGTAAGAGCCAGTTTTCTTGTGTCAGCAGCAGTTGCTGTTTGACACCTTGCTATTTAGTATAGCTGTAATAACTGATCCGGGACGGCTCTTACTGGGAGTAGTCAAAGTGCTGGGTGGGTGAATTCCAGGCCGGGTTTTGACTGGCCTATATAAAAAAAAACATCCAGCAGTGTCAGCTGGTGGTAATTACCTCTCTCTCTGACAGAGGAGCTCTGGCAATCGCTGGACTGGGATCTGCGCCGTAAGCTAGGCTGGAGGCCTGAGTTTGGGAGGTCTGCTCTGTCCTGAGCAATGCCGATCGGGTGTGAACTAACACTTAGGATAACAGGTGACTCTTTTGCTGTATGAACTGTCTAGGTGTAAACGAACACCAAAACTGCAAATGGACTGTCGTACTGTTTTGTTGCCATAAGGCCTCATGCACACGACCGTATGCCCTCCGAGACATACAGTCCGTGAGCGGGCCATATGTCCCAAGCGGCATACATTGTGCGCACGGGGTGTTTTCCTTGTCTTTCTGTGTGGTCTTGGCAATGTTCATCAATTCGTACTCAAATTACGTACAGTACAGACCAAAAGTTTGGACACACCTTCTCATTCAAAGAGTTTTCTTTATTTTCATGACTATGAAGGCATCAAAACTATGAATTAACACATGTGGAATTATATACATAACAAACAAGTGTGAAACAACTGAAAATATGTCATATTCTAGGTTCTTCAAAGTAGCCACCTTTTGCTTTGATTACTGCTTTGCACACTCTTGGCATTCTCTTGATGAGCTTCAAGAGGTAGTCCCCTGAAATGGTCTTCCAACAGTCTTGAAGGAGTTCCCAGAGATGCTTAGCACTTGTTGGCCCTTTTGCCTTCACTCTGCGGTCCAGCTCACCCCAAACCATCTCGATTGGGTTCAGGTCCGGTGACTGTGGAGGCCAGGTCATCTGGTGCATCACCCCATCACTCTCCTTCATGGTCAAATAGCCCTTACTTTCAAAGTTTTCCCAATTTTTCGGCTGACTGACTGACCTTCATTTCTTAAAGTAATGATGGCCACTCGTTTTTCTTTACTTAGCTGCTTTTTTCTTGCCATGATACAAATTCTAACTGTCTATTCAGTAGGACTATCAGCTGACTTCTCCTCAATGCAACTGATGGTCCCAACCCCATTTATAAGGCAAGAAATCCCACCTATTAAACCTGACAGGGCACACCTGTGAAGTGAAAACCATTTCAGGGGACTACCTCTTGAAGCTCATCAAGAGAATGCCAAGAGTGTGCAAAGCAGTAATCAAAGCAAAAGGTGGCTACTTTGAAGAACCTAGAATATGACATATTTTCAGTTGTTTCACACTTGTTTGTTATGTATATAATTCCACATGTGTTAATTCATAGTTTTGATGCCTTCAGTGTGAATCTACAATTTTCATAGTCATGAAAATAAAGAAAACTCTTTGAATGAGAAGGTGTGTCCAAACTTTTGGTCTGTACTGTATATGACTTTCCTAGAGTATTAACCCACTGTCATGGTCTGCCCACGATGTTATCACTATGCAGTCCCACCATGGTCTCATTACATTACAGTCATCTCACTCACAGTAATGCACACACAGTTACCATTTCCTCACTGCCATCTCTCAGCAGCTTAGGCACAGTACATGGAAAATCACACATCATCACAACATATCTCTAAGGTTATATAAACAATTCACAGTGCTGCCGCTACTAAAGGCTAATCCTTATGTCTTTATGACCTTGATACTACTCAGGGGGCCGCTGCTGGTGCTCTGTGAAAAAATTATCTTAATAAGGGACTAAACCTACCAAGCACCCAAGCACAATGGGAGAACCCCAGGCACCCCCTGCTCAGATGAGAAGAGGGTGTCTGGTTCATAAAAAAAGGTTAGAAATTGATGGAAACCCCATCAAAATGGTTTGGAAACAGCATTAAGAATATAGTATTTCCATTGAAATGTACTAATGCGGGATCCGGTATCAAGTGTTCCAGAAAAACGGATCCGATTTCCCGGTCTGCGCATGCACAGACCTTTAAATCTTTGAAAAAGATATATACTGGGTCAGTTTTTCCGGATCACACCAGAGAGACGGATCCGGTATTGCAATGCATTTGTGGATCCGGAAGCAAATGATATCTGTTGGCATAAGGATTTCCAGATCCGGCAGGCATTTTCGGCAACGGAACTGCCTGCCGGATTCTTCAATCGCTAGTGTGAAAGTAGCCTTAGATACACAACGTAATAAAAGATGTACTGAGTTCATACATGCCACTTGTGTTAAAATGTACATATGTTCATAAGGTTACCAGAACTAAAGATGCAGATGCACTAAATATCTAAATCAAGGAATCTGATTATGTGCAGAGTAATAAGTAGAGATGAGCAAATCGAATTTGACTAAATGGAATTCAATCCGAATTTCAGGAAAAATTTGATTCGCACCGAATCCAAATTTCCTCATGCTTCATAGTAACGAATCGCATTTTTCCTAAAATGGCTGCTGCTTAGGACATGTAGCAAAGAACTCTGGGAACGAGGGATCACCCACAATGCCATGCATGCAGCCAATCAGCAGCCAACAAGCCCTGTGATGTCACAGCCCTATAAATAGCCTCAGCCATCTTGGATTCAGCCATTTTCCAGTGTACTTAGTGCAGGGAGAGACGTCAGCAGGCGCTAGGGAAAGTGCTAGGAAAGACTTGAAAACTTTTATTTTGCTGAATAGAAGTTTAGGGAAAGATCATTAGAAGTGCAGGGAAAGGATAGGGGGAATTATTCCACAGTATTGAAGCAGAACAGGGTCCAATAAGGGAGTGTACAGCCTGGGTAATAGGAACAATCCTATTATACCTTGCTACACTGACTGGGGATCCAAATTGCCAATATACAGCTCTGTAATTCCAGCAAACCGTTCTTGTTATTGGGGTGCAAGTGCTGTGTGATACAGAAATTAACAGGGTGTATTACTAGGAAATATTTCTGCATTTTATTAGCCCTTGTGCGGTGCAGTTATATATTCTAAAGCTTTTTTTGGCGTGTATGTGGGGGGAAAAATACCCTATTAGCCGTTGTGTGGTGCAGTGAGAAAATTGCAGCCCTTTTTGGGATGTATTAGTGGTAAAAAAGTACAATTTGCTGTTCAGCGGTGCAGTTATATGTTGAAAAGCTTTTTTGGCCATTCAGCGGTGCAGTTATATGTTCTAAAGCTTTTTTATTAGTATTATTTGCCGTTGTGTGGTGAAGTGAGAAAAATACAGCCCTTTTTGGAGTGTATTAGTGGCAAAAAAAAGTATTATTTCCCGTTCAGCAGTGCAGTTATATGTTCTAAAACCTTTTTGTCATGTATTAGTGGGGGGGGGGAAGGGCTTGGGCCTGGAATGGCTCTATGTGTTATTTTTACTCCCTCAGAAAACCCCTTTAACATATGTTTATCTTTTGCTTATTTGTTCATTTTATGTCTTCCCCTACGTATCACACTAGCAGACATCATAAGCATCAAACTCTATCACCAACTTATTGAAATTTCATTATTTTAAAATACAATTTTACATGAGTAGAAAATCATGAGATCTCATATTAGTTACATGTAACTCTCTATGAATATTAAGGAAGCCATGAGGTTTACAAAAATATTTCCCTTTACTCCCATGAACTGTCAATTAAAGTAGAGCCTAGTTTTTCAACTCTACATCAACCATATGCACTCATTCAGTTTCATGTCTTTACCCTGATACCGCTTCCTATTTATTTCTTACTATGGTGTCATTTTCTTCGAACAATATATTTAAAACTAAAATTAATACAAAAGCTGCATTTCCATTACTTTGATCAAATCATTAAATGGTGAAATTGAATGTTTATATAACATTTACAGCTCTCCATTCTCGGTGTCCTTGAATTCAGTTTTCAGTGAACAATATAATCTTTTCTATTATTGAGATAGCCAAATTCATTTACTCTTTTAGAATAAATGGCATGAAAAGGCCCATGTTTACACTGCGATAAAATACAATATAACTGTGCTTTTTATATAGCGGAATAACAATTTGATTTTCAAGCAATGCCTTTTGGCATTAACAATGCCATGGAGTTAGGTAACAGTCTCATGATTCCAGGATAGAAAAGAACATCTCTCATTTTTATTTCATGTGTTATATAAAAATTGAACAGTAGATAAAGTCAATCGGACCAACTATTGTGCATCATTTACAGAAAGCTATTTTACTAGTGTATAGTTTTTGCCTTTCTTTTCATATTTGCCTCACCTCCCCAATGATACAATGTACATGTCCCATATATTTTCCATTCCATGATCTATTTCTCATCCATGGTTTTTGAGGTATCTAGCTCAGTCTTTTGATCACCTAGTCACTCATTTGCCAATAAGTATACTGTATTCCCCTCTTCTACTGCTCCTCTCAGGTCAACTTGATGCACAGGTCCTTCCAAACATTAATTACAAGGGAATTAACACTGGATCTATATACAAAGAATGCAATTCTACACTGCTCTAGCAATGACCACATTAATGTACCCTGACAGATAAAAATGATCACCTCCTCTTAAACAGAACTTATTACTTACTTGGGGGCCTCTATACCACAGTTTTTTTGTTATTCAGCAGGGGTTTCGATTTCAAAAGATTCCTCAGCCTTTATGGTATTACTAAGAAAAATAAGTTACTGGAGTTGAATCGGGGGCTCATAGGCATTGGGTGTATGCACAATGTGTATATGAAGCTGAGGACAGTACACTTCAATTTACTGCGCATGTGCATTGACTCACTGGGGCATTGATTCACAGGGACATCGTTGGTGGTTTAGTGACCCCAAAGCAAGTGAATGGTTTCCTTTAAAGGGGTTATCCCATAATTAATGTACAAAAAATCAAATTAGGACATCATATAGTTGATGACAAAATCTTTCTAACAACACTAGAATCAGCCCTGTACCTCACATGGATCCAGAGATATAATAATTAGTGTTGAGCGCGAATATTCGAATAGCGAATTTTAATCTCGAAAATTGGCACTTTGAGAATTTGCGAATATTTAGAATATAGTACTATATATTCGTTTTTAGAATATTCATCATTTTTTCCATCTGAACACATGATTCCTCCTTGCTTCTTGCTTGTGGGCCAATGAGTCATTGGGGGGAATTTATCATGAGGGGAATATTTGAAGTCAGTTTTGATTGAGTCTGCATTGGAATACTTTATGCCACATTTTCCAAATAAATGTATCTTATCCTTAAACCTAACACTTTTGTCTAGAAAAGCTACTCCACTTTTCCTACTCCACCTTCCTACTGAAATGAGATTGCAACTTTTAAAAAAAATCTCTGATAAATTTGGACTGAAACTCATTAACATAACTAACCTTGCCCACATTCCATACACATATTTCAAAACTGGAGTAAAAATGCAAAAAGTTGCAAAAGTTTTGGGCAAGTAAGCCCAAAAAGTAGTAAAAGCCCTATTTTGTGACTGAACCCAAAATCCTGGGGTGAAGGGATGATACATCAGAGTCATTATCTTTAATTACAGTTATATCAAATGTATATAGTTTTTGCAATGTTTTAATACTTTGAAACAAATCTCTTTGCATCACCATTTTCTGATAACCAGAACCTTTATATATATTTTCTTCCACATTGTCATCACATCATCCCACAAGACCCAGCGCAGGAGGTTGCAGTGATGTCGTCACGTTCTCCTAAACCATTCTACGACCTCGTAGGCTTCAGGCCTAGTGGCAGAAGTGGGCCTGACTGTACCTTGTTTCTTCTTGCGTGCCCCTGGCATTGTGATTCAGTAGTACAAAACAAATTAAGGCATAAATGTGAAGACTTGACTAAAGACATTATTGCTAATGGAGATGTAATTCCCAGACATTTAATGAGCTGCCTGCGATTTCATATTGTAAACAACAAAAGTGCTTGAACATTCATTTCATATGCAAATGTAGTTTCAGTTTACAATTTTTCCAATCTATTACCTTTCTGCACGCGTGGTAATTACATTTTTGCAAATCAGAAATATATTTTTCACTTCCGGGAGTTATGTCCAGCACTTACTTCCTGTGCTGTCATACTGCGAGGTTCATCAAAGAAAAAGAAAAAAATCAAATAAAAAATTGTAACATTCTAAACACCCATCAATTCACACTTCGAATTAAAAAGACTAATTAATTACTTATTATGCAACTAATTGCTGTCCTCAAGTGGTTTTTAAAATGAGATGTAAAAAAGAACAGTCAAGCAAGTTCTTTAAAGTTTAGCCATTAAGGAAAAAACTTTAACAATGAAAAATGTATATGCTAACAGAAGTTAGGGCAAAGATATGGAAAGAATGCAGGTGGTCTGAAAAATGAAAGAAGAATTGCTGCTTTTGAACTTTATCTTCACAATATTTCATGGTTAAAATCTATGAGATTTAGCTAAGCTTTCCTCCACCTGTGGAAAAGATTATTTTTGCTTCCCTAACACTGTATCTAAATACTTTGGGCAAGGCAGAGTGGCAGGGTAGCACCAACTCCGTCACACAATGCACATTCCCAGCCAGCCTCCCTTCATATACTTCTTATCCACAGACATCAGTGTATTATGGGAGTTCAGACGACAGCTAAACTGTAAAGATGTCCATAGAGCTTCAATAATTATCACCTGAACTCCCAACTCCATCATACACATGTATGTTGACAATGTGGGGAGAGGTATAAACCGCTGGCAGGTGCCTCTGGTGGTGGCTTTTCTCCCTTGAGAAGAAGAGGACGAGGCTCTGAAATTTATCATGCCACATTCTTCTTTCCCCTCAACAGAGTCTGATCGTCCCCATAGACATAAGGCGACTGGTCATGCTGTCAAGGTTAGTTGTGACTTTTATTTTATTTGAGGGTGCTTGAGAGCTCACATATCCGACAGGATAGTTAACGAATCACTAACCTTTCAAAACACTTTGCATTAATCAGTAGTACAAATGAATATAAGATATACGTTATCAGAGAAAAATGCCTCATTTTCAACTTATCAATTCAGGATCCTTTCCTTTTTTCCCTTCTTTAACTAACATTTAGAGATGTCACGAACATAAAATTTTCCGTTCGAGAACGGCGAACGCGAATTTCCTCAAATGTTCGCGAACGGGCTAACCGCCATAGACTTCAATAGGCAGGCGAATTTTAAAACCCACAGGGACTCTTTCTGGCCACAATAGTGATGGAAAAGTTGTTTCAAGGGGACTAACACCTGGACTGTGGCATGCCGGAGGGGGATCCATGGCAAAACTCCCATGGAAAATTACGTAGTTGACGCAGAGTGTGGTAAGTTGAATTCGCAATGCGATTATTATAACCTGCATTAATCGCATTGCGAATTCA
Organism: Bufo bufo; assembly: GCF_905171765.1. Classification (NCBI taxonomy): domain Eukaryota; kingdom Metazoa; phylum Chordata; class Amphibia; order Anura; family Bufonidae; genus Bufo; species Bufo bufo. The sequence continues at coordinate 216,215,173 of NC_053393.1, forward strand.
ACTTAGAGCTAAGTTCCTAATGGTGGTATTGCTAGAATTGACGAATAGTATAACCGAAATTAGTTTATCAAAGAAATGAGAAAATCATATGTGAGCTCAACTCAGTGCAACCGATAAACAACAACACACATGTACGTAAATAACAATATATTTTATTAGTTAGTCACATAAAGGACAAAAACGTAGACAGTAGTTAGTAAAATGATGAATAATAGCAGTATTAGGGTAGCACTGCGAATCAGCGCCACACCGAGGTTCCAAATATTGGGTCTATCCCCTAAGCATACATCACCTATTAGTCTGAATAAGCCTAATGGCTAAAATGAGATGGATAATCTTATATCCAGACCAGATAGGGACGTGAGCTTGAATAATGATACAAATGTTACCATGTCAGCCTCATTGTAAGTGTAAATTGGTGAAAATTACGTAGTTGACACAGAGTGTGGTAAGTTGAATTCGCAATGCGATTAATATAACCTGCATTAATGGCATTGCGAATTCAACTTAGAGCTAAGTTCCTAATGGTTGTATTGCTAGAATTGACGAATATAACGAATATAGCACTATATTCTCAATCTTCGTTATATTCTAGCAATACAACCATTAGGAACCCAGCTCTAAGTTGAATTCGCAATGTGATTAATATAACCTGTATTAATCGCATTGCGATTACAACTTAGATCTGAGTTCCTAATGGTTGTATTGCTAGAATCGATGAATATAACGAATATAGCACTATATTCCCAATCTTTGTTATATTCTAGCAATACAACTATTAGGAAACCAGCTCTAAGTTGAATTCGAAATGTGATTAATATAACCTGTATTAATCGCATTGCGATTACAACTTAGTCAAATTTGTGACACTGCAGCTTCAGAATGAATCTAAGATGGATGCTGTCCTTGCTTTTTGATAGGAGGTGGGAGGGTCTGGGAGGGAGGGTATGCTGATTGGCTGGAATGTGTCTGCTGACTGTGAGTACAGGGTCAAAGTTTGCTCAATGATGATGTTTAGGGGGCGGACCAAACATTGCATATGTTCGCCCGCCGCGGCGAATGCGAACAAGCTATGTTCGCCGGCGAATAGTTCGGGACATCTCTACTAACATTCACTCTGAATTCTCTGCTAAATCCATCTTGAGAGACTAAGACAGACTGTCAGATCACTGAAGGATCACATAACAGCTGTCTATAGAAGTATATGCTGAGGAGAAGAGGGAATAGGAGTGAGCTGCAGTGAGAGAGACAGAGGTGAATCCTTAATACAGCAGCATATAGTAAATTGTCTAGCTTAACCCAAGTGCTTGATTAACAGTGATACTGCCCAGTACTTCTCCGTATGTGTGAGAGTTAAAGGGGTTGTCTGATTTTTTTTTTTTTTTTTTTGGTATGTTTCTAATGTAACTAATCAAATGTAAGGGGTTTACAATTGACTTACTTTATCTGCAGTGGCTCCTTTCTTAGACCTCACTGAGGGTCACATGACCTGTGATATCAGCTTCTCTCCCTGCTCTGATGAGGTCTCCTACACAAGCCTAGTCTGTTTCTGTGCACAAGTCGTCACTGTGCTGGCCACACCACCCTGCACTTCTGTCTACTGCTGTCTCCCCTGCTGTGTCTCCCTCCCACAGGATTCTTCAAGAAGCCTTAACCCCTTCGGTAGCACAGTCTCAGGGCTGAAGGCTTTGCTGAGCAGCTGCAGGCAGTGAAGAGACAAATGCTGAGCACAGGAGCTGACAGACTGGATGATTTTTGCAGAGTATTGCACAAGAACATGTAGGGGGAAGATCCTGTGTGTATCAGCAGTGTCATTGTACAGCTGGGACCTGTAGTCCTACACATACAACATGCTACTGAGTATCCCAGCAGTCAGACATGTCACTCAGGGCAGACTTATTCACTGCCTTTGCAGAGCAGGGGGAGGGGCACAAATATTCATGAGGAAAACCTCAGAGATTGTTGTTATTGAAGGTAAACAAAGGACCAGAGGAGAACCAGGGAAATGAGAAAATATAATTTTTTTTGCCTAAAAATTGCTTTGCTTATGTATGGTATATATTGCTGACCATCAGATTGACAGTGCTATATTTTATTTTTCATAACTCGGACAACCCCTTTAAGGAGCAGAATCTCCTTTCTGGTAATTAGACAAAGAGCCTACCAAGGTGAAACTAAACTAAAATGTGGGATACAAGTCATATAATGGCCGGGAATGGCCAGTGTTATTTCTCATGTACACAAATACAGTATGACAGCCTATTCTGAAAAGTTATTTGGAAGTGTAGGTATGTTATATGGACAGCACAATGGCTCAGTGGTCAGAAGTTTGATACTGAACAAGGACAAAATCGACATGGAATTTGTATGTTCTCCCTGTGTTTGTGTAGGTTTCCTCTGGATTCTCCGGTTTCTTCCCATGCCCCAAACACATACTGATAGGGAACTTAGATTGTGAGCTCCGCTGAGGAAAGAGTGATGATAATGTTTGGAAAGCGATGCAAAATATGTCAAGGCTATAAAAGGAGCAAAATAAACTGTTGCCTGTTTACAAGTGCAACCAGCAGAGTTTCAGATGCAAAAGTATATTATATTGGAGCGAATGGCAACTAGTTCATCAAAGTTACTACAAAATAGCAAATTGATAGTATATACAGTATAACTTCATTATAAAATTCATAGGCTGACCAGACAGGCAAGGTTTACGCGTTTTGACTGTACGTCTTAATCATGACCATGGTGGTCGCGATTAAGACGTACAATTGAAACGCATAGACCTTGCCTGTCTGGTCAGCCTATGAATTTAATTTTATAATGAAGAAATAAAGAAATTGGATTTTATCCTGAGCCTGAGCTGGATTTCTTTCTACTGTTTTGATGGATTCCTAGTCTGGGATCCGTGCACGGCGAAGGAGGACGGTGGGTGAGTGTCACGATCCCTTCCCTAAAAGAGATTAGAAGATCTGAGAGATTGGCATCACGTGAGGTTATCTGACAGCCTCTCGGTTTTCACTTTGCCATGTTGTTGTTGGTACAGTATGACCACACCTCTTGCTTCAGGTGTAGCTTGTGGTCATCATGTTCCTCTATTTAGTCTGGACTCACACTTCTTACCATGCGGTTGATATTCTCTGCCTGGAGTTGGAGGAGCTGGTGTGTTGTCCTCATCTGAGTTCCTGCTCATCCATTTTCTATATGAGATAAGTGTACTTCTTAGGTATTCTGTTGCTCCCATTTGCCCGTCACTTACTAGGCCTCAGGGAGACGCTGGTTTGTTTATCTGGGAAGAAACTAGTAGTCTCAGACCTTGTCACCAATCCTAGGGATTTTCACGGTTTCTAGAGTCTAGGTTTCCAGTGTATGAATATTCCCACCTTCAGGGTCTATTCAGACTGACAGGAGTCAGGGCTAGGTTTAGGATTTCTGTAGGTGGTCACCATTTTCCTGTCCCTAGCCTTGAAGCTTAGTTCCCGGTCATTTTCCTTCTGTTGTCTTTCTGGTGTTCCTCCCCTCCCATTACACTGTGACATTATCAACTGCCTAAAATCCGCCATTTTGTTTGTGTCAGTGCAGTGATGGATACCATTTCTGCACTGGTTGGACAACTTCAGGGACTGTCTTTGGAGGTAGCTGACTTCTGCATGACCGTCTCACAGATCCAGAGACCACAGGTGGCTGGTTCTGGCAGCTAGAACCAGGCCTGCCCTGAACCTAAGGTCGTTCTCCCAGACAGATTTTCCAGGGGAAGTGACAACTTTATTCAGTTCAGAGAGTCGTGCAAATTATATTTTAGACTACGTCCTAACTCTTCTGGGGACGAGAGTCAAAGAGTGGGTATAATTATTTCGCTACTTAAAGGTGACGCTCAATCTTGGGCTTTTTCGTTGCTGACCGGATCCCAGTCCCTCTGGTCGGTAGATGAATTTTTCAGAGCTCTAGGTCTTATCTACGATGACCCAGATCGGATCTCCCTGGCCGAGACTAAGTTGTGTGGCTTACGGCAGGGAGAGAGTTCTGCGGAGACCTATTGCTCTTAATTTAGAAGATGGGCTACGGATACGGAGTGGAATGATTCAGCTCTCCATAGTCAATTCTGTCAAGGGTTATCCGAGAGCCTGAAGGATGCGTTGTTGCTTCACGAATATCCTGAGTCATTGGAAGCGGCCATGTCCCTTGCTGTACGTATTAATAGATGCCTGAAGGAGAGATCTAAGGTTTCTCACTCTCAGGACATACTATCAAATAAGGTGGCGGCCTCCTCCGACTTTTTGGGTAAAGAAACACTTCAATTTATGTCTGGTGACGAACCAATGCAGCTGGGAGAAGCGACCCCTGGATCTGGTGCTAAGAACTTTAGGCTTAAGATGAGACTCTGCTTTTTCTGTGGAAAAAGGGGACATTTTGTTAACGTATGTCCTTATGTTCAGCGGCAGGGTGAAAAAGAAAAAAAAAGTGTTTAATCCTCATCTCACTCTTGGTGGTGTGGGTGAGGAATCTGAGAATTTACTTTTGTCATTTGCCGTTAGTACCCGATTTCTCCTGTCTGCCGAGGTGACGCTAGATTCCAGAAAAGTGGTAATTGAAGTGTTTATTGACAGTGGGGCAGGGGTTAACCTAGTTGATGGTCAGTTTGTCCATATGCATGGATTGACAACAAGTGCATTAGACAAAAATATTTCGGTGTTTGCAATTGATTCCGCTCCTCTCACATAGAAATGTTTATCACAAATGGTGCAGGATATCCGTTTAACGGTAGATGATTTTCATCAAGAATCCATTTCGTGTTTTGTGCTGGAGGGTCTGCCTGCTCCCTTGGTGCTAGGGTTACCATGGTTAAGCAAATATAATCCTACCATTGATTGGCAAGCGAGACAGATTCTTTATTGGAGTGATTATTGCATCGACAACTGTCTTAGCACATCACTTTCTGTGGTAGTCACTAAAGTTGTATCTGCTTTTTTTTCAGATTTTTCTGATGTATTCTCTAAAAGTGGAGACCAGGAGTTACCTCCACATCGGAAGTATGATTGCCCCGTCAACCTTTTTCCCGGAGCTAGATTGCCCAAGTCTCGGTTGCATAATCTTTACGACCCCGAAAGAGCCACCATGCGAGAATATATCACCGAGAGTTTGACCATATTAGACCATAAATCCCCAGTGGATGCAGGGTTCTTCTTTGTTAAGAAAAAGGGCAATACTCTTAGGCCATGTTTAGACTTCCATGAGCTTAATCGCATTACTGTCCGTGATCCTTATCCCCTTCCTTTGATCCCGGATTTGTTCAATCAGATTGTCGGTGCAAAGGTGTTCTCAAAGTTGGATTTGAGGGGGGCATAAAATCTGATAAGGATCAAGGAGGGGAATGAATGGAAGACGGCCCTTAATACCTCTTATGGTCATTTTGAAAATATGGTCATGCCTTGGTTAACCAATGCTCCTGCAGTTTTTCAACATTTCATCAATGACATCTTTCATCATCTGGTAGGCAGGTTTGTTGTGGTGTATCTGGATGATATTCTGATTTATTCTCCTGACATGGAGATGCATCAGGATCACGTGAGACAAGTGGTACAGATCCTAAGAGATAATAAACTGTATGCTAAGATGGAGAAGTGTGTATTTGCAGTTCCGGAAGTGGAATTCCTGGACTACCTACTCTCATCTTCAGGTTTTCTATGGATCCTGAAAAGGTCCGTGCTGTGTTGGACTGGTATCACCCGAAGATCTGAAAGCGCTTATGCTATTTTTGGGGTTCACCAACTACTACCGTAAATTTATTTTGAACTACTCTACGATTGTTAAACATTTAACGGACATGACTAGGAAAGATTTGAATATCTCAGTCTGGTTTGATAAGGCATTACAAGCCTTTTCAGCTTTGAAGGATTGTTTTGCTTCTGCTCCTATACTGATGCAACCTGATGTGTCACAGCCTTTCATTGTGGAAGTTGACGCATCAGAGGTAGGGGTAGGAGCAGTCTTGTAGCAGGGTCCTTCACCTAGTAAAGGCCGCCCATGTGCTTTCTTCTCGAAGAAGCTCTTAGCTGCTGATAAAAATTATGACGTGGGTAATAGAGTTGCTGGCCATTAAGTTGGCCTTTGAGGAATGGCGTCATTGGTTGGAAGGAGCGATTCATCATATTACGGTAATTACCAAGAACAAAAATCTGGCTTATCTGGAGTCGGCTAAATGACTGAACCCAAGGCATGCCAGATGGTAGTTGTTTTTTACCAGATTTAATTTCGTTGTCACCTATCGCCCTGGGATTCAGAACGTCAAGGCGGATGCTTTGTCGCATAGCTTTCCTGGGGGGATGGTGATTCAGAAGATCCTGCTCCGATATTGGCTGAAGGGGTGGTAATATCCGCCCTTTATCCTGACCTTGAGGTAGAAATGTAGGAGGCCCAGGGAGATGCATCGGATTCCTGTCCTCCGGGGAAGTTGTTTGTTCCTGCAGAATTGCGGCACAAGATGTTTGAGGAACACCCTGGGAGCAGATCCACTGTCGATCTCATTTCTCGTAGATTCTGGTGGCCGGGGTTGCATAAAAGTGTTGAAGGTTATGTGTCAGCTTGTAGTACTTGTGCACGTGCTAAGGTGACACATACACTGCCTTCAGGATCTCTACTTCTGTTGTCCACTCCGTCCCGAGCTTGGACTCATTTGTCCATGGACTTTATCACAGATTTGCTTAATTTCTCAGGAAAAACTGTGATTCTGGTGGTTGTTGATCGATTCAGCAAGATGTCACACTTTATAGCATTATCAGGTCTACCTAATGCTAAAACTCTCGCACAAGTGTTTGTCGATAACAACGTGAAGCTACATGGTATTCTCTCTGATGTGGTGTCTGATAGGGGGGACTCAAATTCTGAAAGGCGTTCTGTTCTCGCCTTCATTGTGAGCAACGAGCGTTTCAGTATACACAGAAGTGGGATGGTTGCGCTGATTATAGCGGCAACGCCGCTCACCATCTGTGTTGATTCCTCAAAGTTGCGTAAAACCTCACAAAGGTCAGACATCTATGCCCACTCCTTGCTTGTGATGAGCGAAAGCTGACTGGAAAGGTGACGACCATGTTGCAGCTGGTATTCCACTACTGCCCTCTGCTGCTCACAAAGCCTGGTCAACATGTGGAACATGGAGTTCCAGCGCATGCTCACGTTGCACAACAGTCGGTGAGCTGGCAACTGCAAGCACTGCTGCAGAGTTGCCAGATCGGCGACAGCTGTAGATGACTTTTGGAAATGGGCACACATGCGCCGCAGCTTCACCAGTAGCTCAGGCAAATTGGGGTAGGTTTTGAGAAACTGCTGAACCACTAAGTTGAACACGTGGGTTAGGCATGGTATGTGTGTGAGCTTGCCGAGCTCAAAAGCTGCCACCAAGTTACGGCCATAATCAGACACAACCATGCCTGGTTGCTGCCACTAATGTAGATGTTGGCAGAAATCCTGATGGAAGTAGGGGCCGCAATCCTTGGCGTCGGTATCACCTGTGCCTTCACAGGGTACGACTCGCTCCTGACCTTCACAACATTTACCCAGTGTGCCGTCATGGAAATTTAGCGTTCCTGGCCAAAAGCTCTTGTCCATGTGTCAGTCGTTAAGTGGACCTTCCCAATAACTGCGTTGGTCAGGGCACGGGTGATGATACGGGACACATGCTGGTGTAAGGCGGGGACAGCACACTAGGAAAAATAGTGGCGGCTGGTGACTGAGTAACGAGGGATGGCCGCAGCCATCAGGGTTCGGAAAGCTTCAGTGTCCACATGCCTAAATAGCAACATTTCCAGGGCCAGCAATTTGGAAAGGTTCGAATTTAGTGCTATGGCCTGTGGCTGGGTGGCTGGGTAGTTGCACTTTCGTTCAAAGGCCTGGGGTATGGACATCTGTACGCTGTGCTGGGACACAGAAGTGGATGTGCTAGATGATGGTACTTGTGAAGGTCCAGGTGCTGGGCGGGAGGCATCCGGCCCTGCGTATTGGACTGGGGATTAGCCAGCATGTAACAGAGGGGAAGAGGAGTTAGTGGTGTGACCCGCAGGCACTAATTGTGGATCCAGGTGTTCGGCCCACCTATTAGGGTGTTTTGATTCCATGTGGTGGTGAGGTTGCTAGTGTTCATGCCCCTGCTCATTTTTGTATGGCACAGGTTGCAAATGACAATTCTTTTATTGTCCACACTTTCCTCAAAAAAGCGCCAGACTGCGGAACACCTACCCCTTGGCAAGGGAGATTGCCACAAGGGGGTGCTCCGTGGGAACAGTTGCGGGCCTGTTTGGTGGGGCCCTTCTTCTCTCATTTGCCACCCCACTGCCTCTTACAGCCTGTTGCGGTGCTGCAGATCCCTCCCCCTCTGTACTGCTGTTCTCGCTCGGCTTGCCACCTTCCCAGGTTGGGTCAGTGATTTCATCGTCCACCACCTCCTCTTCCACTTCCTCACTCTGCTCATCCTCCTGACTCGTTGCCTAACAAGAACCTCACTTATTGACAACTGTGTCTCATCCTCATCATCAACCTCTTGAGACACTAATTGCCGTTGACTTATTGGCAACTGTGTCTCATCATCATCATCCACCTCGTGAAACACTAATTGCCATTCCCCACCATCATCTTCTTCTGACTGTGGATGCTCAAGAGTTTGGGAATCAGTGCACAAGATCTCCTCATGTCCCTCTTCAAGCAGGCTTGACGAGAGGCCCAAATCAAGGAATGGCGATGAAAAGAGCACCTCAGAAGATCAGAGTGTGGGATCACTTGTTTGCCAAGACTCTCCATGGTGGGAGGAAGGAGGATCAGGGTTAGGATTGTGTTGACCAGACTGTTGGCTATTGAGACTGGACTTTGTGGAAGACAGGGTGGTGCTTAACCAACTGGAAGCATTATCTGCTGCAATCCAACCAACCACCTGGTCGCACTGGAGTGACTTCGAGAGTGGTGTCCTGCACCGCCCTGCAAACTGGGACATGAAGCTAGGTATCATGGATGAGAGTGCTCTGGCAGCAGGCACAGTTTCACCGCGCCCAGGGCCACAGCCTCTGCGTGCACCATCAGCAGCATGGTCACTTCCCCATCCCTTACTGCTCGCCTTGAGCATATTAAATGGTATATATGCTTGCAAGTATGTCACACATACAGTAGCACAGGTTTTGTAAGTGTATGCGCAAAGAAATTACACTGAATGTCAGATATTTAGGATGCGCAAACGTTATACAGGAGATGTAGTGCAGGTAATGTCACTGTCACCAGCGGCTAAAATAAAATTAGACTGAATGTCACAGATATTTAGGATGCGCAAACGTTATACAGGAGATGTAGTGCAGGTAATGTCGCTCTCAGCAGTGGCCAAACAATTGCGCTGAATGTCACAGATATTTAGGATGCGCAAATGTAACACAACAGATGTAGCAGTGGTTGTGTCACTGTCAGCAGCGGCCAAACAATTGCACGCAATTTAGTGCAGGTTGCGCTAATAATATATATATATTGCAGCTGAAAACAGTTTAATATGATCTTCAACTGAATCTCTGTAGGAATGGAGTTTATGAGGAGACATGAAGTACAGAGAGGTGATGGGAATGTGGCTAATGAGCAGCAGCACTGGTATGCAGTCTCCATTACCACAGTCTGTCCTGTCTGTCCTCTCCGTACTTCATGTCTCCTCATGAACCCCATTCCTACAGAGATTAAGTTGAAGATCATATTAAACTGTTTTCAGAATCATAATCCCTGACAAGTAGAGCAGAAAGGAGGAGGATGAGGCAGTTGTTTAGTTCAGTGTTGTAAAGTAACTTGTCCTCCTGTGTGATTAGGACAGGTTTTGTGTGTACTAATAGGATGGTGGCCATTTTATTTTTCCTAATGATTGCTTTCTAGACAAAATGAGCCATCATAACTAATGAAAGGTATTTGGGAATATATTTATAATAAAGTAATATTGAAGTATTTTCATTTTCCTAATTCCCAGAGAACACCTTTAAATTCGGATTAAAGTCCACCTCAGATACTTTAATTGGCTCAACACAACATACAACTAATATACATTGGCTAATCATACCCTATTTAACCATGATCAGGGTTCATGTGGGCCTTAATAATCAAATCAATTTTCACCATTCTGGAATTCTGAATTCTAAAGGTTATTTTGGTTTTTAGTCTTCTCCCAAATATTGTATGTCCATTCTCTTTATTTGCAGGGCACACAGGGTTTTCTTATGGTCTAAAATTTGAGAGGCTATAAATATATTTTGTAGATCTTATTCAGGGAAAAATGGCCAGAAATAAAAAAATATTACAGTTTTTCCTCAGGCTTTCATGCCATGTTTTAAGGTAGCTTGTTCAGTAAATAATATTTAGCCCCAAAAAATGCATAGCAATATCAGATATATAGAGAAATTCTGAAAAGGAATAACATGACTATACTGTAGTGGCAAAAAGAAAAACCCTATTTTAACTTTACATGGATCTCCCTCAATTAGGCCTCATGCACATGACCATTTTTTTTCTGGCAAATTTGAAAAATGTTTATACTTGTGTGGTTTCTGCATCCATGCGTGCATCCCACAAATTATAGAACATGTCCTATTCTTGTCCGTTTTGTGGACAAGAATAGTCATTTCTACTATTGCTTCTGCAAAAAGTGTGGCATGCACATGGCTGGTATCTATATTTTGCCGATCCGTGATTTGTAGACCGTAAAATACATATGGTCATATGCATGAAGCCTTTCTTAGCTTTAGATCACTGTTGACAGACTATAGATCATTAATGATCTATGTACAGTGTCAGTATACATGTGTGCATATAAATAGAGAGATACAGGCAGCAAAGATGCAGATTGTGGGGGGAATTTATAATTTGCAATGGTTTTTGTGTCAGTTTTCAGTCTGTCTTTGCTTTGTGAGGTTGCACCAAATTTATGAAATAGTGCACAGTAATAATATGCACAAGTTCAATGTGGTGTACGTCTATGTCTGTAACTCCAGGGGAAATTTTTTTTGCACATTTTTTAAATGTCGCACATAATAGATGAGACATAAAAGTGTTCTAAACTAAAATCCTGACTTGCTATTAACTCCACTTTTTAAATTGATGAGGCTCACCATATACAGTATCACAAAATTTGACCAATGTCAGCAGATTTTCCACATTTTTGTACATCCAGATGTTGCTTTAAAATCTTACTTGGCAAGCTAAAAAAAAAGGCATGTTTTTTTATCACCACAAAAAGAAAACCTCCATGAAAAATACTACGGTATGTGTGAAGAAAGCCATATCCAGCTGAGGCCCAGGATAATGTCAGTCTTCATGACCACAGAAAGTGGATTCTGAAAATGGATTATGGTAGTTCAACACTGCCAATGCTCAGAATCCAGTAGAGTGCAGGTTTGTGAAGAACAGATAATCTTTATTTTATATACTGGTACATGCACTCTTCATCAGGTCAATGATTTTTTGAGCACTCATTAAATGCACCAACTTGTTGTATCTCATTGTTCCAATGTCAGTACCTTGAAAAAGCATATATGCATAGTGATAGTATTAGTATTCACAAAGTTCACTCGCGCTGCCACAATAGGTTGCTAAAAACATCTATACCTCCCCATTTAGATGGAGTAGCCGCTGCTGGGTTGCTGAATAACTGAGTATTCTGCTGTGACTCAGTAAGTGATTAACACCGTTTAAAAGCACAAGAGCTTCCCGCACTGGGCAGATGAAACAACGGTAATTTAAAGTAAGCGAGAGTCAACAGAAAAAGATTATTATGTCCATACCTATATTTGTATGTAGAGAGCATGTATGTATTTCTCCAATGGTGTTTTTGTTTCTTCTCTGAAGATAGTGTTTCTCTTTGGCGTCTTCTACTTCAACCCTCTGCGATTGCGCAGCTCCGGCAGGTAGCTAGCGCACGCAGGGGAAGCTTACGGATGGTTACTAGAAGCGTTCCTATGTAACGTCACACTCAGGTACTGAAGCCTGTGAGTATAAATTTTGACCCTCACAGGCTTCTGTACCTGATTGTGATGTCACATTGGAACGCTTCTAGTAATTATCCGTATGCTTCCCCTGCGTGCACTAGCTACCGGCCGGAGCTGCGCAATCGCAGAGGGTTGAAGTAGAAGACGCCAAGGAGAAACACTATCTTCAGAGAAGAAACAAAAACACCATTGGAGAAATACATACACGCTCTCTACATACAAATATAGGTATGGATATAATAATCTTTTTCTGTTGACTCTCGCATACTTTAAATTACCGTTGTTTCATCTGACCAAGGCAGGAAGCTCTTGTGCTTTTAAACGGCATATATTCATAGTGTTCACCATATCGATTAAAAATCAAACATTTTATTGTACTTACAGGATCATTTGCATGGTTTTCCACATAAAACACATTGCCCTTGCCCGACCCGGGTTTCGCCCTGCTTCATCAGGGGCATGCAGCAGTTCTTTTTCCAGCTATGGGTTCTTTTAACCCTCCTTGTTTCGTACGTCATATCCGTGTACAAAGCATGCAAATTATATCTTATTGAACAAAACATCTTTAGAAATGCTAAAACAATATTAAAAGGACTTAATCTCATACCGCAACCAAAATATCATATATCCTTTTTTTCTACTATCCTCCCGGCATCATCGTCACTAACAAGGAGTAATTCCTAACTCGCTCCATTCCACCTTTCCTATACCTAATGACATTGCTAAAAGTGTAGATCATGTACTCCTCCTAACTACCCCCTGTGCCGCTGCAGTACCGGTCCTTCAACCTAAGTTAACCTAAACCTTGCTACTAATACATAGACACTGATTTCACATCCATTCGATGTTCATACCACTAGGTTGTAATGACCGCATTTTGTATATCCATTCTGCTTCTTTCTTATTAATGTGTTCAACCGGATCTCCTCCCTGCCATCTAGTACTAGTACCATGAACTTAAGACCTGCAGGGTTCCGTTGATGATATTTTTTTAAATGGGCTGACACACTGTGGGTTTCCAAACCTTTCTTTATATTTCTAATATGTTCCCCAATTCCTACTTTTAACTTTCCAGGTTCCTGCCCATGTACTGTAAATGGCACGGGTACTCAAAAACATAAATTACTCCTGTATTTTCACATGAAATAAGACCCCTTATTTTAAATTATTTTTCTCCCACATTAATTTTAATCAATTCTTTTTTCTTTTGTGTTTTTTCTTCCCTTGAACTATTTTTGCACGCGGCACAAATACCGCACAATGGGAATGTTCCATCCGGTATATCTACCTCTTTGTGCAAACAGCTATGTACCACTTTATCCCTAATAGTTGGTGCATTTAACAAGTGCTGGAGAGAGTAGTGGATGCATGGAATAGCCTTCCTGCAGAAGTGGTAGCTGCAAATACAGTGAAGGAGTTTAAGCATGCATGGGATAGGCATAAGGCCATCCTTCATATAAGATAGGGCCAAGGGCTATTCATAGTATTCAGTATTTTGGGCAGACTAGATGGGCCAAATGGTTCTTATCTGCCGACACATTTTATGTTTCTATGACTTGCATGTTGCGCGGATCCACGTGTGTGTTTTTATATTCTCAAAAGGAGAACTGGGACTACTCTATTTTAGGATCTTGCTGCAATCTAGTGGCACGTGTTGTAAGGAATCCTAAGTAACTTTTTTTTATTCAATGATTTTTTGAACTAAACTTAAGGCTAATTTGGTGGGCGGGGGGGAATAAATCAAGCATATTGCAAAAATACTCACAAATATGTATCTAAATTTATAAAAATATCGTATTAGAGAAACCCTATATCTGCTCCTAAACTTTCACAGTGCAGTCACATTGGTATCATGTAGACCTTGCTTAAATATAAAGTAAAACATAGTTATCCAGCTTACTAAATGAATAAAATTAAGGAAGGAAAGTCAATTATTTCTGCATAGACAAGTGAATGGGAAGCTAATTAATGACTTATTATACTGTAGAAATTGGTATTTTCAAAACTTCAGGCACACTACTAATTCTACAAATTGCTTCTATAATGGGATTTTTTCTAAAACAAACTCATAACATTAGTAATTTCCAACTCTAGAAAACTAACCACATTATACAAGTATGTTTTGGAGGGAAGAAAAACGTCTATAAATCTTAAACTGTACAGTTATGTGTTGCAGTCAGACCTTTTAATAGAGTTTTGCAGCTTCCAAAGGCACAAGTAAAAGTACTCCAACTACTGTAAGTAAATAGTCAAATAACTGAGCTGCTATAGGCAAAAGCTAGCATCATTTATCTGTAAAATGGCATAAAATCTAAGTTAAAGGGAACCTGACATCTTGGATATGCAATTTTAACTGCTCACAGTACCTTATTCATGCATTTATAGAGCGGTGGGATTAGTTGTTGCTGCGGTATTCTAACTAGTAAATGCGCTAAAAATGCACTTTTAATCTTCTTCACGCTGTATGGAAATGAGTCTGTTCAAGTTAAGGAGGCAGGGGTTTTACTCCTCCGAGTCAAGGTTTCCCCTCCTGCCCCAATGTCCTCAAGCGTAAAAGATGAAGCCTGTGTGGGATCTAATGATACCTGGGGATAACGTTCCCTGCCTGAGAGACAGTCAATCAAACTCCAGGAGGCACGGACGGGCGTGGAAACCTTGATTCTGAGGAGTAAAACGTCAGCCTCCTTGGCATCAACAGACTCCATTCCATATGAGCGGAAGAAGATTAAAAGTGCATTTTCAACGCATTTGCTAGTTAAAATACCACAACAAGAACTGCTTACAGAACCCCATAAAGTAATGCGGGCAGCTAAAACTAAGGTTCCCTGTAAAACAAATTAGTTTACTCCTAGCATGGAGAATCTACAATAACAACCTGCCTAATATTGTGTAGGTCAGCCTCAGGCAGCCAAACAGGTTTGACTTCTGGAGGCATTGACACTGCAAGAGCTCTGTAGGTAACTTGTGATATGCTGCACCAAGATGTTAGCAGCTGTTTTTGTGTAATTGTAATTGTGAGGTGTTGCTTCTATGTTTTTCCAGCACATTCCCAACGATGCTTGATTGGATTAAAATCTGGAAATTTGGATGCTGTCAATGCCTCAAACTATTTGTCATGTTCCACAAACCATTCCTTACCAATTTTTGCAGTGTGGCAGGGTGAATCATCCTGCCGAAAGACGCTACTGCCATTGCTATGAAGGGGTGTACTTGGTCTGCAACAATATTTAGGTAGGTAGTACATGTCACAGCCACATGAATCCCAGGAATGAAGGTTTCCCACATTGTGCTGTCCGCATACACATGTCCTGTAACACAGCGAGGGGTTTTGTATGGGAAGGCAGGTATTTTCCTCCCAACATGTGCAGCTGGGCTGGTTTCCAGTCAGGTGTGCTCAAATACCGGACCGGAGTTTAAGTGCCTGTCTGGGTTTTGGCAGCAACTGGTTGTTCTTTAATAGGCAGCTGGGCTCAGAGTCAGTGCTGTGTCTGTGTATGAGGCTTGTGGCTGGATGCATGCCTGCGACCTGTCTAGGAGGACAAGGAAACAACATCCAGGACTGGGACTCTTTAAGCGGTACCCGCAGGATGGTGTGTAGTGAACACCAGGACTTGACCTTCTTATGCGGTACCTGCAGCAAGGTGTGAATGGAACACCAGGATTTAAATTTATATTTTGTTAACCTGCCAAGTGTGAATAAACACTGAACTGTTTAAGTTAAAGACTTTGTTGTTGCCTCTATACTGCGTCCACTAACCTGCCTAACAGAGTGAATCCCCAAAGTCCGTTCTTCAAAAAAGATAGAACACGTCCTATTCTTGTCCGGAATGCGTCATCGGAATGCTGGCCAGAATGCGTCACCCGAAGACACGTGTTGGGCTCAGTGTTAGTCAGGGAGAGCTGTGCTGAAGAAGGGAAAGATAGTGTAGGGAGTGAAATAATAGTCCTTTTAAGGACTATTGTGTGTGGCAGCAGCAATATATATTTTTAGTGCAACCTGCGCTAAATTGCTAAAATTTTACAGACCCAAAAGTCTTTTCAAGGACTATTGTGTGTGGCAGCATCCTGCGCTAGATAGCGTGCAACAGTTAGGCTGCTGCAGACAGCGACATTATCTGCGCTACATCTCCTGTGTAATGTGTGCGCATCCCAAAAATATCTGTGACATCCAGTGTACTTTTTCCGTAGACGGTGCTGCGGACAGTAACATTACCTGAGGTACATTTCCTGTGTAACGTTTCCATATCCCAAATACCTGTGACCTTCCCTGTAATTTTATATTAGCCGCTGCTGACATCAGCGATATTATCTGGGGTATTTCTCCTGTGTAACGTTTCCACATCCCAAATACCTGTGATATTCCCCGTAATTTTTTATTACCGCTGTTGATAGCATTTATATTATCTGCAGTATATCTCCTGTGTGATGTTTCCACATCCCAAATACCTGTGACATTCCCTGTAATTTTTTATTAGCTGCTGGTGACATCAGCGACATTATCTGCGGTATATTTCCTGTGTGACGTTTCCACATCCCAAATACCTTTTTTTATTTTTTTGCGCATACACTTACAAATCCTACGCTACTGTACATGTGACATACTTTCAAGCATATATAACATTTAATATGAAGAAGGCGAGCAGTAAGGGACAGGGAAGTGGCCGTGATGCTGATGGTACATGCAGAGGCTGTGGCCCTGGGCGCGTTGAAACTGTGCCTGCTGCCAGAGCATGTCCCAGTTTGCAGGGCAGCACAGGACAACACTCTCGATTTTACACCTGGAGCTTTGCAAGCACCATCCGCGACCACATCCACTTCCGTGTCCCAGCACAGTGTACAAATGTCCTTACCCCAGGCATTTGAACACAAGCGCAAATAACCAACCACCCACAGGCCATAGCACTAAATGTGCAACTTTCCAAATTACTGGCCCTGGAAATGTCATTTAGGCTTGTAAACACTGAGGCCTTCCGCAGCCTGATGTCGGCAGCCGTCCCTCATTACGCAGTCCCCAGTCGCCACTATTTTTCCCAGTGTGCCGTGCCCGCCTTACACCAGCATGTGTCCTGTTACATCATCCGTGCCCTGAACAACGCAATTACTGGGAAGGTCCACTTAACTACTGACACATGGACAAGTGCTTTCGGCCAGGAACTCTACATTTCCCTGCCAGCACACTGGGTGAACATTGTGGAGGCCGGGAGCGAGTCGTACCCTGGGAAGGCACATGCGCTATTGACACCAAGGATTGCGGGCCCTAATTCCATTGGGGTTTCCACCACCACCTACGTTAGTGGCTCCAAACCCTACTTCTCCTCCTCTGCCTTCTCCTTCACTTCCACCTCAGAATTATCCTCTTGCAGAACCAGTCAGCTATCAGTCGGTAGCTGGAAGCAGTGTAGCACTGCAGTGGGGAAGCGTCAACAGGCCGTGCTTAAGCTGATCTGCTTAGGTGACAAACAGCACACCGCCACAGAGCTGTAGCAGGGAATAAGAGACCAGACTGAGCTGTGGCTCTCGCCACTCAACCTAGAACCAGGCATGGTTGTGTCTGATAATGGCCGTAACTTGGTGGCAGCTTTTGAGCTCGGCAAGCTCACACAAATCCCATGCCTAGCCCACGTCTTCAACTTAGTGGTTCAGCGGTTTCTGAAAACCTACCCAAATTTGCCTGAGCTACTACTGAAGGTGCGCTACATGTGTGCCCATTTCCGCAAGTCATCGACAGCTTCCGCCAGTCTGTCAATGCTGCAGCAGCAATTACAACTGCCAGCTCACCGACTGTTGTGCGACATGAGCACACACTGGAACTCGACGTTTCGCATGTTGGCAAGGGCTTTTTGAGCAGCAGAGGGCAGTAGTGGAATACCAGCTGCAACATGGTCGTCGCCTTTCCAGTCAGCTTTCGCTCATCACAAGCGAGGAGTGGGCATGGATGTCTGACCTTTGAGGAATCAACACAGATGGTGGGCGGCGATAACACTATTATCAGCGTCACCATCTCACTTCTGTGTCTACTCAAACGCTCACTGCTCACAATTAAGGTCGACGCTTTGCATGTGGAAAAGGTGGAAATGGGGGAAGACATTACACAGGGTGATAGCCAGACCACCCTCAGTTCGTCTTCTCAGCGCAAATTGGATGATGATTAGGAGGAGGAGGAGGAGCAGTTGACGGTCGCCTCCGCATGGAAGTAAAATTCCATCTGTTCAGCGTGGATGGGCAGAAGAGGAGGAAGAGAATGAGGAGATTTAGAGTCGTCCTCCTGATGACGACAGCGAAGTCTTGCCTGTTGGGACGCTGGAACACATGGCTTAATTTATGTTATGCTGCCTTTCCCGTGACCCTCGCGTTTTACGCATTTTGGTCAACACCAATTACTGGATGTTCACCCGTCTTGACCTCCACTACAAAGAAAACTTCTCCTCTCTCATTTCTGTGGTGGAGAGGACGAGCAAAATGGTGCAATACCAGAAGGTCCTTGTGGAAAAATTGCTCCAAAAATTTCCAGCTGACAAAGCTTGCGGCAGGGTATGTAGTTCCTTGGGCAACAGAGGAGGGGAGACGATGGGAACACATAGCAGTTCCAATAGAGGCAGGGCAACACTCTCCAAAGCCTGGGAAAGTTTCATGACACCCCGCGGCCTAGTTTCACAAGGAGGGAAAAATTTTGGAAGATGGTGAAGGAGTACATAGCAGACTGTGTCAGCGTCCTCAATGATCCCTCTGTGCCTTACAACTGCTGGGTGTCCAAGCTGGACATGTGGCACGAACTGGCAGTCTATGCCTTGGAGGTGCTGGCCTGCCCTGCCGCCAGTGTTTTGTCAGAACGGGTATTTAGTGCTGCTATGGGCATAATAACTGATAAGCACATCCGCCTGTCAACTGAAAATGCTGACAGGTTAACTCTTATAAAAATGAACAAAGCCTGGATTGCCCCTGACTTCTCTACTCCACCAGAGGAAAGCGGCTGAACATAAAGGCACTTGAAATGTGCTGTTTATATTTTACTGAATACACTGTATTCTCATGCACCCCTTCCACCACAAAAAAGGGTATATGGTTCAATCTTCCTTTTCTCGGCCGCCTCCTCCTCCTCTTCCATCATACCAACATGCCTATTAGTCTGCCTTTGCTGCTAATGTTGTAGAGGGTCAGCTCACCTGCAGGCCCTCGCATATAATGTTTTAGAGGGTCAGCTCACCAGCAGACCCTCACCTACAATCTTTTAGAGGGCCAGCTCACCTGCAGGCCTTTGCATATAATGTTTTAGAGGGTCAGCTCACCAGCAGGCCCTCACCTACAATCTTTTAGAGGGTCAGCTCACCTGCAGGCCCTCGCATATAATGTTTTAGAAGGTCAGCTCACCAGCAGGCCCTCACCTACAATCTTTTAGAGGGTCAGCTCACCTGCAGGCCCTCGCATGTCATTTTTAGAGGGTCAGCTCCCCAGCAGGCCCTCACCTTCAATCTTTTAAAGGGTCAGCTCACCTGCAGGCCCTCGCATATAATGTTTTAGAGGGTCAGCTTACCAATAGGCCCTCAACCATAATGTTTTACAGGGTCAGCTCATCAGCAGGCCCTCAACTACAATCTTTTAGAGGGTCAGATCACCAGCAGGCCCTTGCATATAATGTTTTGGAGGGTCAGCTCACCAGAAGGCCCTCGCATATAATTTTTTCAATGGTTAGCTAATCAGCAGGCACTCGCCATTATTTTTTCAATGGTCAGCTCAGCAGCAAGCACTTGCCCATAATTTTTTCGATCTTCAGACCAGCAGCAGGCACTCGCCCCTAATGTTTTAGAGAGTCAGCTCTGCAGCAGACCCTCACCCCTAATGATTTAGATGGTCAGCTCAGCAGCAGGCCCTCACCCATAATGTTATAGAGGGTCACCAGCAGGCCATTGCTCCTAATCTTTTTGAGGGTCACCAACAGGCCATCAATCATAATTTTCCAAGGGTGTATGATGCCCTCCTTTATGTGTAATAAAGAGTGTATTGGAGCGCCGGTTCCTTGAAATTTTTGGAAGCCCTTTCACTTAGTGCTTAGGTTTTATTAGTTTAGGAGTCCCACTACCTGAACAATTGTACCACAATGTGAATGAGGCACTCCATTATGTGATATACAGGTTGTATCTGAGTGTCTCTTCCTTAATTTGTGGCAGCACTTGCACTTCATATACAAGTAAATATACAGGAAAGAATGTTTCCTAACAATTTTTCCTCTAAAATCTTTGGTTTTGTGCATATTATTTTCAGTCTGTAAAAGTGGCATTCTACTCGGACAACATCGTTCCCAGCAGCGACCTGGGAGTCCAAGATGCATCCAGACATCCTCCCTATGCTGTTCCCGAACCATTTCGGTGGTGTTTCCATCAATTTCTGACCTTTTCCTATGAACCATACACACTCCCCTCTTCAGAGCAGGAGGTGCCTGGTTTAATGCTCTGGTTCCCCCATTGACTTCCATTGTGCTCGGTAGAGCACCTGAGCATCCCGAGGTGTTTGACCCGAGCAACCGAGCCCCCGAGCACTTTGGTGCTCGATCAACACTAGTAATTACTATTCATGTCCACAATCCGTACAAGAAAAGGATTTGATCTATAATTTACAGAATGGACACATGAATGTGGACAGCATACAGATGACATCTGTGTGCTGTGCATTCAGGGTTTATTCACACGACTATATGTGTGGACATGTAGGACATGTTCTATCTTTTATGCTGGGCTGCGGAATGGATTTCCGGATGTGGACAGCACACAATGTGTTGTCCAGATATTTTTGCACCCCCATTAAAATGAATGTGCCCGCATCTGATACGCAAAAAATGAGGGTCAAAAATACAGCTGTGTGAATGGGGCCTTATGAAACTGTCTAAAAGAAAAACTGTCTTTACTGCCAATAGAAACCAATCTGCATAGCTTTCCTTTTTCAAGACTAAAATACAAAATGAAAGTTGTGCTTTGATCGGTTGCTATGGGCAAAAGACCGTTTTTCTTTTAGACAGTTTTCGAAATCTTTGTATATTGTCATCGCAGCTGGTATAGATTTTCCTGCAGATCCTTTGGTATGTTAATGGCCTGTAGTTGCTTGGCATAATTCCTATTTCAAAAGGAATACAATGAGTCAGTCAACCTATTCATTTGAAAACTGAACATACTGGTGCATCTGTCTGATGGTCAAAGCAGAGAACACGTGTCTAGAGCTCAGGCCACGCGCTGATGTTTTCCTGTATTCTGCTCCCACTTGATTTATGCCCCTGAAGATAGAAGTGACAGGTCCATACAATACTTTGCAGTTGCACCAGACATAGGTTAATATGTGTCCTTCTTGTTGCTTCCATGTTGCTGCTGCGCGTTATAGTGACAAGTTCACACACTTAATTACCCATCATCCTTTAATGTAATTCTAAGGTGCTCTCTAAAGGGAACTTTGTTTAAGCATAAAATGGACTCTTCTGTAATAGAAGACAATATTTTAAGGTTCAGGAAGCAGCTGTTTGTGATTTCAGCTCTGCCTGACTGTTTCCTTCCCAGTTTAATTTAATCAGTGACACCGATTTCAAGTAAGATAAAACAAGACTGTATCGAATTGTGCTGCTTCATGTCTCAAACCTCTGAAAAACAGAAGGGTCCAATGATTGGATGTAATCACATTTCTGTCTTTTACTAGCAAGGGCAAAAATAGTATATTCCATGTCATTTTGTTTCCCAGGGTGTGTGCCCAAGGAATCCATGAGCAAAATGACTGAGTGGTGCCAACAAATGTAACGTAAAAATAAAAATAGTGACCCTTCATTTTAGTCTAATTCAGACAAACTGGGTGAAAAAGTGATATATAATATATGAACTAGAACAGAAGGAAAGAACATAGTTGCTTAAAGTGTATAAGGCTACTGTTACACAACAACATGTGTCATGCAACAGCAAATCTCAGACAAGTTACATGACCAAAAACATTCCTGAGAATATTCTGGAGATGAAAACTGGCAGACAGATCGAAAGATTGGTTCTTGTTTTGAAAGTTACAGAGCGAAAAAGCCTAAAGCGCTAAAAAAAATATATATATGAGAACCGGTTGAAGGACAGCAAAAAGGAGGAATGAAAGTCTTTCAAAATTGTGTCAGCTAGTTTGTTAGGAAATGTCAGAGTCAAAAATTTCCATCAGCTTGTGGATGAACTTCTAATGGCATACAAGGAAATGAATTGGAGAATGTACCTAAAAATGCATATCTGTTATGCTTACATGTTAGTCCCTACAGGCGCGGATGCCATGCCACTCACTATGCCATGTAGAGTACTGGTCACTAGTATCCTCTCCATGCTGCAGCCTCCATCATTCTGCCTAATGTGCCCTTAGGGCATGTGCACATTCCCGTCTGTCCTTTTAAAGGGCCAATGTACGGTACATGCTCATTAAACCTTACCCAGTCAATGACTGAGGGGTCTTGGGTATTTATGGAGCCCCCTCCAGGCAGAGGATGCCTGAGCTTTAGGTTCCCTGGTGACCAGCAAAGGTGTTGATGCGTGTCCCAACATTTTCTTTCTAATAAAAGAAACTCTCATTACACTCAGTGGGAGGAAACTTATTGAGATTAGGGTTCCCATAAGCCGGTCTTGATCCCTTGTGTGCTGCAGTGAGATGTGCCTCTTAATAAATTAGTCACATTTCTGGCACTTCATATGCCAGAAATTCAAATCCACGCCAGCCAGAGGCTAGGGGGAACTTGAGCTATATCTTGTGCCAAGTACTGGTAAGTCCCACCCATTTTCTCACAACTTTAGAAAAGTGTTGAGAGACTCAAAAGGTCTTAAATTTGCGACTTTTTAATGCCACAATAGTGACTTAAACAGCTTAATAAATGCCTATCAGTGTTCTTTCCTTTTTCCCGCTGTAACTTCCAAACAAGAACCAATCTTGCATTTTAAACATCGTTTTCACATTCAGCAACCAAAAACTACATAAGATTAGATCTGTTACAAAACTTGTGTTAAGCGGTGTATTTAATTAGCCAAGTCAGAAGATCATCCTACAAATATCACATCTGGGATTGCGTTCTCCAAACCATTTGGACTAAATTATTTAATAAAAATAAAAAAAATCTTCAGGAAACTCATTGCTATTTTTTTTTAGAATTACCAATTACCAAAATAATTTACATGCTGAATTTTTTAATATCGTATTTAAAAATTATTTACAGTAACGAATAAAGCATTAACATTAAAGTATGTTTGTAAGTAATGTTTGAATATGTTTTGAAAGGACTGAATAAAGGTTACAATTTATCAAGAAGTAATTTATAGTAATATCAGAATAGTATGCCATCTTAAATACAGTGTTTTATGGAATATATATTATATTTTTATTACTTTTTATGCTCACATGTTTTCGCTGGAAAATCCCTTTAACAAGTTGTGTTTCTTTAAAAGGGTCATTTGGTTTATACAGTCTCTTTTTTATATACTCTACAAAGACTTGATGAGTCGAGCAAATGAAGAAATCGCATTTAACTGGTAAGGAGGATATTCATAAGTGAATCAATTCTAAACTAATCAAATTCCACCCGAATTTTGTAAAAATATGAAAAATAAAGAGAGAGAGAGAGAGAGGGGGGGGGGGTGAGAGAGAGGGGGCAAAGGGACATAGAAATATATATATATAAAAAAAAGAACCCTAGTGGACCTGTAAGCATCATACACATATTGTCAGGCCAATTGTAGTACTTTTTAATTTGTGTAGAAAATTAATTCAGACCTGAATAAATTGATAAACCTAAACCAATTTGGCCGAATCACATTTTGAGCAATTTGCTCATCACAATGAGTGCCTAGCAGTGTACTACCCCATTCTCAGTGCATCCCTCAAAATAATAGCTGATTGTGGGAGTCTCTGTTAGCAACACCCCTCAATCAGGTTTACACTAGGGATTCACAATCTGAGACGCATTGCCCGGACCATGCAATTCCTTTTGTATTTGTACATTTATATAGCAGTGTATATAGCTATGTTCTGTACACTGATGTCTATGGGCACAGGGATCTCAGCTTGGAAAACATATTTTGACAGCTTGTGTATTACAAACTCACAGCACTTCAATGTTCAGTTAAGTGAAAGCAAATTGTTAAAACCATAGAACCCATTTGTCATCCTGAGGGTCAATTTCAACCACTGTGCAAAAGTTAAAGAAAAGGGAATTTCAACGTTATCAGTTTGTCATTGCAAACTTTTATGACACAGCATACTAAAAAAGGAAAGTTTATTCTATTTTTACTATACAATCTGTATGATTTTTCCTTTTTTCATCTTTTTAATTAAATATCAACTTGTTTTTTACTCAATTGAATACTTAAAGACTACGTATACCTTTTGGGGGCAATTTTTTCTATTATTGCATTGTACTTATTTTGAGCTAAAAATCATTTTTTTAATTGGTCATTATTGAAAATATGGAATCCTTTTTTGTGTACATAGCTGAGATGCTATAGTCAGTTGGGGAGCTGACGGGCTCCTTATCTGTTCTCTCTGACATTATAAACTCTCATTAAAGCTCAATCCTTATCTTACTGATAGGAATATGGCTTAAATAAGTGTTTAGGACCTTAGTAGTTTAGAGATAAGGGTTATTAGATGAAAAGTCCCAGTCACATAGTTAGAAAAACTGTTACCCTTTTGTGACAGAATGGCTCAATGTTTTTAATAAAGGCCAATTGACAATATGATTTTTTAGCCAAAAATGAGTCAAATGCAATCATAAACAAAAATTGCTTCCAAAGATGTACATATCTTTTAAATGTACTTATAGGGATTTTCCAGGACTGTGACTCTTTTTATCTAGCCCATGTAGCTTGTTGTTCCTAATGAAAAAAAATCATACTCACTGTAATGCAAGGCACCAACGAAACAGACCAGTGAGGATGAAGTAAAAGGGGTTTATTAACAAAATAAACAAAGTCCAAGTAAACTTCACTGGGCAAGCATTAGGCAAACAAACAAAAAATTAAGGAAAGCCAGGAGTAGTCCCGATCAGTGCATAAGTCTCTGTACAACTTGCCAGGTAAATGGATGCGTCACGGAAAGTCCCGGGTCCTGGGTCCCACTGGAACGGACGGAGTCCCAGCAAACTTCAGTCAGTAGCTAGCAGTACCGACCTGCACCTGGATAAGTAATGATAACAGTGGACACTGACTGACCTGGGAGGCCACCTTTTATGTGCCCGCTAACAAATCCCAGGGCACCAAGTGTCCACTCCCCATAGATCATGATCCTGCTCTACACCTGTGTTCAAGGCTTTGGTCAGTCATTAGTCAATTAGACCAATGCCGGCCCCCTAATCTGCTTTGAACTTGCGACCAGGTGCTATTACCTTCGCTGGTCGGCAAAACGCATAAGAAACGCGTATGCGTATCCCCTTGCGAACCCGTTTTTAAACGTAAATGCGGATGCATGACAGGCTCTGTGAGAGTGCACGAGAGCTTCGACATGGACACCGGAATGTAATCCGCAATAGGCACCGGAGACAAGCTCGGCCACAGCGTACTGCCACTAGCCCGGCCAAGCTGTCCCCGAAAGCCATGCAGTCTTCCCCTCCGGCGCACATGCTAATGCATCCCCGTGTCGGTTCACAAAGAGGTCGGAGCTGGTGTATCAATGGAGACGCGCGTAACCTGTCCCGCAGCTCCACGAGGACCCTTTTTGGTCAAACCGAAGTGCGAGACAGGTGAGGATCTTACACTCACCTGTTCCCACTGAAGTTAATGGAAACTGTGCTTTACTAACCAACACCATCCACTACACAGTGGATGGAGCTGTATAGTTCCAGGGCCAGAGCTACTCCTGCCGATCAGATGCTAATGGTCTATCCTCAGGATAGACCATAATTATGAAAGCAATGGGCAGCCCCTTTAAGTTTTCCATGTAGAGCAATCCACCAACTCGTTGGTAAAGTCCAGCAAAGGCAATACTAAGTGTTTTAGTACATAACACTGCAAACAGATGGTGGTAAGTTCACAGCCGAAATGCATATATAGTATGTCACTTCAAGTTTAGATCAAAGAATGCCCAGTGAATGGCAAAGTCTGCTTATTAATAGGGCACAAACTTTCCATTCCATTACTATAATGAAAAGATCTACAATATATACAAAACTTTCCATACCATATAATATGGATGCCACCAATAAAAAAAGCCACACATATACTGTACATATGATGTAATCTCAGTGACTGACACTATAAGCATAGTCCAAATGGACACTCATAATAGTTTGGTTTGTATTAGCAAACTGATGATTTAGCACACATAGAAGATCTATGTGATGCCACAGTTCAATAGCCAAGAGACAATAATTATAGCTCACTCAGTCGCTGCTCAGAAACCTGCAAAGCAAGCAGGACATTCACCACACTCTGATTAGTACCGGTAGTTTAGCAGCTCTGCATTCATATAGCATGGTTCAAAAGCTGGGAAACCGCAAATTGAGATCAATCAGGCTAAGCACAGACCCACTGGACAAATACCATAAATGGAAGCATGATCACAGAACATGTGTAGCCATTCACAAGATCAAGAAAGAGGAGGCACATGTAGACAGTGTATTGGGCTGATATATCCCCTAATGGTGGTGGCATCTTTTGCCTAATCTGACTTTTTTCAATTTTTAGATGCATAAGGATCCTGATTTCTGTATTTTTAGAGAAGTTATTAAAGAACAGAACCATAGATTGAACCAGTAATCTAGCACACAAAAATAAAAGTCTGCCACAAAATAAACAGCAAAATAGCTCCTGCAAATCAAAAGAAACAAAAATGTATATGTAAGGGAATGCTCCTTATACATGGGGATCAGAAATGTCGGAAACTGAACAGCAACCCATAAATTAAAAATCAAAAAATGAAGATGGTAAGAATGAATGTACAGTCGTGGCAAAAAGTTTTGAGAATTACATAAATATTGGAAATTTGAAAAGTTGCTGCTTAAGTTTTTATAATAGCAATTTGCATATACTCCAGAATGTTATGAAGAGTGATCAGATGAATTGCATAGTCCTTCTTTGCCATGAAAATTAACTTAATCCCAAAAAAACCTTTCCACTGCATTTCATTGCTGTCATTAAAGTACCTGCTGAGATCATTTCAGTAATCGTCTTGTTAACTCAGGTGAGAATGTTGACGAGCACAAGGCTGGAGATCATTATGTCAGGCTGATTGGGTTAAAATGGCAGACTTGACATGTTAAAAGTAGGGTGATGCTTGAAATCATTGTTCTTCCATTGTTAACCATAGTGACCGGCAAAGAAACGCGTGCAGCCATCATTGCGTTGCATAAAAATGGCTTCACAGGCAAGGATATTGTGGCTACTAAGATTGCACCTCAATCAACAATTTATAGGATCATCAAGAACTTCAAGGAAAGAGGTTCAATTCTTGTTAAGAAGGTTTCAGGGCGTCCAAGAAAGTCCAGCAAGCGCCAGGATCGTCTCCTAAAGAGGATTCAGCTGCGGGATCGGAGTGCCACCAGTGCAGAGCTTGCTCAGGAATGGCAGCAGGCAGGTGTGTGCGCATCTGCACGCACAGTGAGGCGAAGACTTTTGGAAGATGGCCTGGTGTCAAGAAGGGCAGCAAAGAAGCCACTTCTCTCCAAAAAAAAACATCAGGGACAGATTGATCTTCTGCAGAAAGTAGGGTGAATGGACTGCTGAGGACTGGGGCAAAGTCATATTCTCCGATGAAGCCTCTTTCCGATTTTTTGGGGCATCTGGAAAAAGTCTTGTCCGGAGAAGAACAGGTGAGCGCTACCATCAGTCCTGTGTCATGCCAACAGTAAAGCATCCTGAGACCATTCATGTGTGGGGTTGCTTATCATCCAAGGGAGTGGGCTCACTCACAATTTTGCCCAAAAACACAGCCATGAATAAAGAATGGTACCAAAACACCCTCCAACAGCAACTTCTTCCAACAATCCAACAACAGTTTGGTGAAGAACAATGCATTTTCCAGCACGATGTAGCACCGTGCCATAAGGCAAAAGTGATAACTAAGTGGCTCAGGGACCAAAACGTTTACATTTTGGGTCCATGACCTGGAAACTCCGCAGATCTTAATCCCATTGAGAACTTGTGGTCAATCCTCAAGAGGCGGGTGGACAAACAAAAACCCACAAATTCTGACAAACTCCAAGAAGTGATTATGAAAGAATGGGTTGCTATCAGTCAGGAATTGGCCCAGAAGTTGATTGAGAGCATTCCCAGTCGAATTGCAGAGGTCCTGAAAAAGAAGGGCCAACACTGCAAATACTGACTCTGCATAAATGTCATGTAATTGTCGATAAAAGCCTTTGAAACGTATGAAGTGCGTGTAATTATATTTCACTACATCACAGAAACAACTGAAACAAAGATCTAAAAGCAGTTTAGTAGCAAACTTTGTGAAAACTAATATTTGTGTCATTCTCAAAACTTTTGGCCACGACTGTACACTGTGAAATATGGGTGCATATACAATATTACTACTCTTTATCTTTTAAGGAAAAATTAAAGGTGTTTCCTGAGACCGCCAAAAAATGAGCTGATGATATCCAGTCACCTCCTTAGCCACCTTTTCATTGCTACAGTGAGACCAGCACCATAACTTGCCTATCTCACTGAGTACAGGGATTGTCTACAGTAGAAACATGGAGTAGTCAGGTAGGAACCACAGAGTGGCAGTTTTGATGCAGCGGGATTTGAGTATGTGAGTACCACATCATAAATGAATGGGTAACTCGTCTCTGGTTTCACCTCATCCAGCTCTTTTTAAAACTGAGGAGCAGGTTTACGACTGAAAATGCACAAGAATTTTTGCATCCATGCTTTTGGCCACATCTACTGTGTGTCTTAGACACTTTTTATGCTTTTTTCAGCATGACAGCAGGAAGAAGCCAGGATTAAAATTCTCCACAGTGCACTAAAATTGATGAAACAAAATTCTGGCTCAAAGTAAGCCAACGAATAAGTGATAAACTTAATCTAGGCCCTGCGATAAATCTGGTGTATCATTAGACTGTCTAGTCTAAGTTACACTGTCTAAATCTAAGGCCAGATTTACACAACCGTATTCTGAAATCCATATTCAAGATGTGTTTCGTGGATTTACAAACCTGAACTCTCTGCATCATACATTAAATATATTTCATAATTAGACAGAATTAGTAAATCTCATCATAGGTTTTTTCTGAAATGCCAGTGGCTAGTGCAGCATGAATCTACTGACAGGTTCACTTTAAGCCAAAATTATATCTACGTTTAAAAGAGAACAGTTAGATGAATAGGTTGTTAACTAGTCTATCAGAACTGTCACAGCCCCTTATGGTAATGTTGTCTCTTAATATTTGCTGTACTTTTTGTAACCCCTGTATACTTCAGTCAGCATAAATGTGATTTCCATAAAGAAATCCCTAAAACGGCTGAACAAATAGTTACTATAGATTCATACCGGCTGGCAAGAAAGAAACTATTTCCTAACATTTCCACTACAGCTGACAAGAAAAGGTCAATTAAAAGCAACGTTGGCTGGGCAAAGTAGTGATTTATTTTTTCTTTCCTGGCAGCCTCTAAGACATTGATGTGTCAGCTTGCCAATTATTCTTCATGAACCTGGGTGCTTTCAACATAATCTCTTTTCAAAATAACCGAGTAGTATTCGTCACAACTTTTCTATGGTCAATTATTACGAGTAGAATGAATTATTACTATAATACTCTATATTGTAATGAGGCCTATAAATGTATTACCATGAATTCAGATCCAGCACTTACTAGGCTTAACACAGCTAAGGTGCATACAAGATTTATCAAACTATGATAGTAAAGTAAGTATTGACCAAATCCCAACATGGCATCTGGTCAATGCCCATAGTATACAAAGAGAGGGGGTTATAGCAAGACATATCTTACCCTGATGATGTCTTCAATGGAACTTGAGATCTTTGTTCATATGCTTAGATGTTTCCTGGTTTCCTGGCCCCTCTTTTCTCCTCCTAAAGGTCTTCAGTGCGTCGTACACATGTACTTCAGACCCTAGGAACACGGCCAGGTACCTGGTACGACTAACCAGCTATAGTAAATTACAAAGAATGAAAGGGGAAAAAAAACATTAAAATACCTTGCTGCACAATACATTTCTCAGGTAAGAATTGAGACCCAAAAGTTGTTAAGCTACTACAATGCCAACTTAACCTACCTACCTAACCTATCTACTAATACCTTTTTCCTTTAGTCCCAACAAATTAAATAGAACAAAAGCATTGTAACAAAATGATGATAAACTGTAGCCATCATCCTTTAAAGGGGTACTCCAGTTATAACAAGTTATACCCTATCAACAGGATAGGGGATAACTATGAGAACAGTGGGAGTCCTACTTCTTGGACCCCTACTGATCATGAGAACAGGGGTCCCATACCCTGTTGAGCCCCATTAAAATAGATGAAGCGGCCAGTCGAAAATGCACCATGCAGCATTCATTTCTATGGGAGCACTGGAGATAGCCAAGCACTGTACTCCGCTATCTCCTGCACTTCCATAGAAAGGAATGGAGCAGTGGCATGCTTTTCCAACCAGCCTCTCTGTCCATTTCAGGGAGTCTCCACAGGGTCCGGGTGATGTCATATAAACCATGTTACATGTCAAGAATACCTTTCTGATGATTACAATGTGAAGATTGTAGTATCAAATAGACAAGTTGGTAAGTGCAAATCTTTTGACATATAGTATTCAGGCACAGGTAAAATGGGTTGGGGAGAGTTTGATGCCTATGGTACACCCACAAAAAAGACTTTAATGAAACCTTGCAGTGCTTGTTGGGTATCTTTGTGGCCATAAATCTCAGAAAATGCTTAGGGCCAGAAGAGCAATTTATTTTGAAG
Organism: Bufo bufo; assembly: GCF_905171765.1. Taxonomy (NCBI): domain Eukaryota; kingdom Metazoa; phylum Chordata; class Amphibia; order Anura; family Bufonidae; genus Bufo; species Bufo bufo. The sequence goes on from NC_053393.1 coordinate 216,246,057, forward strand.
GGTACAAGTTGCTCATTCTGTCCTACACAAAAAATGGAACATTCATGAAAAGGAAAAAGTGATAAAATTTTCAGCTTTCTCGAAAAAAATCCACTAACAGGTTTTCTATTAACATAATATCATAAAACTTTTACGACTTAGATTAAGTCGTTCCTGTATACACCTGGATTATCATTCATTGCTGTGTATTCCAGAAGTGTGAAAGGGTATCATCTATGAAGCAGATTAGTAGACAGCGAGTGTGGACTTCTTTTTCTAGACAATCTCTTATGCGAACCACACTCAAACATTTATTAATCAAACAAGGCTCACTTCTCACTCAAATTTTTGTGTAAAGGCACCTTAATTTTAGCCTGAAGGACCAGTAACATTTTGCTCCTTTGTGTTCCAGAAGTAATAACATTTACATATTTTCTTCTAAATGTAATTTTTTTATTTTGTGGGATTAGTTGTAGGTTTTTTAGAAACCATTTGGGGGTATATATAGTGGATTAAATAACTTGTATTATTTTATTTTTAGGAGGAAAGATAAAAAGCAATTTTAACATTATTTTGTGGAATTAATTTACGGTGTTCACTGTGTGGTATACACTGACAAGCAAAAAGGTAACAATGTTTTTGAACTTTTGACTTTCAGGCTACCATCTTTTTATAGACAATAATCTTTGCTATCTCATACATAAATTGGACTTACAACTATTTAGCATATGATTAGTTATGCAAATTCTTGCCATGTAACTGCATTGTTACCGTTTTGCTTTTATTATTTTGTTAGTATTTAGTAAATCCACCTTTGGCTTTCAACACTGCCTGAATCCTTCTGGGCCTGTTCCCAGGTCTCTTCTACACATTTCCAATGTTGGTGCATACTGGTCGACTCACTTGGGTACAAATACAGTTTTTTCTTTGACTCTACCCACAAGTATTCAATTGGGTTGAGGTCTGGGGACTGTGAGAGCCAATCCAACATATATGGACTTTGTATTGTTTGAAAGCTATACAGAATAAAAATCACAGCATTATCTCCACTATATAAGGATGCAGTGAATACAGCTAAGTGAAAATAAAAGCAGCTTTTAACGTATTTATTCCTGACTTGAATTCTAACAGTGATATCTCCAGCCTATGTTCTGCTAATGCTGTCATTTTGGTCTTGTATGAAAGCCTGGAATGCTAGCATTCCAACAAGAACAGGCCTATGTCTCTACAAATGAGGAGATATGAGCAGCTGAAGCAGCCCCCCCCCCCCCCTTCCCCTTCTGCCCAAGAAGGCAGAACAGTTAAAAGGGTATTCCGGTCTTTTCCTACAACTAGGACCCCCACCAATCATGAGAATGGAGGCCCCATACCCCCCCCCAGCAGCTCCCCTGTAATGGTGGGGTGGCCAGTCTGACATGCAAACGCCAGCTCCATTCTTTTCCATGGGAGTTCTGATGATAGCTGAGCACTGTACTTCTTCGCAGCAGCAGTAAAGTGACAATGAATCCCTTATCTATTTAGGAATTTATATCCATTGTGTTGACTGCTGCAGAAAATGTATTACATTTTTAATGGTATAGTACTTCTGAAATAAAAAAAGAAAAACAGCCAGGAATTCTATTTTTGAGTTTCAAAAATATATCAGTTTCTGATGGAAGTGTCTGTTTAAACAAGAAGTAGGTCATACAGATATTGTGAGCCTGTGTACCATGGGTCATTGTTGTAATCTTGTAATAACACCATCTGGTGAAGGCAGTTAGTATAATAGAATGAGTTTAGCAGAGAAAATGCAAATATGCCTTCAAAATACATGTGGCATGCAAATAAGAAGGAGTGGCTAATGGTCTGTTGTTTGTTAAAGTGGTCACCCGGGCGTGATGACATCTTCTAAATCTGGAATTTCGTGTTGCATTTGTCGATCTCCTATTAAATACAGAATCACACAATATGGACCAAAATATTTCAATGAGGGCTCCATATAACACAGTAATGGATTTTAATTAGAGCCAAATAAATGGTGGAACATTTCCAGGGCCATTAACGCAGCTGCACATTTCTTATCAGATGATCCCGCTGCAACATTTGCCCTCTGACATCTAAACATATAAAATAAATATAGTGTACGTGTCTCATCTGCTGCGCTGCACTTCACTTAATTACTTGGTATCTATTATGGAAGGGAACATTTGCAAGTTAGTCCCTGATTTTTGTTTTAAGATGGATTCATAATTAATGTGGTCAGCTCACAAACCCATGCTCCATTAGGTTCTTCCCAATTAGGTTTTCAAGTCTGTAAATTCACCGCATTGATTATGCAAACCTCATACATGTTTCTTTCATATTTAATGACTTGTATTTAAAAACAAAATCAAGGTCAGATATTTGCAGAATGCTAATTATTTTGTTACAATCAGATATACATTATAAAGACATGTTGCTTCTTACAGGAAACAGATATACAGTATGCATATAGGCAGTAGGTCGCTAAGTGGTTAAGAGTCACTATGAATTTGAAGCTTCTGGTTAAAAAAATACAGTAGTCCCTCAAGTTACAATATTATTTAAATCTGGGATGACCATTGTTAGTTAAAAAGATTGTAACTTGGGGGCGTGGCCTAGCGGAGTATGTGAGCGGACGTGCGGCACAGAGCTCCTCTGCTACCTCGGCCATTTATCCTGATAAACTCCTGAATTCGGCTGATTTCGGTTATACCCTGTTGGTGGAATTGCAGAGGATTCATATGCGTTGGTGGGGAGGTGAAAACCGAGCACTATGACCCGCAGAAAAGAGCAGAAAAGTTTGGAGAAGGAGAGCCAAGATGGCGCCGGCGCCACTCCGGGACTCTCTGGCCGAGTCACAGAGCTCCAGAAAGGCGCGGCAGCCAAACTAGAGAAATATGCCCGGCTGTCATCCGTGACCCCTGTGAAAGGCACCCCGAGAAAGCCTGCAACTAAAGGTGGGCTGTCTGATGAGGACTCTGATATTGAAAGACCTGATCCAGAGGATATTCTGATGGCACAGTCTGGCCGATTTGGCGCTCTGGCTACTGTGAGTGATTCCCTAACCTCAGCGGCGCCTGACTCTGATACAGAGGAACCTACTTTGAGGGATGTCATGCAGGCTATATCCAGGTGTGGCAAGTCGCTCAACACCCTTACCATGCAGGTGGGGGCCATTAAGGAGGATGTCTCCATAGTGCGGCATGATATGCGAAAGTTGGCAGACCGCACGACTGCCCTGGAGGGTCGGATGGGTGAAATGGAGGACGCTGTGACACCTCTGACTGCAAGCATGAGGAATTATTCCATGAGACTGGATACCATTGCTGCGAAACAAGATGATCTTGAAAACAGATCCCGACGGAACAATGTGCGTGTGGTGGGGGCACCGGAGAAAGCGGAAGGGGGAAACCCATCTGAATTTATTGAATCCTGGCTGAGGGACAACTTTGGCGCAGACGTTCAAACTCCCTTATTTGCTGTGGAGAGGGCCCATAGGGTCCCCATGCGTTCGTTGCCACCAGGTGCCCCACCTAGGACAGTCCTGATCAAAATCCTGCATTTTAGAGACCGGGATATTATTCTGAGGAAAGCGCGGGATAAGCCTGATCTGTCGGTTGATGGGCATAAAGTAGCACTCTTCCCGGATTATTCCCAAGATGTTCAGAAACGGAGGGCTAAATTCGCGGATGTGAAAAGGCGTCTAAGGGCACAAGGGGTGTCATACTCTATGATGTACCCGGCCAAGTTACGAGTAGCTGCAATGGGGAACACGCATTTCTTCGAGGATCCTAAAGAGGCGGCAAGGTGGATAGACCGACATGAGAGGCAGCTGGCGGCAGATCATGAATGACCCACGTACTGAGGGGTGCCGTAGTGTTTACCGAATCAGGTCGTATGATTGATGTGGCCTGGTTATGCTTGGGTGGGAATGCTCAGGAATGCTGTTATGTGGGATGTGGTTATGTGAATGGAGATCCTGATGTAATATCATTGGAAAACATAATGTTTGGGGTATAACCATCACTTACTCTATTCTCACGTATGTTTGTCCGAGGAGCAAGGAGAGGGGAGGTTCTGTACACCCGTTTAAGGTGATCACTGTATAGTAATTGTATACCCACGTTCTGTTCTATTGGGTATGAATTACTCTCTTCTATCTGAGACAAGAGAAGAGATTTTTGACGCTCGTCTGCCTTTAATAACGGGTACTGTGTTTTCTTCCCACAGGCCTTCTTTAGGTGATATAGTGGGACCAGTTGTGGAGGTGGCCGCAGTGTTGAGTTCTAACGTTTACACTGTTGGGGGGGTATTTTTCAGGGAGGGGGGTAGGGGGGGGGTTATGTTTTACCTGAATGCACACACTATATATGAACGTGAAGGTATTGGTCTACTGTCTATATTCATAGTGAACTACTGTTGTATCGGCTCACCAGGTGCTAGAAGTCTAATAGCTGTATTTATGTACTTCCCGATTTTTAAGTATGGCAGGAAGGGTTAATGTGCTCAGTTGGAATGTGCGCGGGGTTAAGGATGTCACAAAAAAACGAGCGGTTATGGATTGTTTGAATCAACATCAGCCGTTGGTTTGCTGCGTGCAGGAGACTTATCTCACCTCTGACCAGATTCATCTGCTTACTCCTAAGTGGGCAGGACATTGCTATCATTCTACTTTCTCGTCCTATGCAAGGGGGGTGAGTCTCCTGATACACAGATCAATTGCATTCTCCTGTATCACTAAAAAGGTGGACAAAGAAGGGAGGTATGTGTGTTTACACTGTGTGATATATGCAACTACCTGTGTTCTGGTGGGTGTATACATCCCGCCACCGTATTCACCTGGGGTGCTTAGAGAGATACTGCAGTTTATTGCGGATGTGCCTGACGCTCCTGTTTTATTAATGGGGGACTTTAATAATGTCCTTGATTACAATTTAGATAGGATGGGGGTGGGTCAAATTTCACATGCAAGTGGAATGTCGCCTTTTGGAGTCTTGATGCAGGAGGCTATGATGTTAGATTTTTGGAGGCTGAAAAATCCGTCTGTGAAGCAATTCTCTTGCTGTTCAAGTACTTATAATTCCTTATCCAGGATTGACCTCATGGTTGGAAATGCTCTTATGGGACAGTATATAGGAGACATACAATATTTGCCGCGCAGGATTTCAGATCACTCCCCGGTGGTGGCGGTGCTGGACTTTAGTGCATCACGTAAGCGTGGTGGTGGGGGTTGGAAGTTTAATCCTTATTGGCTGCCTCTCCTGCCGGATGCTGGGGGAATCGGTGTAAAATTAGCGGAATTCTTCCAGATTAATCTCCCGTCTGCGTCTAGATTGGTGGTATGGGAGACTATGAAGGCGTTTTTGAGGGGTCTGCTTATTGCAGAAATTAATAAAAAGAAAAATGAGTCTAGGGCGCGCACGCAAAAGTTAATTGCGGAAATGGAGGGGAAGGAGGCAGAATATATTTTAAGACCGCAGGAGGAGACTAGGGACAAATGGAAGGAGGCCCAGCAAAAATTAAATGACCGATTGTTAGAACAAGCAAAAAATAAACGTTTTTTCCAGAAACAGACCTTCTATGAGGAAGGGGAGAGGGCAGGTAGACTTTTGGCATTGGTGTCTAAGGCTCAGATGCAATCTAAGTACATCGCGGCCCTGAGGGATGTACATGGGGTTATCCAAAAGAAACCGGCCAATTTGCTCCAGGTCATGTACTCATTTTACTCCACACTTTATAAATCCCGGCTGCGTGTTTTAGACACAGAAATTGATCTTTTTCTGCCACCCCTAAAGTTGGGCACTTTATCAAACGAACATAAGGCGCGGTTAGATGGCCCAATCACCATTCAGGAGTTGGAAATTGCATTAAGAACAATGTCCAACAATAAAGCCCCGGGTAGGGAGGTATACAAGCGATACTCTGACATTTTGCTTCCCCAGTTACTTGAGGTCTGTAATGAGGCTAAGCAACAGGGACGGCTCCCTGAATCCATGAATGAAGCGGTCATTGCCCTCTTGCCTAAACCAGGTAAAGATATACTTGAAGCTGAATCCTACAGGCCCATTTCTTTACTTCCAGTTGATGTTAAACTTTTAGCAAAGGTGTTAGCGAACCGTCTGAATTCAGTGATAACTACTTTAATATGTCAGGACCAAGCAGGTTTTATGCCAAATATGTCGACAGCAGTTAATATCAGGCGTCTATTTCTGAATATTCAAGCGGCACATGTCCACACCTCGACCGCGGCGGTCGCATCTCTTGATGCGGCCAATGCGTTCGACAGTGTGGAATGGCGCTATTTATGGTTAGTGCTCAAGAAAATGGGTTTTGGAGCCGAATTTATTTCCTGGGTCCAACTGTTATATGCGTGTCCTAGAGCGGCTGTGAGGGTTAACTGTGATTTGTCTGACCCATTTATGCTTTTTAGAGGTACGAGACAGGGGTGTCCACTATCACCGTTACTTTTTGCGGTGGCGGTGGAGCCCTTGGCAGAGGCATTGAGAATGTCAGCTATGGTCAAGGGACTTCAATACGGACATAGAACAGAAAAAGTGGCGTTATACGCTGATGATTTGCTTCTATTCATGGATGATTGGGAAAGTTCCCTTCCTGCCGCAATGGAAATCATTATTCGATTTGGGACCTTTGTCAGGATTAGTCATCAATTGGTCAAAATCCGCCGTATTACCTTTAGATAGCGAAAGTATTAGGCCCTTACCTGATACAGGAGGGTTGCAAGTAGTGTCATCCCTAAAGTATTTAGGAGTGTGGGTTACTACGAATCTTAGTGACTATGAACGTTTGAACTTAATACCCATGCTAGGTGAGTTCAGAATGAAGATACGGGCCTGGAGCAAATTGCCTTTGTCAGTCATTGGTCGAGCTAATCTCTTGAAAATGATACTAATGCCAAAACTTCTATATCTCCTCCATAATGCGCCGGTTTGGATCCCACTAAGGTTCTTTTACACTGTAAATGCAATCTTCAGAGATTTGATTTGGAGGGGAGGTGTGCCGAGGATTAAACTTTCAACCCTGCAGAGACCTAAGACACAGGGAGGTTTGGCGGTGCCAGATCCATGGTCTTACTATATTGCAGCCCAGTTGCAACATCTTAGGGGATGGGGAGACGAGTCCAGACTGAATAATTCAGGTCGTATTATTCAACATTTAATACTACGCACTTGCTTATTGTCTGCTTTGGAGGACGGATCTTTTCGTTCTCATGGCGCTCAATATCCTGTGCTATCTATGATGCACAAAATCTGGTGGAAAGCTAAAGAGAAACTGAGTATTACGGGATATACTACCCACACACCTATATGGCAAAACCATTTGTACCCTGAATTGGATAAGGTTAGTGGAGTGCAGCAGTGGAATCAATATGGGCTGGATAAGATGGTTCAATTGTTTTTGAGCGGGGCACTGAAAAGTTTTGAAGTGTTAAGGCAGGAATTCAATATCCCTCATAGGTACTTTTATGTGTATCTACAGTTACGACATGCTATTCAGACTCAGGAGAGGAGGGGGAAGATACGACAGGCAGCTAGATGAGTTATCATTGAGTATACTGCAAGGGCAGGGACCACTGGTGGGGTGATTTCCCTTTACTACAACACGCTCAGGGAGGAAATTGATAAATCCAATCCATTACAGTTGTATGACAAATGGAAGGTGGACATTGAGGGCCTGACGAAGGAGAATTGGGAGAAGACTCTCACTGATTTACCAACACTGTCATTGAGTGAATCTTCTAGGATTTCTCAATTGTATCTCTTACATAGGGTCTATAGAACACCTACATTGCTATTAAGAATGGGTTATAGGAAGGATGATAATTGTCCGCGTTGTAATGTATCAGGTGCAAACTTGATCCATTTAATGTGGAACTGCCCACGTTTAAGGAGATATTGGGTGGAGGTGTTGGAACTCATCAATAGAGTCTTTCAGGTGAACTTGGAGGTTAATCCGTTAATTTGTTTACTGGGCCTTGTGGAAGTGCCTAGGACCATGTACAAAAAGAAACTGGCTATTAAGAGAGTATTATACCAGGCAAGAAAGTGCATAGCATTTCATTGGATAGATGAGGTGGCCCCCACTAGCCAAGAAGTAGTGGGTAGGGTGCATGCATTGGTTAAATTGGAGGAATATGTTTACCTAAAAAGGGATTCAAAGAAGAAATTTGAAGCAATTTGGTCTTCATGGATCTCGTATTATGAGCTGTCTTAGATGTGACTGTACACTTTGACTGGAATGAAGGATTTGAAGGATATTGATGTGAAAGAATGGTGAAATGTTGGATGATGGTTGATGTCTGAATGCTTATGCCATAGAGTTACGTGAGGAATATGGGAATCCATGAAGTTATATGCTCTGCCTTGGAAGATTGGACGGTGATGCCTTCAAGAAGAATACCATGAACTTACAACTATGGACCATACCTGAACTCTCCTTCTAAGTGACTGTGCTTTGGGAAAGGGGGGTGGGATGAAGGGGGGAGGAGGGGAGGGGGGGAGGGGTTATAGTTGTGTATTTGTTTATTGCACTTACTTGTAAAAACAAACTAAAAATTATTTGATCAAAAAAAATATATATTGTAACTTGAGTCCATAACTCAAGGAGCAGCTAGTAATAGGATCGAAAGGATCAAAAGTCCCCCTCAAGTAAGAGAAAATAAAGATTTAATATAAAACCAGCCGATAACTGAGAAAGGTATACCAAGTCCTTACAGATTATAGTCAAAAGTAGTTGATGAAAGCTGTAAATTACCAGAATGTGGAATAAGGCCTAACCAGTATATTTAGATAGGCCTTATTAATGTTTCAGAGTTTTCTGGTACTTTAAAATAAAGTCTGAAAATAAAATTAAAAGAAGAACCATACTCACCTGTGAAATACTCTGCCAACCTTCACTGGTGCTCCAGTGGTCTCTGCTGGTCTTTCTTTACTTCTCCTACAGTGGTCACATCATGCACATCCACGTGACTGCTGCAGCCAATCACCGTCCTAAGTGTTCTCAAGCTGTACCTGCAAGCATCACTCCTGATGCCAGAAACTGGCTGCAGCAGACATATGGATGTACAGCACGTCATCACTGTGGCAAAGTAATTTTTTTTTTACTGTTAAACTACGTTTTTAAAATCCCAGAAAACCCTTTAAGGGTATGTGGACATGGTGGATTATCTGTTGGAAAAAAACACTGCAGAATCCTTAGTGAGAAATCCAGGGCAGACTGTGGATTTGCAGTTAACAAATGTTACAAGATTTGCACATAGATTAGCCCCATTCAATGGAATTCCACTCGGAAACTGCAGCAGAAAGGGTTATTCCACTTTTTTCCCAGATTGCAGATTTTAAATCTGCATGGGGAAAAATCTGCACTGTAAAAACTGTGATGCCAATTTCCCATTCCCAACAATGGTAGACAGATTTTAAAGAGGTTATCCCATAAATAATGTAAAATATGAAAATCAGACATCATATACAGATGTAGCAGAACTTTAATTGACTCTGATAACACATCATAGTGTTATCTTGTGACAAAACCCATTATAAAAGTCAATTAACATTTTCTTGCCATTGTTTACATAATACGTTAACCCTCAAGTTATATATCAATCTGCTCAGCTCCTCCTGCTATATAACATGTTTTTTTCAGATTGCATTGAATTTTGTAGAGACAGGTCCTCTTTAAAAAAGAGTTTTCCAGGAATAAGTAGCTAACTGGCTACAGAGGTGATGCATTCCTTGTGGACACGTTCCACCCTGAAGCCAGTTATTAGCTGCACTGAAGCAGACCATGCCATGCCCATCCAGAAATAAACATGCTGGGGATTGGAATATGCACCCACTGGAGCCAGCATGCCATGCAAGACTGGAGCAGGTAAGTATGAATCTTTCAATAGCGAAAAAAGGCTGCAGGTATCACTTAAAGGTTTGTTATTGTGGGAAAACCTCTTTAACCCCTTCCCGACATATGACGTAATAGTACGTCATGGCAGCAAGTGACTTGCCGCATTTTGACGTACTATTACGTCATGGTGATCTGGCGGGCACCAGAGCGGTGCACGCCCGATCACTGCACAAGCCCAGCAGTCCCCGATAGAGCTGGCCGCGGCATAGAAGGTGCATGCGGCGGGTGATGGAGCCCATCTGGTCCCCGCGCTGCTGTGGCAGGGACCCGATGGGTGACAAGGCAGCCTGGTGCCATGCACAGGCTGCCCAATGCCTTTCACGGCATCGGGACCTGCCTTCTACAGGGGACGAGGAGATCCAGCTCCAGGCTGGGTCTCCTAGGCAACCTGTTAGTGTATTACTGTAATACACTAATAGGCAATGCATTACAATACAGATGTATTGTAATGCATTGCAGAGGGGATCAGACCCTCAAAAGTTGAAGCCCCAGAGTGGGACAGAAATAAAGTTAAAAAAACAAACAAAAAAAATGTGTTTTTAATATAAAAATAAAGTTTCAAGTAAAAAAGAAAAAAACGCCCCTTTCCCCTGATTTTATAATAAAAAATAGAAAAAAAAAGGAAAAACTCACATATTGGGTATCAGCGCATCCGTAACGACCAGCTCTATAAATATATTACATGATCCAACTCGTCAGATAAACACCATACAAAATAAATAAGCCATTTTTGCCACCTTACATCACAAAAAGTGCAATACCAAGCGATCAAAAAGGCATATGTCCCACAAAATGGTATCAATAAAACCGTCACCTCATCCTGCAAAAAATGAGCCCATACATAAGAAAATCACTCAAATAGTATAAAAAAAACATAGCTCTCAGAACATGGAGACATTAAAACACAATTTTTTGTTTCAAATATGCTATTATTGTGTTAAAGTGAAATAAATAAAAAAAATACATATTAGGTATTGCCGCATCCGTAACAACCAGATCTATAAAAATATCACATGACCTAACCCCTCAGATGAACACCGTAAAAAAAAATAAAAAATGTGCCAAAAAAGATTTTTTGGGCACCTAACATGACATAAAGTGCAACACCAAGCTATCAAAAGGGCATATGCCCTCCAAAATAGTACCAATCAAACCTTCACCTCATTCCGAAAAAAAATTGACCCTACCTAAGACAATTGGTCAAAAAATAAAAAAGCTATGGCTATGGAGACACTAAAACATAATTTTTTCGGTTTAAAAAATGCTATTATTGTGTAAAACTTTAATAAATAAGAAAAAGTATACATATTAGGTATTGCCACGTCCATAATGATCTGCTCTATAAAATGTCACAGTGACATGACCTAACCTGTAATACTAAATAAATAAAAACTGTGCTAAAACAACCAATTTTTTGGTCACCTTGCCCCATAAAGTGTAATAATGAATGATCAAAAAATCATATGTACCCAACAATGGTACCAATAAAAATATCAACTATTCCTGCAAAAAACTAGCCTCTGTACAAGATGATCGGCAGAAAAAAATAATAAAAAGGCGTTCAGAAAATGGAGACACAAAAACATATATATTTTTTAAATGCTTTATTATGTAAAACTGAAACAAAGAAAGTAGACATATTTGATATAATTGCATCCATAACAACCTGCTCTATAAAAATAGCACATGATCTACCTTTTTTGGGAGTTTCTACTGTAAGGGTGCATCAGGGGGGCTTCAAGTGGGACATGGCATCTAAAAACCAGTCCAGAAAAAATCTGCCTTCCAAAAACCATATGGCGCTCCTTTTCTTCTGCGCCCTGCAATGTGCCCTTACATCAGTTTACGACCACATGTGGGGTGTTTCTGTAAACCGCAGAATAAATATTGGCTTTTTGTTTGGCTGTTAACCCTCAATGTGTTAAAGAAACAAATGGATTAAAATGGAAAATCTGCCAAAAAAGTGAAATTTACTAATTTAATCTCCATTTTCCTTTAATTTTTGTGGAACACCTAAAGGGTTAACAAAGTTTATAAAATCAGTTTTGAGTAACTTGAGGAGTATAGTTTCTACAATGAGGTCATTTAAGTGGGTTTCCACTATGTAAGCCCCACAAAGTGACTTCAGACCTGAACTGGTCCTTGGAATTTTTCTTAAAAATTTTAGGAATTGCTTCTAAAATTCTGAGCCTTCTAACGTCCTAAAAAAATAAAATGACATTTACAAAATGATGCCAACATAAAGTAGACATATGGGGAATGTTAAGTAATAAATATTTTATGAAGTTTCACTTTCTGTTTTAAAAGCAGAGAAATTGAAATTTTGAAAATTGTAAATTTGGGATTCTTTCATAAAGGCAAAATATATTGACTCAAATTTATGACTATCATGAAGTACAATGTGTCACGAGAAAACAATCTCAGAATGGGTTGGATAAATAAAAGTGTTCCAAAGCTATTACCACATAATGGGCACAAGGGCGAAAACTGGCTCGGGGTAGAAGGAGTTAAATGTGTTTTCCGAGATTTTACTGCTGGTGACCTATCCTCAGGATCGTGGGGTCCAACACCCAAGACCCCCAACGATTAGCTGTTTGAGAAGGCACCAGCGCTCCTGTGAGCTCTGCGGCATTCTCTGTGCTTACAAAGCACAGCACTGTACATTGTATAGCAGCTGTGCTTGGTATCATAGAAGTGAATTGGGCTGAGCCACACCTAGGCCACATAACCCAAGAACGTGTCACTAACCTAGGAAAAGCTGCGAGAAGGCCACGACGCTCACAGGAGCACTGATTCCTTCTCAAATAGCTGATCAGCAGGGGTCGTCAGACCTCCACTGATCAGATACTGATGACCTGTCCTGAGGATAGGTGATCAATAGTAAAATCTCTGAAAACCCATTTAAGTCTCATGCACCCAGTTGTATTAGGGTACGGCCACATGATCAGATTTTCTAAAGGAGGAGACAATTAAAAAAAGAGAAGTATTCGTATCTGTCCTGTATACATTTAAATTTCACATCTACTCCTGATTTTGGCTTCCAAAACTGCATGCAGAAAACATGACTGTGTAGCCATACTGGTAGAGATCTGTGTTTTAAGGCTTTGTAATATACTGTATTGTTATTAGTCTGTTCTGTGGCCATACTGCACCTCTGTTTGTCTCAGAATTTATGGTGAGAACATTATGGCAGGTGGTATTGCATGCCTTAGTAAGGTACATCCCCAGTGCTTCTAGGGAACAATAAGGTACCTCATGCTTGTACCTGATTGATGGACAGTTTGTTCGTATTCATGGGTTGACTACTAGTGCACTAGAGAGAGGTATTTCTGTCTTTGCAATTGATTCTGCACCTCTTAGCCAAAAATGCCTGTCGCAGGTGGTAAATGACATCCATTTAAGAGTTGGTGATTTCCATCAGGAATCTGTCTTGTGTTATGTGTTGGAGGGTCTGCCTGCTCCGATGGTTTTGGGCTTACCATGGTTAAGCAAATATAACCATACCATCGACTGGCAAGCGAGACAGATTCTCAATTAGAGTGATTTTTTTGCATGGACAACTGTCTTAATGCGTCTTTCTCTGTGGTCACCACTAAAACTGTACCCTTGTTTATTTCAGAATTTTCTGATGTGTTTTCCGAGAGTGGTAACCAAGAGTTACCCCCGCATCGGGAGTATGATTGTCCCGTCAATCTTATTCCTGGAGATAAACTGCCCAAATCTCAGTTGTATAATCTTTCAGAGCCCGAAAGAAAGGCTACGCGAGAGTATATCACCGAGAGCTTGGCGAAGGGTCATATCAGACCATCCAAATGCCCAGTGGCTGCTGGGTTGTTCTTTGTAAAAAAAAAAAAGATGGTACCCTTAGACCATGTCTGAACTTCCATGAGCTCAACCGTATTTCCGTCCGTGATCCTTACCCCTTCCTTTGATTCTGGATTTGTTTAGTCAGATTGTCGGTGCCAAGGTGTTCTCTAAATTGGATCTGAGGGGGGGCATATAATCTGGTACCATGTGTGGAAGACCGCATTTTGTAATGCCCCTGAGGGTCAATTTGAAAACCTGGTCATGCCCTTTGGGTTAAACAACGCTCCAGCAAAGGTGACACATACTCGGCCTTCTGGATCTCTTCTTCTGTTACCCATCCCATCCAGACCTTGGACGCATTTGTCCATGGACTTTATCACGGATTTACCGAATTCTTCAGAAAAAAAACGTGATCCTGGTGGTAGTTGATAGGTTTAGCAAAATGGCGTATTTTATATCATTGCCCGCTCTACCTAATGCCAAGACTTTTGCACAGGTGTTTGTCGATAACATCGTGAAACTACATGGCATTCCCTCTGATGTGGTGTCTGATCGGGGGACTCGACTGGGGGTACAATTGTACTTTTGTTCGGCTTTTCATCCTCAGTCAAACGGACAGATGGAGAATCTGGACACTTACTTGAGATGTTTTGTTTCGGAGAACCAGGAGGAGTGGTCTTCATTCTTGTCGTTAGCTGAGTTTGCCATTAATAACCATAGACAGGAGTCCACTGATAAGTCGCAGTTTTTTGGGGCATATGGATTCCATCCACAGTTTGGCACATTTTCTGGTTTTCAAACTTCCAGTATTCCTAAAGGAGGAACGATTTTCCTCTTCTTTGTCTTTGATTTGGCGGAAAATTCTAAATAACCTGAAAAAGATGTGCAACAGGTATAAGCGTGTGGCTGACAGCAGACGTATGAGTGGTCCGGACCTGAGAGTGGGTGATTCTGTGTGGCTGTACACAAGAAACATTAGGCTTAATGTACCTTATTGGAAGTTGGGCCCAAGATTTATTGGTACATATAAGATAACTTAACATATCTTAACATATAAGATAAGATTACTGCCATTGTTAACCCTGTAGCCTTCCATCTTGAACTTCCTCAGGCTTTGAAAATTCATAGTGTCGTTGTTGAAGAAATGTGTCGAACCTGTTGAGCTGTCCTCCTTGCCTCCCGCTCCTGTCATGGTGGACGGTAATTTAGAATTTCAAATCAGCAGGATTGTGGACTCCCGAGTTCTCCGTAGATCCCTCCAGTATTTCATCCACTGGAAGGGTTACGGACCAGAGGAGAGGATGTGGGTTCCAGCGGCCGATGTTAATGCGAATCATCTGGTGAAGGTCTTTCACAGAGCCCATCCTGATAAGGTCGTTCCTGGGTTCCCGGAGGTCACCCGTAGAAGGGGGGTACTGTCACAGTCCCTCAGGTGACTGATGTCAGGAAATCAAGGAGATTGGCTGAGCATGGAGGAATCTAACAGCCTCCTTGATTTCTCTTGATAGGGTTAATGACCACTTCCCTTTTCTCAGCTGTTGCTCAGTGGTCATCACTTCTACCTTTTTTAGTCTCACCCCATCATTCTGACTATGCGGTTGATAGCTTCATTTGGGTTTTGCTGAGCTGGTTTGAAATCCTCTCTGGTATTCCCGTTCTTCCATCTCTACAGAAGTTGTGTCGCATTTGTTTGCATTTGTTATATTCCCTGTTGTTGTATCTGGGCCTCAGACAGAGACTTCCATTCATCCATCTGGGGAGGAATGGATTGTCTCTGGTCCTATACTTATTCCAGGGCCTTATAGGGAAATCAGGGCCTAGGTATCCTGTTTATGAATATGCCTACCTTCAAGGTCTATTCATATTGATAGGTAGTCAGGGCCCGGATTAGGGTTGTCTAGGAGGTGACCTGTTTCTTCCCTAGTTTCCAGGAACAGTTACTGTTCCCCTTCACTCCTGTGTTCAGTGTGGAATTTCCCCCCCACACTGATCATGACAGCACCATGGAAGAATGACAGAGTGCCTATGTCTGCTAGCTTTGGCCCTTACACTAGAGGATTTTTTATGGGACTGAGGTGGTTTCTGATTGAGATGACATACAGCCTATACCACATATAAAAACAGACTAGGGGCTAAAGGCCATTTTCTTGTGAATGTATTTTCCATCCATGTCTATTTATACTGTTCATATTATGGAACCAATTATAGGGCTTTTCACATAGTTATATATAGGTATGCATAATACAATATACAGTATATGTCGTCTCTATTATGCAGGGTCAGACTGAGGTTCTTTTGGCCCACCAGAGAAAATAATTCTCAGGGCCAAGCTTTGATATAATCAATAAAGTCGAATAGGCTTTGATCCAAAGAAATAGACCCCAATGGCAAGTTAATGGCTCCAAAGGAAGCTCTAAATGTTTTTTTTTCTCCTGACCAATTAGGGCCCACTATGCTATAAGAGCCTAAGACCGCGAGATGATCCTCTGGTGCTCTGGTGGGCCAGTCCAATGCTACTATTATGGATCCAGAGATGGTGAATATAATTAGAAAGCCGCCATTTTAAAAATCACGAATGCCTCATAAATAGGAATCTGTACTAAACATTATTGAATACTAAACATGAATGAAAATACAAATGCTATATAATCCATGGAAACAAAATGCATCCTAAAATCTGTATTCTGTAGGTGAAGTCCCGAAATTGAAGATTTTCTTTTTTTTACTGTTCTTTCCTTCGGGATCCACTCTTTTCTGTAGCTTAAAAAATGCATCAAAAACTGCATCAAACGGCTCAGTTTCAATCCAGCCGAGTAAATTCAAGTTAAATCACCTCAGTGCAAAAAAGAAAGTTCTTGCTGACAGAGTCAGCACTGCTTCATCTACAAATCTGAACTGATTAATTATGGTGCCAGCTTTGTAGGTTAATAGACTAAATGCCTCGCAGACTTTAGGAGTACAGATGTCCCCTTGAGAAATGAGTAAAGGGGTTTTCTAGTTAGAAAAACGTATTTTATAAATGGCAGCTATTATCAATATACAGTATACAGTTCACTAATGTACCTGCATCAAAAGTTTCCATGAATTCCATAACTTCTTGCCCCTTCTTTCTTGAATGGCTGTAGCCTAGTTGGTCTCAGCACAAGAGAAAGTGGCTCCACCATATTTCTGTTTCGAGGTGTCTTCAAAACAGTTGGTCCTGCTACTTCGGCAGTGTCATCATCCCCTTTGGCCTTGTACTGCAGAAAGCATCTGACGACAGCAGCCGACTATTTGGACATTTAATTTTTTTCATTGAGCTCAATCTTTTGCACATATGCTCTTCAGTGTACCCCTATGAGCTCAGTTAATTGGTGCCACAGAGCTGCAGCCACATAACGCAGCTAAGTGGAGGTCCCTCTATAGTGTATAAGACTGTGCATTAGTTTACAATGACCTACTGACATATGAAAAAGCTAAACTCCTTCAGGCATTTATCAAAACTGGTGCTAAGGAAAACTGGCTTAGCTGTGCACAGCAACCAATCAGATTGCACTGTTCATTTTTCAGAGCTCTTTGGGATAATGAAAGGCTCAATCTGATTGGTTGCTAGGGGCAAATAAGCCAGTTTTAATAAAAGTTCCCCCTTTTTATTGTGTCTAGAGGTCTAGGGTGGGGGAACAGTTTTGTCGAGAACAACGAATACTATAGTACTTCTGGTAAAAAAAAAAAAAAAGGTCAAGAGGTCATGGAATTCATGGAAGATTTGAATATAAGTACATTAGTAAAATCTATATATTGATAATAGCTGTCATTTGCTAGCTAGCTAATTTTTTCTTGCCAGAAAGCCCCTTTATAGTGATTTGTATACAGTACTTATACTAATATCATGCCCATTATCAGCATGTATAAAAAAAGGGGGTAGCAGGCACTCGCTATTAACACCTGGATACACTATATTTATTACAATTGGAAATGGTTAAGAATGTAAATAATACACAATAACATAAATTGCTATAATATACAATACAAGATAAAATTAAAAATATGAATAAAAATAAAAATAAAGACTTGGTATCCTTGGTTAATTCAACTGGATATAAATCAGTTATGGGTAGTCTCTGTGTGTTAGTATAATAGCGTTAGTCACAGGTTAGCAGCAGTTTTATGGTTCCTTAATTACAGGTATTCGATATGTCCCAAAATAGTCAGGTGGTTCGCACTATTGTAGGTGCGTTAACCCCTGATTTGTTCCTTATAGAGTATAGATAAATATATGTAATCTATACACAATTTTAGTTTAGGATAACTCACGGTTTTTGCGGGTGCCGGATTCCTGAGGGTGTGCCTGGACGTGGCGTCCCGCGTGGTCTATGGCACTGGTCTTACCTCTAGATATGGCTACCCCTTTGCAGAGTGTTCCATGAGGTTGCTTCTTTCTTTTAGGCAATCTTCCGTGGTAAACACTATAAGTTGTACTGTGTTCCGACCTTGTGAGTCCGCGGTCCTCGAGGTTCCCGGCGGTATGTGCTTCCGGGTATGGAAGCCAACCTCTCACGTGACTTCAAACTTTGGTCATATGACACGGAAGTCCCGTACTTTTAGATTCGATTATAGCTTTTTCGAGATTTCGAATACGATAATAACTGCTTCGAAGATAGTTGCTGTGGGGATCCTGTTCTTTCGTGATCACGTTTATAGACGATGGACCCTCCTTTACCAAATGCGTTTCGGGACCTCAAGTCCCTTCATCAGTGAGTCATATTTTTAATTTTATCTTGTATTGTATATTATAGCAATTTATGTTATTGTGTATTATTTACATTCTTAACCAATTCCAATTGTAATAAATATAGTGTATCCAGGTGTTAATAGCGAGTGCCTGCTACCCCATTTTTTTTTATACAATTACTTATATACACTCACCTAAAGAATTATTAGGAACACCATACTAATACGGTGTTGGACCCCCTTTTTCCTTTAGAACTGCCTTAATTCTACGTGGCATTGATTCCACAAGGTGCTGATAGCATTCTTTAGAAATGTTGGCCCATATTGATAGGATAGCATCTTGCAGTTGATGGAGATTTGAGGGATGCACATCCAGGGCACGAAGCTCCCGTTCCACCACATCCCAAAGATGCTCTATTGGGTTGAGATCTGGTGACTATGGGGGCCATTTTAGTACAGTGAACTCATTGTCATGTTCAAGAAACCAATTTGAAATGATTCGAGCTTTGTGACATGGTGCATTATCCTGCTGGAAGTAGCCATCAGAGGATGGGTATATGGTGGTCATGAAGGGATGAACATGGTCAGAAACAATGCTCAGGTAGCCCGTGGCATTTAAACAATGCCCAATTGGCACTAAGGGGCCTAAAGTGTGCCCAGAAAACATCCCCCACACCATTACACCACCAGCCTGCACAGTGGTAACAAGGCATGATGGATACATGTTCTCATTCTGTTTACGCCAAATTTGGACTCTACCATTTGAATGTCTCAACAGAAATCGAGACTCATCAGACCAGGCAACATTTTTCCAGTCTTCAACAGTCCAATTTTGGTGAGCTCGTGCAAATTGTAGCCTCTTTTTCTTATTTGTAGTGGAGATGAGTGGTATCCGGTGGGGTCTTCTGCTGTTGTAGCCCATCCGCCTCAAGGTTGTGCGTGTTGTGGCTTCACAAATGCTTTTCTGCATACCTCGGTTGTAACGAGTGGTTATTTCAGTCAACGTTGCTCTTCTATCATCTTGAATCAGTCGGCCCATTCTCCTCTGACCTCTAGCATCCACAAGGCATTTTCGCCCGCAGGACTGCCGAATACTGGATGCTTTTCCCTTTTCACACCATTCTTTGTAAACCCTAGAAATGGTTGTGCATGAAAATCCCAGTAACTGAGCAGATTGTGTAATACTCAGACCGGCCCGTCTGGCACCAACAACCATGCCATGCTCAAAATTCTGACATTCAGTTTGGAGTTCAGGAGATTGTCTTGACCAGGACCACACCCCTAAATGCATTGAAGCAACTGCCATGTGATTGGTTGACTAGATAATTGCATTAATGAGAAATAGAACAGGTGTTCCTAATAATTCTTTAGGTGAGTGTATACACTTGGGTGAAGCATAGTAAGTGCACCGCTACCATCAAGTCAGACGGTGGAGCCACCTCACTCTAGTCTTCTAATTCCCATTATCAGCATGTGCCTATCATCATGATATTATTTACTGAATCACTACCCATCATCAGACTACAGACATTGTTACTCAGTGGCCTTTACTCTGCTTCTGAATCCCTCTAATGCTGGATGAACTTGCCGAAAATGTGCTAATATTTTATTGAAAATATCTCTGATCCTATATATTCTATATGTCAATAACAACTAGCTTTTATTAATGACATCATATTGGTGGCTTCTGTACCTGATACCTGGAGTCCCGGCCTAGCTTAGGGCTGCAATTAGTTCTTATATTCATCCCAGTCACTGTTCTCTTTTTCGCTATAATGAAGAAGGCAGATTCATCATCGCACAATCACTACAGATCTCACAAGACGACAGTGGTGATTACCAAAGCTAGCGATGTCTGGAATAAAAATTATGCAGCATAGGAAATTACTGTATGTCTTCTCAGTGCCTACTAGAGAAATTTTGGAAAGACTAAGTTCATAGTCTTCTCCAAAATGATGTATGAAACAAATGCAACAATCATGATTGGAATATTGCTATAGTTTTCACATCTATACTGTATAATGGTACATCAGTGTACTGTCTCGAGTAAATGTACAATACAGGAAAACCATGCAGCAGCTATGGAGTGAAAGAGAAACTGGTGGACTATCTGGTAACAGTGAAGCCTTATTTGGCCAACAGCTATTTCTCCCAATTCCCCCATACACATGTACAGTTGAGTCAGCTATATCACACTTACAATCTATTCAAAATGTCAGACCCTTTCACTTTTTTTTTAATTTTGTTATGTTGCGGCCTTGTAATAACACAAAAAATAAATTAAAGTTTTTTTCCCATCAATCTGCTTTCAGTACCCCATAATGACAATGTGAAAACAGATTGTTTTAAATCTTTGTTAATTTATTAAAAAGGAAAAATTATTTTATTGACATGTTCTGACCCTTTACTCAGTACTTAGTTGAAGCACCTTTGGCAGTGATTACAGTCTCCAGTCTTCTTGGGTATGATTGCACACCTGGACTTGGGGACTTTTTGCCATTCTTCTCTTTAGATCCTCTCAAGCGCTGTCAGGTTGGATAGGAACCATCGGTGGACAGCCTTTTTCAGGTCTCTCCAGAGATGTTCGATTGGGTTCAAGTCAGGGCTCTTGCTGGGCCACTCAAGGACATTCACAATTATCCCTCCTGTCTTGTCTTGCATGTGTGTTGAGGGTTATTGTCTTGTTAGAAGGTGATCAGGATCGGGCTTTCATTAAGAATATCTCTGTACTTTGCTCCATTTAGCTTTTCCTCCACTTTGGCCAATTGTCCTGTTCCAGCCACTCAAAAACACTCCAATAGCATGATGCTGCCACCACCATGCTTCAATGTTTCCTTCAGACATCGCGCATAGAATGGAGCCAAAAAGTTCAATATTTTGCAAATTCCAGGTGGGCTTTCATGTGTCTTTTACTGAGAGAAGGCTTCTTTCTGGCACCTATACCATAAAGCCCAGATTTGTGGAATGCCACAGTAATGATTCAAATAGCGAATTTTAATCGTGAATATCTACACTTCGAGAATTCGCAAATATTTAGAATATAGCGCCATATATTCGTAAAATAGAATATTCAGGTTTTTTTGTATTTTTTAAACACTACACATCAGGTGATCATCCCTCCCTTCTTCTAGCTTGTGGGCCAATGAGAAGGCTTTGTCACAGCTTAGCAAAATCCCTAGCAACCAATAGAAAAGTTGCCTAGCCCTTACTATTGCCGAAAATTTGCAAGCGCAAATACGGTATTGAGCACTCTATCTGCATATAAACAGTGATGGCCAGTTCGCAGTGTTCACCAACGAACATATGTGGGCTGCCATCTTTAGTAAGGTTAGACTCACCCGTCCGGCGATGCACAGGTAATCCCTTACCTGTGCCTGTGCCGCGAGCCGGTCCCATCTTTAGTAAGGTTAGACTCACCCGTCCGGCGATGCACAGGTAAGCCCTTACCTGTGCCTGTGCCGCGAGCCGGTCTGAAATCAAATGTGGTCACCGGGAGCAGACAGTTCCGAGAACAGCCCGATGAAGGCCACCGGAGGCTGTTCTCGGAACTGTCTGCTCCCGGTGACCGTATTTGATTTCAGACCGGCTCGCGGCAAAGGCACAGGTGAGGGCTTACCTGTGCATCGCTGGATGGGTGAGTCTAACCTTACTAAAGATGGCAGCCCGCATGTGTTCATTGGCGAACACTGCGAACTGGCCATCACTGCATATAAAGCTATTCTAATGTTCTGCCGTGCCAACCATTTTCTCCAGTCTCAGGAAACTTATACCAGCTTAAAAATTGTAGCATAAGTGATCCACGCCTGTATTTCACACGCATTAAGCGAACATTACATTGCCGATTTTTGCCATCAAGAATATAATCTCAAACTCGCAAATATATGATGAATATTCTACAAAATATTCGTGAAATATCGCGAATTCGAATATTGCCCCTGCCGTTCATCACTAGTGATGATTGACCTTTTGGATGTTTCTTCTATCTGCCTAAAGAATCTTTGGAGCTCAGCCAGAGTGACCATTGGGTTAATGGTCTCATCGCTTACTTAAGCGCTTCTCCATCGATCACTTAGTAAGATGGGGTGGCCAGCTCTAGGAAAATTCCTATTCTCTATCACAACCTGCAAAAGTGAGAGCATTACTTACCAGCCACACTATTGTCACCTGGCTCTACTGTACTACCCTATGTGGTGCTTTGCGCTGTATCTTTGTTTTTACTTTTAGCACTTCAACCTCTAGGAAGAGTCCTGGTTGTTACAAACTTCTTCTATTTGAGATTTATCAAGGCCAATGTGCTCTTGGGAACTTTCAGTGCAGCAGAAATGTTTTGTACCCTTCTCCAGATCTGTGCCTCTACACAAATCTGTCTCTGAGCACTACGGTCAGTTCTTTCCTCCTCATGGCTTGGTGTGTACTCTGATATGCATTGTCTGCTGTGAGACCTTATATAGACAGGGGTGTATCTTTCCAAATCATGTCCAATCAACTGAATTTACCACAAGTGGACTCCAATCAAGGTGTGGAAACATCCCAAAGAAGATCAAGAGAAATGGGAGGCCCCAGACCTAAATTTTAAGTGCTATATCAAAGGTTCTGAACACTTATGTCCATACAAAATTAGAATTTTCCCTTTTTAATTAATAAGCAAAAATTTAGAAAAATCAGTTTTCACATTCTCTGTAAGGAGTATTGAGTGCAGTTTAAAGGGGAAAACTTTTAATTTTTTTATTTTAGTATTTGACTGTGGCATCTAAGGGGTTAAATGTCTTGGATCAGCGCTTCTGCTGATCCAGGTTATTAGAACAGGAGACCGATTCTCATGTGATAGCTGAGCCCCTATTCTCCACTGCACTGGAGACCCATGCAGTGCTTGGACTATAAAAGTGGTGGCCTAGCCTAGTGCACATTAGGCATATTGGTGGTCATAGTTTTATATAAATAATTCATGTTTACATGCAGGTCCTCACACCTGCTTGCAGGTGCTGCTCTCCAAAAATGGTCACTGATAGAGGGTTCTGTCAATTAACGGCCTTCATTCATTTACACTGGAAAAGGAAAGGGAAACTAGCGCATGCACAGTCTGTCCTCAATGTGAATGACTGGAGTATGCTGATAGATAGAACCCTCCATCAGTGCCCATTTTCAGAGAGCAGTGCCGGCATCTAGGTGAGCAGATCTGCATGTAAACATGAATTATATATATATATATATATATATATTAAATCATTGGACATCAGTGCTGATAGTTTAATAATGCCTATTACTAGCTGTTCCCATCACATTTGCAGCTTGTAATATATAGTGGCCAACTCCTTTGAGAGGGAAACCTCCTTGATTGACAGATTCACTTTAATATGTGACCGCATTGTTCACGGTTTCATCTTTATGTAATGTTTCCACTATATTTATGTAATGCTTTCACTGTATTTGTGTAATATTTCCACTCTTTTTATATTGGGCAATTTTGTGCTATAAAGTCACATAAGTAAGCATTTAAAAGTATTCTAAATGTTCTACCGTTTTGCTAAGCATTATGGAATATAGAGGAGGTAAAACTGCATATAAATTATAGAATCCACATTGTTCGTATGCCAGAGTTCCCACACAGTAACGTATATTGTTGCCTGCTCACATTAACAACACGCTGTTCTTCCTCTTTTGTGAGGAGAATCCAAAACGAGTTTTGACAGATAAAATCATAACCCTAACACATAAAAATGATGTTTTCTGGTGGATTTATTCCTTCCATCACATTGCACAGTACCATCTGTACTAATTACCCCATGGCATCTTGAGATACACAGAGCAGCACAATTTTTCTCAAAGGAATACTGAACAGTATATTAACCGTGACAGACTGTTGCCTGTCTGCCCTCCAACAGTTTCTGGGTTGAAAATGTAATTACTAAAGTCTTACACTATAGTACATGGTCAAAATAATTATAACGATCCATAATTAATAATTGTCATCTTCTGATGGCACTATGCCCTGGATGTCTACAGTTCGCCCATGCTTATGTTCACAATGACTAAGGAAAGGTTTGATTACAGGAATTTACCAGTTCACTGATTTGTTGGTTGGGATTATCAGTAGGTACAAATCACTTTTGTGTCTTTGATGGTACACATTTACACATGTGGTAGAGTGATTCTGCATGGCTGTTTTGCAATTTTTATTCTGGTTATTTTTATGAACATGTCTTCTTTCAGGGTTCAATATCTTTCAGTGTTTGATATTGGTTTATACTAGACAATTTTACCTCTGTTAATTTTCTTTTAACATAACTAAGCCAACCAAAACTATGTTCTTCAACTCATGTCTTTGGGAATTTCTAGGAACATAGTGATTTTAGGAGGTGGTAAGCCGGGCAATAGGTTCCCCCAAAGACAGGAACCTGTGTTTTGCATCCATGTCACATCTGTATATACAGTATATGCAATATGTATTGCTATTATGAGCGATGAGTGTTGACTCACTCGTTCAACCAACCAGTTTGACTGTGGACTAGTCCTGAAAGTGTTATCCTAGAAGTCCCCTGGTTTTACTATTTACACGTCCCCAATACAGGGATCTGGCCTTTGCTTCAGGGGAGCCACCAGGCTTCTACCTCTCACTCATCAATGAAAATCTGTAAAACAAACCAAAGGTCAGGGCAGGAGGCACAGGATCAGTATCCACGAATCAGGCAGAGGTTAGTACACAGGCAGACACATTTATTATAGATCTTTTACAGACTCTAGCAAACTAGAGAGACCTAGCAAGATCTATAGCGACCTATTGCTCGGCAAAGAATGAAAGAAAAAACAAGCTTATATAGCCCAGGCTGATGAGCAATTGGAAAAAGCCTGACAGCAGCCCATGGAGCAAGAAAAGGTTAATCTTTGCAGTACTACAACTGAAGTTAGATACAGTGAAGCCTTAATTCACATACACATGGGACAGCAGTGGCCATGAACCACCATTGTAAGAACTACAGTGTCGCCCACAAAAAAGTAGCAAGCCTCTAGTGAAATTACCCACAAGCCACAAAAGATGCTGAAAGTGGTCCCCGTTCACATCTATGCCTCTTTGGGCATGTCAGATTATGTTGGCTGATACTGGTTGTAGCTCTTTAACAGTGATGATGAACAAGAAGAAAAACGTCCTGCTTTTTCAAACAAGATGGGGTAACAACGCACAGGGCTCACTGGCATGGGTTCATGAACTGTTTACAGAGGAGAAAACAATGAGCGAGCGGTTATGGCCACCATGTTCCCCGGACATGTCCACTAAAAAGTCTTGCCATCCTTTGCAAACATGCCATCTCTAGCACACGTGCAGCAGGTTGCCGATCCCTGTGAATGGTCAGATTTACCAATATAACTGAAGACTTCAAAAAGTCCTCTCTGTAAAATCATCTGTGGTTTAAAACTGACATAGTAACATATACAGTAAGTCTGCAAAAAGATATGGGTCAATCAGGGTTAACTTATAGTTCAACAGTATTGATCCAGAAAAGCTTTACAATTTCATTGAAATGCTGTTTTCCTACAGTGTATTAGGGTAAAACTTTTCTTCTTTACTTGGACAGGTAAAAATACTTTGTGGATCAATTTCCGCAATCTACTACTAAAAACCTGTTAAGTTACAAAAAGATACCCAAATTTCATTTCATTTAAAGGGAACCCGACCTCCGCCACACAAACCTAGGCTGCGGATCCACAAAACACAGATACCGGCTCTGTTCATGCCGCCATTTTCTTTTTCCCTTCAATAGATGTGTCCTATCCTTGTTTGCAAAATGGACAAGAATAGGACATGTTCTATCTTTTTTGTGGGACAACGGCACGGACATACAGATGCAGACAGCGCAGTGCGGATCAGATGCGAACCAGAAAATATGGTCATGTGCATGAGGCCTTATGCTGTACTGAAGGCAAGATTAGGTAATGACAGACTCACTGATTTCTCTGGGATGGGAACTCCTGAATTAGCCAAACTCTTCTCTGGCAGCTTCTGACGCATGACTTCCAGCATTATACAGTGATCCCTCAGAATCCACTTTACAATAGCAGATAAGAGACATACTGCCTTAAATCAGAATTTCTGTCACTATTTTATGCTGCATAAGTGCAGCATAAAGTTGATGACGGGTTCCCTTTAAAGAATTGACCACCAGAGTTCCATAGTATCACTGCACCCACAGTAAAGACAGTCCATCTTTACATAGTCAATGCCCCTATATTAATAAGTAAGAGAGATCCTTCAGTGTGCTGTGTACATGAAGCGGTATTATGCACGCATGGTCATTGCGTCATTCACTTCTCTGGCACTATTGGAGATAGAGCTGAACCTCCCCATAGAATTGAATATGCCTGCATTCCTGTGATTGGTGGGGGGTCTCAGTAGTGTCAACCCAGTGATCAGACACTTCCCCTGTGGGGAACCCCCTTTATTATTACTACTACTATATTTGTGTACATAGGGGGTCATTTATTATACTGAAATACACCTATATTAGGCGTATTTCAGGCGCAAAGGGGGTGCAATGGTTGAATGCGCCACCATCTGTGACTTTTCCCCACTCACACTAGGTCTAAAGTTGTGGGTGTTGTGTGGGCAGGTAGAAAAAATAATCTAAATATAAGACAGCTTGGAAGCTGTCTTACATTTAGAACTGGCGCCGGATGCGCCGAAGTTATGGAGAAGCCAGCACCTTTTCATAACTTCAGTGGATCCACCACCAGCTTAGGGCTTCATTGAGACTGGCGTCTAAAACGCCGGTCTTCACAAATGTGCCTCATAGTTTTTAGATAAACCCTAAGCTTTATTTCCTACAAAGTAAATAAAGTCATACCTAGGTTCAAGTACCCCAGGGGGTACATGCCATGTTTATAAAGGGTACTCGCACTGTCCTAATACTGAACTTTTGATAGCTTTAATACAATACATTGCATGCTCGGAGCTTCAGGATACTTTGATGCCATTTATTTGTGTAGGGGGTACTTGTGTAATTTATCCATTCTATTCATTAGTTTTGTTAACCACCTATGGCCATGCTCCAGATCAATTATATCTTTTTATACACAAGCATCAATACCTGCATTGCACGCCATTCACACTTTTTATCCATGAGCAAATAGCTGTGCTATTACTGTGAGCTTCTTAGCCTTCAAAAGAAGTTCCATTTCGAAATCATCGCTGATGTGACTAGAATGTCAAGATATCTTGCAATGATTTTAGAGAATGGTTCATGCATTTATGCTATAGCACTGCAAAGTATGGACAATAGGAACTTCTGTATCTCATCGAAGGCTGCACAAGTGCATAAAACGCAGTAGGAAAACTTTCAAAAGCAGCAATATATACTATATTTGATAATATGGCCCAGTGGTCCCTATGGTAATTATCAAAGATGACCACAACTTTATATATTTAGAGTTGCTGAACTCTTCAGTTTACTGCAGTATGCTGTTCTTCCTATTTTAAATTCCAATTTAGTTGGGTCCTATTCTGCCATTGTACAGATGTAGTCAGAGATTAGGGATGAGCAAATCGACTTCAGATGGTACATCCGAAGTCGATTTGCTCATCCCTAGTAGAGATCCATAAACAGCATTCATAAACTGCTATCAGCCCATGACGTTCCAAATGTCTGCACGCCTCTGTGCGGACATGGCACATGTATGGTTTCATATGAAATCCACTAGAAAAAAAAATATTCCGAGGAGTTTATGAAAGGCCTCATGCCAGTTTTCTGGTCTACAAAAGTCAGACATTTTTTGTACGATCAACAATTCTGTGACTTGCCACTCTTACCGCCCAACATATTTACTATAATTCATGTCAAAAACTGGCAAAAAGTATAGACCAAATCTACATCAGTTCATAGCTTGCATAGATTTGATTTTCTATTGCAAAATCTGCCAGAACAAGCGCCAAGTTTATGGCGCTTATGTCTCTTTATAAATTCAGCGCTTCTTACTCCAGCTTATGAAACACAAGTCTTGAGAAACTCTCCCTAGTGTTCCATCACATGCTGAATTTTGGGGTATTCCCTAGCATTGTTACAGTAGAGCAATTGCACGTGGATCTACATGAACAAACCCATTTTAGGCCTCATTCATATAACTGTATGTGTTTTGCCAAACCCCAGACCCGCAAAACACGGATACCGGCTGTGTGGATGCCGCCATTTTTTCACTTCTACAAAAATGTTCTATACTTGTCTGAAAAACGGACAAGTATAGGACAATTTCTATCTTTATTCAGGCTAGCAGAACAGAAATACGGATGCGGTGAGCTGTCTGCATTTTTTGCCGTCCCATTGAAATAAATGGGTGCGTATCTGACCACATTTTGAAAAAATATACAGTCATGTGCATGAAGCCTTACAGTGGTAGATTTTTATTTTTGCTCGAATTAGTTTTCTACCAAAGCTTTATACAGGGGTTCTCCTGGATTTAAATATCAATGACCTATTCTCAGGATAGGTCATCAGTATGAGATCGGTGGGGGTCCGACTCCCAGTACCTCTGCAGATCAGCAGTCTGAGCAGGCCACGGCATTCACTTGAGCGCTTTGGCCTACTCACAGCTTACAAAGCACAGCAGCGCCATACATTGTATAGTGGCTGTGCTTGGTATTGCAGCTCAGCCCCTTTCACTTGGATGGGGCTGAGCTGTGAATAGGCCATGTGACTGATGAACATGACATCACATGGCCTAGAAAGATGTCTAAGCGCTCCCTGAGCACCGCAGCCTCTTTATACAGCTGATACACCTGAGGATAGGTCATCAATATGTAACACATGTAGAACCTTTATGTTATTTATTTAGTACATGCTTACAGTTCATTTCAACTTTTTTAATGTTTTTCTCTGTTTAATAGCCTTTAAACTCCTTTTAGATAGAAAAGGCATGACAGAAATAATGAAATGAGCTCATAATTTCAGCCTAAATCTATTCTAAAAATATATTTCGTTCACAGATAATTTAGGGCATGACTTCAAGTTTGAACTGACTTTTGTCGAATAATTTAAGTGGAACTAACCAAAGCAGCAAATAATGTAAAATGATGGGATTCAATGGATTGTTAATGTCATGCTCCTTGGTTTTTTAAATTAAATTTGAAAAGCCATCAAGCACAGCATAACCTATGATAAAACAAAAAGCAATGCATGTTAGAGAAAATGTTTCAGATTTACTATATCACTTGCAATGCTGGCAAGTTTGTAGGCAAGGAATGCATTATTTCGTTAACTTTATCTACATAATTGGGTCTGTTTATGTAAGTGTGTGTGCAATAAATACACTACCGGTTGTTATAAGTTGTATTAAAGAAGCACTCCGGCAAAAATACCTTTATAGTGCATCATAGGCAATCAGTAAAGACTAATGCAGAGGAACTTGTGTAAGCCTTGTGTATACTTGTTTCAGTTTATGTGCCATTTGTGGTTTGTCTATCATCTTGGTTCTTTTTTCTTTTTAGATTTGGTTCCTATGATGCAGCCTACATTTGCTAAGATGTCTCTGGTTTTGCTAAGAGCAGCGGGTGATAGATGAGTGATATACTGTAGAACGTCTATCTGCTAATTCACACTGCAGAAATTCAGTGTATTCCTGAGACTCCTACTTGTAATAGAGTTCTCATTTCAAGGAAGAGGCAGGGGAGAGTAATGTAAAGCTGCATCTCATAGAAATACACTGGAGATTCTGCACACAGCACTCACAGATTGTACAGTTCGAAAAAATGAGTTCTTATAACTCTGCAGCTAATTATTGTAGGGGCTCCCCACTATACCACTGCACTGCTGCTCTCTTAGGGCACACTGATATGTTTAACAGTATTCTATACATGGGTAACATACAGAGAAACAAGGAGGAAGGAGCTTGGTGGGGTGGAAGGTGCCTGAAAACCATCACGAGGTATTTGGTAGAAGATGATGCAATCTTCTAGTTTACAGAAAGTCCACCACACAGAAGAAACTGATCTCCTGTCTACACACAAGAGCAAAAACTTAACTGGTAGTCAATTGGGTCACATGGCACAGCTGCCCAAAACAAAACGTTTCTAAATATATGGATGAAACAGATGGAATGAAACAATTTCACTGCTAGAATACTGCTGATATGTTAGCATTATACTGTATGTAACAGAAAATTGCTGGAGTACTTCTTTAATAGGAAATTGCTAGCTGTTGAATGCTAATTGCTTCTTGATCTTCTGGTCAATGATTTATAAAGCAGATTTGGTATGCATAGATCATGTAGGTAACCCCTGCAGTGACTACACAATTTTGAGCGGTTTGCAGGGGGTTTTATGGTTAAGATCCCAGTGATTTTCCCCCAAAAATTAACATTTACTATTTATTTCCCTGGCTTTTAGAAAACCAGTGGGTGTTCTTGCATGCACTGGGTACACTAGATGGAGAGCTTGCATCAACTGCATCACTTGTACTAAAGAGGAGCACCACTACCCCTGATGACCTGGGTATTTAGAGCTTACAAAGGCAGCCCCACAATTGGTGCCGGAACCTATTAAAAGGCAACTGCACAAGATGTTTCCTCATTGCTGCTTTATTAATTCATCAGTGCTACTTGTTTGATACAACCATTCAGGCACTGTTGTATTAGTTATTCACTGTATTGTATAACTTAAGTAGTGGCTTAAATATGAGATGCTGCACAGGAAATCATGCAACCAAAAGTTGAGCTTGTCTGTGTAGCAACCTGAAGGGGGGAGAGCCAGGAGGAGGGGGTTCTAGTATTGGACACTCTGGACCCTGGTGTTAGATGGGGTGCCCTTTATGTAAAGGTAGATGGGAGCAAGGCAGGAGGGCAGAAGTAAGGGCCGGAGTATGGATTGTGGACTCTACTGAGTCTTTACTGAATGGATAATGGGAAGAGTAGTACATATAGCAGTAAAGATTTGAGGTACAGTTCTGATGTACATTTCTGAATAGATGATGGGAGGAGTAGTAGATATAGCAGCAAAAGGCACAGTTCTGAGGTATATGAGAGTAGGCTTTTTTTCAATAGCTGCGTATAGGCAGCAGCAATGATGGTAGTAATCCTCCCTGAGTCTCACTTTAAGTACATTTTTGCAATCTTCTCAAATAGGCATACAAGTCTGTTCTCATTAACTCTTTCTGCAATTCCCAAGCTGTGAGGTTCAGATCTGGCTAGTCCATCTCAAAGTGTGGTGGAGGCTGAAGCAGTACACCCTTTCAGCAAGCAGTGAAGTCTTATTGCCATAAATCTTCAGTAACATACTGTCTTTCCAGGCACATCCTTTGAAATTATTCTCAACCATCAGAAACATGTTTGTTCTCTTTCCCTCAGGGGTAGTCTTTCAGTTTAATTGATCTCTGGCAGCTTTCAGTCTCAGGGATGAAGATTCTCTGGATCAGGCTTCTCAACATTTTACAGCAATATTATACATTTTTTATATATTTGTGATTTTCTACTAATAAAGTTATGTTATATTTTTATTTTGTTTGCTCGCTCTTTTCTTTTTCTTTCTTTTGTGTGGTTCAGGCTTCTCACCAGGCCTATTTCTCAGGAGCTCACACATGCTCATGTTGCCTCATGCTCTACCTGCTAGGAACACTCTCTCTCTAGCTAAGCTGGTAGGTCCAGCCTGTCTCCTATTAACCTAACTTAACCCAGACTTAACTATTTGTTGCCCATAGATAAACATTAGAGATACATATTGCATAAGAGAATAAGTGCTTTAACAATAAATCACAGCATTTAACTCATTAGCATTTAATTAACTCCTGGTTCAGTGCATCTGTAATACCTTTATATTCCATATAAGATAGAGGATTTCCCTTTAACTTCCATATGTAAAATAAAAAAAAGAAATGTAAAGTGAAAATACTCATTCGGTCTGTATGTATTTTAATTACAGATATAAATTACTGATCATTTGCTTTTCAAGTGTAGGATTACAGTCAAGAGACCAACATGTTTTTTTTTTACTGTTCATATACAACCAGAGTTAAATTGTTCCATACAAAACAGTAATTCATTTTGAGGATTTATTGATTGGCGGTAAGGGGTTTAGTAATTTATCTCCATTGTTACAACTTTGAATCAGTGAGGAGTTGGGAGAACATTTTAAAAGCAGACAATATACATACTTAACCACCTCAGCCCCCAGTGCTTAAACACCCTGAAAGACCAGGCCACTTTTTACACTTCTGACCTACACTACTTTCACCATTTATTGCTCGGTCATGCAACTTACCACCCAAATGAATTTTACCTCCTTTTCTTCTCACTAATAGAGCTTTCATTTGGTGGTATTTCATTGCTGCTGACATTTTTACTTTTTTTGTTATTAATCGAAATTTAACGATTTTTTTGCAAAAAAATGACATTTTTCACTTTCAGTTGTAAAATTTTGCAAAAAAAAACGACATCCATATATAAATTTTGCTCTAAATTTATTGTTCTACATGTCTTTGATAAAAAAAATGTTTGGGTAAAAAAAAAATGGTTTGGGTAAAAGTTATAGCGTTTACAAACTATGGTACAAAAATGTGAATTTCCGCTTTTTGAAGCAGCTCTGACTTTCTAAGCACCTGTCATGTTTCCTGAGGTTCTACAATGCCCAGAAAGTACAAACACCCCACAAATGACCCCATTTCGGAAAGTACACACCCTAAGGTATTCGCTGATGGGCATAGTGAGTTCATAGAACTTTTTATTTTTTGTCACAAGTTAGCGGAAAATGATGATTTTTTTTTTTTTTTTTTTCTTACAAAGTCTCATATTCCACTAACTTGTGACAAAAAATAAAAACTTCTATGAACTCACTATGCCCATCACGAAATACCTTGGGGTCTCTTCTTTCCAAAATGGGGTCACTTGTGGGGTGGTTATACTGCCCTGGCATTCTAGGGGCCCAAATGTGTGGTAAGGAGTTTGAAATCAAATTCTGTAAAAAATGACCTGTGAAATCCGAAAGGTGCTCTTTGGAATATGGGCCCCTTTGCCCACCTAGGCTGCAAAAAAGTGTCACACATCTAGTATCTCCGTACTCAGAAGAAGGTGGGGAATGTGTTTTGGGGTGTCATTTTATATATACCCATGCTGGGTGAGAGAAATATCTTGGTCAAATGCCAACTTTGTATAAAAAAATGGGAAAAGTTGTCTTTTGCCAAGATATTTCTCTCACCCAGCATGGGTATATGTAAAATGATACCCCAAAACACATTCCCCAACTTCTCCTGAGTACGGAGATACCAGATGTGTGACACTTTTTTGCAGCCTAGGTGGGCAAAGGGGCCCATATTCCAAAGAGCACCTTTCGGATTTCACAGGTCATTTTTTACAGAATTTGATTTCAAACTCCTTACCACACATTTGGGCCCCTAGAATGCCAGGGCAGTATAACTACCCCACAAGTGACCCCATTTTGGAAAGAAGACACCCCAAGGTATTCCGTGAGGGGCATGGCAAGTTCCTAGAATTTTTTATTTTTTGTCACAAGTTAGTGGAATATTATGATTTATTTTATTTTATTTTTTTTCATACAAAGTCTCATATTCCACTAACTTGTGACAAAAAATAAAAACTTCCATGAACTCACTATGCCCATCAGCGAATACCTTGGGGTCTCTTCTTTCCAAAATGGGGTCACTTGTGGGGTAGTTATACTGCTCTGGCATTCTAGGGGCCCAAATGTGTGGTAAGGAGTTTGAAATCAAATTCTGTAAAAAATGACCTGTGAAATCCAAAAGGTGCTCTTTGGAATATGGGCTCCTTTGCCCACCTAGGCTGCAAAAAAGTGTCACACATCTGGTATCTCTGTATTCAGGAGAAGTTGAGGAATGTGTTTTGGGGTGTCTTTTTACATATACCCATGCTGGGCGAGATAAATATCTTGGTCAAATGCCAACTTTGTATAAAAAAATGGGAAAAGTTGTCTTTTGCCAAGATATTTCTCTCACCCAGCATGGGTATATGTAAAATGACACCCCAAAACACATTCCCCAACTTCTCCTGAGTACGGAGATACCAGATGTGTGACACTTTTTTGCAGCCTAGGTGGGCAAAGGGGCCCATATTCCAAAGAGCACCTTTTGGATTTCACAGGTCATTTTTTACAGAATTTGATTTCAAACTCCTTACCACACATTTGGGCCCCTAGAATGCCAGGGCAGTATAACTACCCCACAAGTGACCCCATTTTGGAAAGAAGAGACCCCAAGGTATTCGCTGATGGGCATAGTGAGTTCATGGAAGTTTTTATTTTTTGTCACAAGTTAGTGGAATATGAGACTTTGTATGAAAAAAAAAAAAAAAAAAATCTGCATTTTCCACTAACTTGTGACAAAAAATAAAAAATTCTAGGAACTCGCCATGCCCCTCACGGAATACCTTGGGGTGTCTT
Source organism: Bufo bufo (assembly GCF_905171765.1). Taxonomy (NCBI): domain Eukaryota; kingdom Metazoa; phylum Chordata; class Amphibia; order Anura; family Bufonidae; genus Bufo; species Bufo bufo. The sequence goes on from NC_053393.1 coordinate 216,280,852, forward strand.
CTTTCCAAAATGGGGTCACTTGTGGAGTAGTTATACTGCCCTGGCATTTTCCAGGGGCCCTAATGTGTGGTAAGTAGGTAAATGACCTGTGAAATCCTAAAGGTGCTCTTTGGAATATGGGCCCCTTTGCCCACCTAGGCTGCAAAAAAGTGTCACACATGTGGTATCGCCGTATTCAGGAGAAGTTGGGGAATGTGTTTTGGGGTGTCATTTTACATATACCCTTGATGGGTGAGAGAAATATCTTGACAAAAGACAACTTTTCCCATTTTTTTATACAAAGTTGGCATTTGACCAAGATATTTCTCTCACCCAGCATGGGTATATGTAAAATGACACCCCAAAACACATTCCCCAACTTCTCCTGAGTACGGCGATACCAGATGTGTGACACTTTTTTGCAGCCTAGATGCGCAAAGGTGCCCAAATTCCTTTTAGGAGGGCATTTTTTGACATTTGGATACTAGACTTCTTCTCACGCTTTGGGGGCCCTAGAATGCCAGGGCAGTATAAATACCCCACATGTGACCCCATTTTGGAAAGAAGACACCCCAAGGTATTCAATGAGGGGCATGGCGAGTTCATAGAAATATTTTTTTTTTGGCACAAGTTAGCGGAAATTGATATTTTTAATTTTTTTCTCACAAAGTCTCCCGTTCCGCTAACTTGGGACAAAAATTTCAATCTTTCATGGACTCAATATGCCCCTCACGGAATACCTGGGGGTGTCTTCTTTCCGAAATGGGGTCACATGTGGGGTATTTATACTGCCCTGGCATTCTAGGGGCCCTAAAGCGTGAGAAGTCGTCTGGAATATAAATGTCTAAAAAATTTTACGCATTTGGATTCCGTGAGGGGTATGGTGAGTTCATGTGAGATTTTATTTTTTGACACAAGTTAGTGGAATATGAGACTTTGTAAGAAAAAAAAAATAATAATTCCGCTAACTTGGGCCAAAAAAATGTCTGGAGCCTTACAGAGGGGTGATCAATGACAGGGGGGGTGATCAATGACAGGGGGGGTGATCAATGACAGGGGGGTGATCAGAGAGTCTATATGGGGTGATCACCACAGTCATTGATCACGCCCGTGTAAGGCTTCATTCAGACGTCCGGATGCGTTTTGCGGATCCGATCCATCTATCAGTGCATCCGTAAAAATCATGCGGACGTCTGAATGGAGCTTTACAGGGGGGTAATCAATGACAGGGGGGTGATCAGGGAGTCTATATGGGGTGATCACCACAGTCATTGATCATGCCCCTGTAAGGCTTCATTCAGACGTCCGGATGCAGTTTGCGGATCCGATCCATCTATCAGTGGATCCGTAAAAATCATGCGGACGTCTGAATGGAGCTTTACAGGGGGGTAATCAATGACAGGGGGGGTAATCAATGACAGGGGGGTGATCAGGGAGTCTATATGGGGTGATCACCACAGTCATTGATCACGCCCCTGTAAGGCTTCATTCAGACGTCCGGATGCGTTTTGCGGATCCGATCCATCTATCAGTGCATCCGTAAAAATCATGCAGACATCTGAATGGAGCTTTACAGGGGGGTGATCAATGACAGGGGTGTAATCAATGACAGGGGGGTGATCAGGGAGTCTATATGGGGTGATGACCACAGTCATTGATCACGCCCCTGTAAGGCTTCATTCAGACGTCCGTATGCGTTTTGCGGATCCGATCCATCTATCAGTGGATCCGTAAAAATCATGCGGACGTCTGAATGGAGCTTTACAGGGGGGTAATCAATGACAGGGGGGGGTAATCAATGACAGGGGGGTGATCAGGGAGTCTATATGGGGTGATCACCACAGTCATTGATCACGCCTCTGTAAGGCTTCATTCAGACGTCCGGATGCGTTTTGCGGATCCGATCCATCTATCAGTGCATCCGTAAAAATCATGCAGACATCTGAATGGAGCTTTACAGGGGGGTAATCAATGACAGGGGTGTAATCAATGACAGGGGGGTGATCAGGGAGTCTATATGGGGTGATCACCACAGTCATTGATCACGCCCCTGTAAGGCTTCATTCAGACGTCCGGATGCGTTTTGCGGATCCGATCCATCTATCAGTGGATCCGTAAAAATCATGCGGACGTCTGAATGGAGCTTTACAGGGGGGTGATCAATGACAGGGGGGTGATCAATGACAGGGAGGAAATCAATGACAGGGGGGTGATCAGGGAGTCTATATGGGGTGATCAGGGGCTAATAAGGGGTTAATAAGTGACGGGGGGGGTGTAGTGTAGTGGTGCTTGGTGCTACTTTACTGAGCTACCTGTGTCCTCTGGTGGTCGATCCAAACAAAGGGGACCACCAGAGGACCAGGTAGCAGGTATATTAGACGCTGTTATCAAAACAGCGTCTAATATACCTGTTAGGGGTTAAAAAAAACACATCTCCAGCCTGCCAGCGAACGATCGCCGCTGGCAGGCTGGAGATCAACTCTCTTACCTTCCGTTCCTGTGAGCGCGCGCGCCTGTGTGCGCGCGTTCACAGGAAATCTCGCGTCTCGCGAGATGACGCGTATATGCGTCCAGGCGGAATGAATCAACCACCTCCAGGACGCATCTGTGCGTACAGCGGTCCGGAGGTGGTTAAGGAACCTTTATTAGGCAGCAGTGCAATGAAATTTAGTGACTCCCTGAAGATTTATATAGAATGTTATTCATTTCAATCTTGGCTCATCTGTAAAAGAACCCTGGTTTGCTGTAACGAAATGATATTTACAAAAATATGTTGCATTTCTAGACTGAGGTTTTTGGGTCCAACCAAAGTAAATGACTCTTAGGTCCTACCCACCATCTTTACAGAACAAGTGCTTGTGCAAATTTAAAAGGGTTATCCGGGAAATGATAATGATTAGCTATCCTCAGAATAGATCATCATTATCACATTGGAAGGGTCACCCTGCCGATGAGCTGTTTCAGGGAGCCATGATGCTGACTGGAGTGAGCGTCACAGCCTTCCGGCAGATTACTAAGCACAGCGCCGTACATTGTGTAGAGGCTGTGCTTGGTATTGCAGCTCAAACCCATTGACTTGAATAGGGCTAGGCCACATGACTGATGTACAGTGACGTTACTGGCCAAGGAAGAGGTCCCCCTGGTGTTCTAGACCGACCTTGTTCATAGGTACGGAAGAGTCAAGATTTTGCTAAAGTGTATAATTTCTTCTTGCAGTACATCACTCACCATATCATCATAATATGTCAAATTTGTATATAATTTGTTGTTTTTCAGTTAAAGGGGTTGGACACTTTCTGGCTAATCTTACTGTGACCAATATGTATGTAAGATGACCATATGACACTTACTTATATAGCCTGTTGATATTCTCTGCCATTTGCTATATTTCATAAGATATGTTCCTTTGTTGGGCAAATCTTCTGTGCTGTCCACACAGAAGACCTGTCCATAAGATGGCCGCTGATGGAGGGTCATGTGACCAGGCACATCAGTCTGCCTCCTCCATACAAACTTCCTACAGTGAAGATGGAAGGTGCAGTATATTTTAAAGGAGAAGGCATCACATGGGGTGATTTGCCTGATCACATGACCATCCATCAGTGAGGACAGCGCAAAACACTTGGCAAAGAAGGGGGCATGGCTTATAAAATATAGAAAATGACACAGAATTCAACAAAGGCTATATTAGTAAGTGCCATATAGTCATCATACAAACACACTGGTCATCAGTAACTAGAACGTAGCTAATCCCTTTAAAAACACTGTATTATTTTCTTCTTTACTTGTCTGTAGTTGTTCCTTTTTATTTAATTAATATTGACTGTTTTTATTATTACCAGATGGAAATCCATACACATGGTGGGTTGGGAAAGGAAATGAGAAACATTATTATTGGGGCAATTCTGGACCTGGCATTCAGAAATGTTCATGTGGAATTGATAGGAACTGCAGCGACAGCAGATTCTACTGTAACTGTGATGCTGACCAAAGGCAATGGTGAGTATCTTACAGACCATCCTAACTATAAATAGCCATCATTGATCAAACTTGTTGATGGATTGTTAAATGGTCCATAACCTTTCAACAAACTTTGCATAAATCTATAATACAGGTGAATATACAGTAAGAAATGTAATATATTTTTCTACCATTCTACAAAATCGGACTTGAGAGACGATATGGACAGTCAGCTCACTGTAGGATCAGATTATGTGCTGCTAGTGTTGATCACGAATATTCGAATTGCAAATTTTTATCGCGAATATCGGCACTTCGAGAATTCACGAATATTTAGAATATAGTGATATATATTCGTAATTTCGAATATTCGAGATATTTTTTTAATCAGTACACATGATCCCTCACTGCTTCTAGCTTGTGGGCCAATGAGAAGTCTGCAATATCTTTGACTTTAAGAGTAGTGTTCATTGCGAATTTTCGTAATGCGAATTTTTATCGCAAATGTTTTACTTGGCAATTTCCACAATCAAGAAAATAATGACTGGAGATAACGAATTCGTGAAAATATGGTGAATATTTGTCTAAATATTTGCAAAATATCACAAATTCTAATAATGCCCCTGCCGCTCATCACTACATGCTGCATAGAAGATTATGGAGAGGACAGGGGGAGAGTGAGTGGTAGAGGCAGAAAGAAGCATTTTTTCTAAGGTATATTACAAAGTTTCTAATATTCACCTGTACTATTCATTTATGCAAAGCTTGTTGAAAGGTTAGTGACCATTTCTGTATCAGTGTAAAATCTTTTAAAACTTAAAAACCTGAACTGTATAGCCTGCAATCGTTAAGTCTGTTATAATATGGCAAACTTTAGTGAAACTGAATACTTTTGTGTAATGCTAACTCTTGTCACTGCATTGTTATTGCTACTGTGATGGCGCATGACTCCCCCTGCAGCAGCCATTACTCACACCCTTCCGGGCCACCGGAGACGCTCTCTACATAGGCTGATGCCTGTTTCCCAGCTTCCCTGTAGGGAATGCCAACACACTTTCCCCAGCTCTTAAAGGGCCAGTGTGCACACCCAAATCTTTCCTAGCCAATGGCTGGCTATTCTGGGTTACTTAAGACACTTTCCCTGTGGGAAGGTGCCTGGGCAATAAGTTCTACTCTGTTACTATCTTGAGAGGTCTGTTACTTATGATTATTTGCCTCAATGTCTGCCTGTTATCCCATATTTGACCCTTCACTGTCTAACCTGACCCCTGCCTGATTTCTATACTGACCATGAGCTGCCTTCCCAGACTTTAAATTGTTAATTGAATTGCACATACTCTGCTTGCCCTTACCTTGGCCAGTCCCAGACTATGGTTTTTCCTGATCCCTTTATGCTCTATACCGGTGTCTTTCAACCCCCATGGCTCAGCTGTCAACCAAAAAGAGGCTTCTTCTGGAGGTAGCAGCCTGGTGGTTTCCCTGCTATGATTTCCAGATCCCTGTATAGGTGTTAAATAGTGACTGCTAGGGGACTGCTAGAATAAAGCCTTTAGGAGCAGCCGCAAGTCAAATCTGATCTTTTGACACAGTGGTTCCACACCCATTGCGTAATAGTTATTTTCAGCAGACCCAAAGCTAGTTTTGTTCATAAACAGTGAACTGTGGCAATACTTATATACTGACAACAACTTTAGTGAAGAAACATGTATGTCTGGATTTATTCTCTCAACCTAACTGACTTCTCCTTACATTCAGCTACTATATGATGGTTTCCAGCAAAACCATTTATTCAAAGCTACATTTTGGTGATGAACATCAAAACTATGGTAATTTTTATATCCTGGAATTACCCTTATAGTAGAAATAATTAATTTCTGGATTAGCGCACCCGAGCTCAATGGGAAAACCCCAGGCACCACCTGCTCTGAAGAGGGGAGGGTGTCGGGACTCTAGTTCGGCTTAGGAGTCTGCTATGACTCCATATATAGCTATGTCCATATATGGAGTCAGTGCTTGGGGACACCCCAGTGTATTTAAATCAAATTTAGCCTGTATTTCAGAAAATTTTCGGCTGGAATTCAAACTCACAACCCTCTGTATTTGAGGCAAGACACTTAACCACTCAGCTATAATAGCTGCATAGCCAGTTACTTAAAAAAGAAAAATATGAGACTTTTACTGTACTGTTCTTCTACTGAGACCTATACAGTATAAGTCTCATATTTTTTATATTTTTTGTTACTGGCTATGCAGCTATATAGTGTAGTGATTAAAGTTCTGGGCTGTGATGCAGAATTTTTGATTTGCAAACTTTTCTCTATTGGGGAGGACTAGTGAGCAACACTTAAAAAGATTCACAGCTCCCATTGGCTAAGTTAGCTTGTGCTTCACTTCACTATTACCAATGAGCACAGCACAGGGCTCCATTGAAACATAGTAAATTTCCCATAGGCTGCAATGTTAAATCATTAAAATATTTATCCCGTATGGTAAACTGCATATTGGAAGAAAATCTAAATTTACGATTTGCTGTTTTTTGTCCCTTGACTTCCCAATTTTTTTTTATAAAAAGTAATCAAAAGGTCATACACACCCCCAAAACAGTATCAATAAAAACTACAGATCACCCCACCAAAAATGAGCCCAAACAGCTTCATTGACATAACTATAAAAAAGGTAAAGGGGGTCTGAATATGGCAATGCATATAAAATATTAATCTTTTCCCAAGTATTAAAACACAAGGAAAACTATAAAAATGTGGTATCGCTGTAATCATACTGACCCACGGAATGAAGTTGACATGTAAGCTTTACCAGTTAGAAAATGCAGTAAGAATGAAACCCATAAAAATATGGCAGAATTGCAGGTTTTTTCCACATATCCTATGTGGATTTTTTCCAGCTTCCCACTACATCATATGCAATATTAATTGGTGCCATTAGAAAGTGCAACTTTTCCCACAAAAAAAGCCGTCATACAAAACTGCAAACTGAAAAATGAAGCTCTGCGAAGTGGCTCTAGTAAGGCAAGGAGTAAAAAAAAATTAAAAAAAAATTCAAGAAAAACAGAAAATTGCATTGTCAGGAAGTTGCAGTCTATTTTTTCTTACCATAGGCTATTACCGTATTTTTCACCCCATAAGACACACTTTTTTCCCCCGAAAGTGGGGGGGGAAATGGCAGTGCATCTTATGGGGCAAATGCTGCCATTTTTTACATCGTAGGGAGGAGGGGCTGAAGGCAACTCGCGGCGGGGCCCGGTGCAGTCACTGTACTCTTACACCGGGACCCGCACACACAAGTATTCAGATGTAAACTGTAGACAATTGATATGTTAACTGTAGGCAATCCATATTTAAACTACAAGGTAGCGCAATTCGCATACCTTAGTACTCACTATTGAATGCCCGTACTTGCAGGCAGGCTGGCCAGTCACTCACATCCTCACGGCTCATGCTCCGCACACTTTATTAATGAAGCAGGCGAAGCCTGCGCCGTGAGGAAGTGTGTGACCGGCCAGCCTGCCTGCAAGTATGGGCGTTCAATAGTGAGTTTAAATATGGATTGCCTACAGTTAACATATCAATTGCCTACAGTTTACATCTGAATACTGGTGTGTGCGGGGCCCAGTGTATTACAGTACAGTGACTGCGCCGGGCCCCGCAGTGATTTTAACACCAGTTGCCGGCCCCACTTGTATTAGGGTCACTATTTACTGTACACAGGGACACTGTTATGGGGGATATCTGTGGATGACACATATATAGCATAAGATGCTATATATGTGTCATCCACAGATGCCCCCATAACAGTGTCATCCACAGATGCCCCCATAACAGTGCCATCCACAGATCCCCCATAACAGTGCCATCCACAGATCCCTCATAACAGTGTGTCATACACAGATCCCTAACAGTGTGTCATACACAGATCCCCCATAATAGTGTTATCCACATACCACCATTAGTTCAAAACCCACCAAAAGCACACCTTTTGGTTAAAAATATGTTTTTTCTTATTTTCCTCCTCAAAAACCTAGGTGCGTCTTATGGGCATGTGCGTCTTATATATATATATTTTTTGGGCTATTGGTATATTCTTACTGAAGCAATGAAAAATGTAGGTGTCTTTAACATGTTGGCACAATTGCACAAGCCCACAGAATATAGTTATTTCAGATATACCACATAGCAAACACCATAAAAGACCCCAAAACACAATGGTTGAAATTCCATGTTTTTGATGATGTCACCCAAAAATAGTTGTAAAAGGTATACAATACAATGGATATTGCCCAAAATGATGTGATAAAAATAACAAATTTAGCAAAAAACAAGCCCCCATATGGCCATGTAGATGGTAAAACAAAAAATTATGGCTTTAGAAATATAGTGTTAAAAAAAAAAACGAAGAAAATATGCATCTTTAAAGGGGTTCTCTGGGAATTATTTAAAATGGTCACAAGCAACCTGTCCTAGAATGTGAGCGGGACTGGTTACCTCATATACTAAACATTGTTGAGCATTCCTGTAGGGCTGCTCAGCCATGATGGCATATTGTAGGCAGGATCACATCATTGCTATGTATTGTAGAGCAGAGTAAAATAGAGTGAGGCCCTGCACTCTCATCCCCTGAGGCAGCTCTGCAAGTGGTGGCAACCAGTCCTACGCACATTCTTAGACTAGTTGCTTGCAGCCCTTTTAAATCCCTGCTGGAGAACCCCTTTAAAGAGCACCTATCAGCATAATCAATTCTATAAAACCAGGCATACTAACAAGTAGGGATTATTCTGTTAATTTAAATGATACTTGGGTTGTGACATTCCAGAGAAATAAAAAGACGTTTATTCTATATGCACAACCCCTTTAAGTCTGCAGTGGCACACTAAGAAGATTGTACAGTTACAGACAGGTTACTCCACAGATTTTGGCTGATTATGGGGGTGGGTAATTGTGAGGGGACCTCTCCGGATCAGGCAGTACCAGATGTTACCGGAATGCCCACCAGCCCCATTGATTATAATAGGGTCCAGTGGAGATCCGGTTGCTACCTGGAAAATATGCCGGGATCGGCTGCACAACAACTGCTGTATGCAGCATTTTTTTGTCCAACTGATCCCTGGCATTCTGTGCTGGAACAGCCTTTTTGGAGATCTATTCCAAAAATGTCAAAGTAGGCTTATCGAAAGCAGATAATCACTTTGAAATATAGACAAAACTAGTCAATATGCAGCCACGGGATATATCACTGCTTTGTTGAAAATTTTTATTGTTACAAGAATATTGCCCTAAAATAACACTGATATTGGATCATTTTTGCTTCTAATATTTTGCTTTTTTTTTTACCAATGTCCCCTGTATATGTACTATAGAGTTAAAAGCCTACAGCGATACCTAATAGAAGAATTTATTAAATTAGCATACTAGCTACTAGCATACAGTTTTCTTCTAGCTGCATTCCCATAGTCTTAAAAGCTTCGAGACAGAACCTAGCTGTAAACTGATTATAGCACTTTAATCAGAGTCGGGTTTGAACAAACATAATAATAGAACAGTAGCAAAGCCATTTGCCCATCAACACAAACTGCCATTATACAGCACATACTGGAAAAATGGCCTGTTCTATATGTTATCACAATGATGTCCACACTTCAGTACTGCAGTCAGACCTGCCATCTACATGATTGAATACTCCTGCAAGGCCTTTATTCGTTAGGCAATACCTCACTGCATTTCCAATTTACATTTATATTACTAAAGTTGATAATGTGTGCCTTTTGTGTGTGTATTTCAATTTTACTGTAAATCAAAGCAGAAAATGGATCACAACATATACTGGGTTTTCTAAACATATATATACACAATGTCTCATTATTAACATTATTATTATTGTGTGCACTGGGATTTAGAGAGTTTTTCCGGTGAGAAAAGAAAATGGCATGAAAATGTAAAGAATAAAAAACGAAGCACTACAGGTCTACAAGGATCCAGTGCTGGTCCGATGCTGCTCCGGTCCCCACTGCTTTACACTTATTGTCCCAGCTCGATACTCCAGACATTTCAGGAAAAGCATGCACAATCACTGGCTGAGGTCGGTCACTACTAAGACCAGCCATTGGATGAGCAGGCATTTCCTGGCATTTTAGGCCTGTTGAGCCAGAACAAAAAGTGGAGAGCAACAGAGACCCAAGCAGCATCAGAATGGCAGTAATAGGGATCGGTAAAGGTAAGCAATGCTTTTTTATTATTTTTTCTATTTTTGGGCCACTCTTTAATAAAAACAGTTTCTAAAAAAACTGTATACCATGGCCATAAATACTCCTGTTACCCATGTCTGACAAACTATATTAATTATCTATTTTTTTCCACTATCTTGAAGATTAGGGAGGGTGCTGAATCTCCTTAAAGAGATCAGTCCTGTATGGAGACTTAGTGGGAATACGCCATTGGAAATGAATATGCAAAGAAGTATCTCCCGTGAAAGAGAACCATCTGCCCAGCGCCACCTATTGGAAGTGGCTCACTATGAGTCAAAATCCCACTTGCCAACAAGCCGTGGGATTTTGCCCCGGGGAATGGGGCACCCACATGTGCGTTGTCCTCTCCATTCACTGTTATGGAACTTCCAAAGATAACCGAGGAAGCTATTTTTGGAACTTCCATAATGATGACTGGAGGATGGTTGAGCATGCGCTGCTGAGTTCACTTCACTTTGGGGCAGGGGTGTACATAGAAATCATGGGGCCCCATAGCAAAAACTCTGAATTGGATCCCTCTCTCCCCGCACACATGTAAAATACAATTTATGCATATATATAGTGGGATTTTGCTCTGGTAGACAGGATTAGTGGACGCAGTATAGAGGCAACAACAAGTTCTTTGGATCAAACAGTTCAGTGTTTTATTCACACTTTAGGCAAGTGACAAAACAAGCAGTCATAATCAAGCAAAAAGTCATCTTGCGGTGTTGGTGGTAATTCACAACATGCTGCAATTCTGCCTCAAAGAGTCCTTGCTGATAGCAGCACCAACCTGTTTTCATACCAAACAGGTAGGAAGCCTTCATCAAGACACAAGGCTCCCAGATCCCAACACAGAGACCTGGCTTCTGAGCCCAGCTGCCTATTTAAGGACAGCCAGGTGCTGCCACAACCCAGACCAGCACTTAAAGGGATTCTACCACCAGAAATACTGTTATGTAGCGATGCGCTAATGTCAGCACTACATAACAGTATGTTTCTAACATTTGTCCCTGCAGCCGTTTTTTTAAAATGAGCACTTTTATAATATGCTAATGAGCCTCTAGGTGCTATGTGGGCGTAAAATCAGCACCTAGAGGCTCTGTCCACTCACGCTTTATCCCGCCCAGGTCCCCTGTTCTGCCCGCCCAGCTCCTCTTGATTGATGCCACGGTCCACCGCATCGTTGATAAAATCCCGTGCCCACATAGCACCTAGAGGCTCATAAGCATATTATAAAAGTGCTTATTTTACAAAAACGGCTGCAGGGACAAATGTTAGAAACATACTGTTATGTAGTGCTGACATTAGCCCATCGCTTTTGTCAGTCAGCTACATAACAGTATTTCTGGTGGTAGAAGCCTATTAAAATCCGGTCTAATATTTGACCTCACCTGGCTGTAAATCAGCCAATCAGCACATGCTGGAAGGAAAAGGAAGGACCCCACTTCGCACGGGAATATTTCATTTAATGTTTCTGTGTGTTGTTAAAAGATATCAACAGTATCTCTCATGAGAGTGACCGCTACAGTACCCCGCTCCCGTAACAGTGAACTCCATAGCCCCCCACCCCTTAACACTGACCCCACCCAAAGTTCCCCACCCCCTTAACTTTGACCTTCACAGCAGCCCGCCCCTTTAACAGTGACCTCTACAGCACCCCACCCCTTAACACTGACCTCCATATCAGACAGTACCCTTAACTGTGACCTCCACTGTTCCCTGACACTTAGCAGAGACCTCAAAAGCGCCCGCCACTTTAAAAGTGACTGCCACCGTACCCCACTCCCTTAACAGTGACCTCCACAGTACCCCTCTACCTTAACAGTGACCTCACAGCACCCTGCTGTCTTAACAGTGACCTCCACAGCAGCTGCCCCTTTAAGAGTGACCTCCACAGTCCCCTGCCCCCTTAACAGTAACCTCCACAGCACCCGACCTTTATTTGAGACCTCCACAGTACCCCATGTCGGTAACAGTGATTTTCATAATAACCCACCCCCTTATACGGCTTTTCTCTTAGCATCTGATGACAATCCTCCAATCAAATTCCTTTTCTTACAAGGCATTATTGTCTTTAATTGACAGTATATAAAAACCCACAGAATCAGTATACACTTAAGGTCATGTGAGTTACATCAGCCTCTACAAGAACGCTGGCTAAACGTCGCAATCAAAATCATATTAAGGCTAGTTTCACACTATAATGGGGGCGGGCCGGAGGTCCAGCCGTAGCTTGGCAAACATGCCGAGAGGCGGCCGGAATAAAACTACCACATGTGTCTCCATTATAGTCAATGGGGCCGGAGCGGACTTATGGCAGCACGGTGCACTAGTGGCAGCACGAATCCGGCAGGCTGTTCACCTGCCGGAACAGCCTGCCGCAAGTGTGAAAGTAGACTAACTCATACATAAGCTGTCTTATACTAAGAATGTCCGTCCTTCATTGACTATAGCAACCAATTAGAGCTAATATTAATGACCTGTAGCAAAATAGAAGCTGAGCTGTGATTGGTTTCTATATGCAACCTGATGAATATCCAGGCTAACTGCCACAACAGCCAACAGACGATGGCACCTGTAGTTTTGCGGTTTGGTTAATAAGCATATTTTTTGGCAAATAATTGGAAAGCGCAGGTTGAAAATTTCCACTCAAAACACGTCTATGATGTTCCCCGAGTCACAGGAAGCGGCTGTGCAAAGTTTTGTGATTGTAAATGTGACTGTGCGGATTCCTTTAGAGGACATACATGCATGCATTCACTCAGCTTTATATAATATATATATATATATATATATATATATATATATATAGTGTGAGGGGTAGCTTTCTTTCAGGGGATCATCCTCACAGATACGGCTTCAGAACACCAGGTTCAAGGTCCAAACAATGCATTTATTGTAGCACCCCAGCAAAAATAGAACAACAAAACAAAACAATAAACACTCGCCCGTCCTGGCTCTAACTAAACACAGTATTCCTGACTCACCTAAGTCACCGTTCATGCGGCTTTCCCAGCCAATGTCCCACAGCCTCCTGGCTGTACAGAGCACAGTACACCCACTGTCTCCAGTCCAGTGTCTCTTGTGGGGGATTGGGGCTCAGTAGTCCGCCTGACTATGGCCCTGCGACCCTCCCAGGCGTCGCTTCATCCCCCAACTCCAGGCTATCTTCCAGCCTCGTGTTCCCTCAGCCTTGCCCATCTCACAGAGCCTCCAGGCCTCTGTCCACGGGTAACACACTCTCCCCCTTACTGACACCCTGGGAGGTGCTTTATGCCAGCCTGAGTACCTCTAACTAGTCTCACCTGTGGTGGAATAGGGGTGTGGACCACACTATGCACTCATTTCTTGCCTCTAACCTGTGTGAGACCTGTAACTGTCTCACATACCCCTCCCCCTTTGTTCAAACCCGTGAGGGTGAACACATGCATAACCACGGGAGGCTGGTGAGAGGGCATCTCCATCAACCACAGTTTTCCCCTTGTTTTGCCACAACCAGCAGAGCCCAGTTTATCACCAACACCAACTCAGGTTCTCTCTCAGCATTGACACCGGTTACATCCACAAACACTTTATCAGCGGCCCCTCCATGACTCATCACCAGTTCTGTACACCCTTCCAGCATACAGTCACCACCAGGTATTCTCTGTTCCCAAACCAAGCTCACAGACTTGCCACTCATCTTGTCAGACACGATCATCTCCTGGTTGCCACTAGCAACCACCTTCGTTTTACCAGACTTTGACATGGCAGCCTCACTCTCCGAGTTGCTATCGGTCACAGCACATATGTCACATACACCGCTCGTGTCATTATTAATCCTGACCCCTAAGGGCATCGATGAGTCAATCCCCACCTGGGACATTTCCTTATTAACCATAGAACAAGGTGGAGACTGCTTATCCACCTCTGGTTGGTACACCCTCTAGCACTGCCACCCTTTCCTGCACATTTTCTACAGTGGGTTCCCCCAGCTGTGTGCTCTCAACATTGATCAGCATTTCTGCATTCTTTATAATTTTTCCCCCAGGGAGCGCTATTCCCCTGACCACATCCTGCAACGGAAAAGGCATATCACTGTCACCACATATTTCATATGACATCACATTTTCATTTTGCATTTCCGCACTCTTGGCACCATCACTTTGAATTTTACCAGCACCATTGTTTTCAATGGTCACATCACTTAAAGGGTTCTGCAGGAGTTTCCTCACTAGCTGCAGAAGTATTTCCCCACAGTCCCCATGCTAAAAGGAAACCACGGCCCCACTTCACTTCATGTACAAGCACTTTAACATTACCAAGATCATTAGTCCCAGTTCCCACTGGAGTCTCACACTCAGTGAGAGCCACCTTGTTCATGCTATCCCCATGAAAGTCCCACACATAGTTCTCAGCCACTAGGCTGGTCTTAACCAGGATCATCTGACTCTCTGCAACACACGGAATAATTGGAACGCACTTACCCATTGTTGTCATGGGTTCGGCAGTCCTGGGAGATGAGGACGCTCCAGGATCCTCCATCCCACGATCACCTGCAGACTCCTCACTGCAGTTGTTACCACGAGAAACACCTTGACTCCGGCCTCCTTCCAGATGGGGAGTCACACTCTCTGGAGACTTTTCCTTGGGATCTCCAGCCGCAGAATATGAAACACTTTCTCCGCTCCATAACTGCTGGACAGCGGCATGCTGTTGTGGTTGGTTGCACCTAGCAACCGCATCACGTCTCCTCTGCACATCCTCTCCAGGACTCGGTGCACACTGGCCGTAAACACTTGTACTCTTGAGAGCCGCACCGCTCTCCATCTCACTTTCTTCCCGTTGGTTGCCCTTGCCAACGGCACACATGAGCTTTTCCTCCAAACCTCCAGGTCCATCACAGACACCTTGGACTTTAACAAAGTGTCCATTCAGCATTGAAGACTCTCTCTCCAGCGCCATCTGCAGCTGTGCCTCCAAAGCCTCCAGCTCTAGATTCAAGCACAGCAATTTCCATGGGGCATATCCCATCTCCTTGGCCAGGGTTTCTCACCATCTTATATGCGACCACCGTCTGGCATATTCCTCTACGAGACCCATGGCAACAGACTTTCAGCACGCAAGTCCATTTAATCAGAGACCACAAAAAAATTTCCCAGGTCAGTCTCTCACTTTTCTGTTGCCCCTAGCAATACTTCACGTTTGTGTTGCCTTTTTGCATGGACACGGCCCTTGCTGGTGCCCGCCAGTTCCCTGGTGCCCTCTTGCCCGCATTGTTCACCAATTGTGAGGGGTAGCTTTCTTTCAGGGGATCATCCTCACAGATACGGCTTCAGTACACCAGGTTCAAGGTCAAAACAATGCATTTATTGTGGCACCCCAGCAAAAATAGAACAACAAAACAATAAACACTCGCCCATCCAGGCTCTAACTAAACACAGTATTCCTGACTCACTTAAGTCACCGTTCACACACACGTGAACCTATGCGGCTTTCCCAGCCAATGTCCCACAGCTTCCTGGCTGTACAGAGCACAGCCTCCAGGCCTCTTTCCACAGGTAACACACTCCCCCCTTACTGGCACCCTGGGAGGTGCTTTATGCCAGCCTGAGTACCTCTTCCTTGCCTCTAACCTGTGTGAGACCTGTCACTGTCTCACCATATATATATATATATATATATATATATTAGCAAAAGGACCTGGTTTCGCACAGGTATATTTCATCTATTTCATTTAATGTTTGTGTGTGTCATTAAAAGATAGCGACAGTATCCACTATAACAGTGACATCTCCAGTACCTCGCCCCTTTAACAGTGACCTCCACAGCGGCCTGCCCCCTTAACAGTAACATCCACAGCGCTCTCCGCTTTAACAGTGACCACCACAGAGCTCAACCTTGGGTGCAATTTCAAGATACCTGAAGATGCCTTGTTCATCTGTACAAACAATTATACGAAAGTCCAGCAATTATACCGCTCAGGAAGGAGACAGGTTCTGTGTCCCAGAGATGAACAAAAGCAAAAGACCTTGTGAAGATGATAGCGGAAGCTGGTAAGATTGTGTCAATATCCACAGTAAAACGAGTACTGTATCAACATGGGCTGAAAGACCATTCTGCCAGGAAGAAGCCATTGCTACAAAAGAAACATTAATGTTTGCAAATGCCCACAGCAACAAAGACCTACATTTTTGGAGACATGTCCTGGGGTCTGACAAAAAAAAAGTAACTTTTTGCCATAATGACCATCGTTACATTTGGAGGAAAAAGGGAGAAGCTTGGAAGCCTAAGAACATCATCCCAACTGTGAAACACGGGGGTGGCAGGATCATGTTGTGGGGTTGTTTTGCTGAAGAAGGGACTGGTGCACTTCACAAAATAGATGGCATCATGAGGAAAGAAGATTATGTGGAAATACTGAATCAACTTCTCAAGACATCAGCCAGGAAGTTAAAGCTTGGGCGGAAATAGGTCTTCCAAATGGACAATGACCCGAAGCATACTGCCAAACTGGTTGCAAAGTGGCTTAAGGATAACAAAGTCAATGTTTTGGAGTGGCCATCACAAAGCCCTGATCTCAATCCTATTGAAAATGTATGGGCAAAGCTGAAAAGGCAGGTGCGAGCAAGGCGATCAACAAACATGGCTCAGTTACACCAGTTTTGTCAGGAGAAATGGGCCCAAATTCTGACCAACTATTGTGAGAAGCTTGTTGAAGGATGTCCAAAACGTTTGACCCAAGTCATACAGTTTAAGGGCAATTGTACCAAATATTAAGGAAATGTATGTAAACTTTTGACTTTGCAGAAAGTGATAAAAATGCCTTAAAGCATTCTCTGTCTCTCATTATTCTGGAATTTGGCAAATAATAATAATTATGGTAATCCTAATTGACCAAAAACAGGAAAGGTTTATTCTGATTTCATGTCAGATATTGAGAAAAACATGCATATGTGTCTTTTTATATACTGTATGTAAACTTCTGGTTTCAACTGTACATACATACATACATGCAGCCAGCTAGTCGCAGGGGGTACATGTGAGGTTCACGGTAGACCGATGAGAGGTCAAATGGTATAACACACAGTTCATCAGTTTACTCACGGTTAGCAGATAGCTTCCCTGGGCCGGCAGCACAGTGTTGAGGTGGACAGCACGAAATCCTCCGGGGCAGGCTCTGTCGTAGGAAGCATCAGCCAAGATGGTGGTTGAGGTGCCCTTGATGTTAAGAGTGTTAAGGGTGCTTGTTGCAGCTTTGAGTCCTTTGATGTAATTTGTCGTGACGCCAGTACCGTTAATGGTGGTACAACCATAGGTATTAATAATGAGGTAGACAGTGGTAAGATGCAACTCACAACTTTTACTTTAGTGGATTTTCAGTTGCTGTGGTACACTTATGCAGTCTTTAGATGGTACAGAGACGATACTGCAAATCCACTGTTTAGGGCTTGTCAGGTGCTTGGTTGGTTTTGGAGCAGTGGGTTAGGTGTACCTGGTTCCTTTAGATGCCTTGGATCCTATTCCTTGACTTTCCCCTACAAGCTAAGTATGTGTAGACAGGAAAACTCAACTGTCCCTCAGAAGGTTGGTGTGGCTGCCTGAAGCTATAAACCTCCACCATGCAAAGGTGTCTGTGGCCCTAAATAATGGCTCTTATCACCGATGAATTCCTAGGAATGCTTGTTTTCTTTTCCAGGGAGGCAAACTCTTCTCCTACTGGTTGGGGATGCAAGTCTATAGTCCAGCTACAGAAGGAAAACGCTCTTCTGCGCATAAGCATCTGAGTAAACACCTTCTAGCGAAGTTGGCTCCACTCACCTATCTGTGTTGCGAAGTCTTCACTCTATCTTTCCTCCCACTAAGTTGATCTGACTACCTCAGATCTGCTCTCTGCTGACTACATCCTAGATAATCTGATCTGCCTTGACTAATCTGTCTCACTAGGCCTGACCTGAATATATATAGGACCTGCACTTTATCCACATCTAGTGGTGGGATGTATAAATTGCACCTAATCGGCCTGTTAACAGGGATTTTGCAGTCACACAAATGCGAAGTTACACATAACAACCGCAATAGTGGTTCTTGCTGTCTCTGCAGAGTTGGGCACACAGACATCTTAGGTTCCCCAACATTGTCATTCTGCTGCCACCCCCAATACTGTGGACTCTTTGCTTCCCAATGCCCCCAAATACTTTACAAATTATATTGCCATAAAGATAGTCCTCCCATAATAATAGTGCTCTTAGACTGCCCCCAATATTAATAGTGCCCCTACAGTACCCCCAAAAGCAACCCCTTTAGTAGCAGCCCCATATTGTGCTTAATTATAATACCCCCATATTAATAATTCCCTAATAGGGATTGTAAAATCTGCGTGCGCAGTATGAGGGTAAGGAGATTTAACAAGACACAAGACCGTCAGATCTCCTTACCCCTGAAAGCGCACGTGTGGTGTCCGTGCGCGCGTCCATGAGTCAACGCTCACTGTAATTTTACCTTACCCATGCACTGGTACTGCGCTTGCGTGGAGGTGCCATGCCGTGGTACTGCGCTTGCGGAGGCGCACACCCCCGGCACACCCCCGGAAGTCACATGGGGTAAGGGAATCTGACGAGGTAAGGTTTTCTGACAGAACACTGGCAGTCAGCCTTCACTGAGCCAGGCAGTGCCAGTATGGTGTCACACATCGGAGCAGCAGAAGTCCTCACGCACTCTTGCCCACTCACTTCTGTATCTGTCGACTGCGCTTGGCTAGCCAATCAACAGCAGGCTCTTAGCACTGCTAAATACTGATTGGCCAGTTTAGCGCTCAGCTCTCTCTTTGTCTTCCAGTGGGGACTGTCTGTAACTACGGCAGCCAGGAAAGGAACATACACAAAGTTTGCAGGGGGGAGGGGGGCCCTGAGCACAGGGGAAGCAGGGCCCTCCCGAGCCCCAGGTAGGGACTCAAGCAGCAGCAATTGTTGTGGTAGTATAATCAGGGACGGGGCCTTCCATCCACTCCAGGCCCGCTCCTCCCATGAGCCCCATAGCAGCTGTGTGTTCTGCCTCTATTAGAGGTACTCCACTGCTTTGGGGGCCCCATGGAGATAGAACTGGGTCCCAGTGTTAAGGATCAAACCTTTCTGACATTTATGGTATTCAGCAGTGATGTCCTGTATACTGTTGAGCCTAGTGATTGTCTATATGGCGACTTGGCGTGCACAGGATATCACTACTGCAGCCAGGAAGTTAATGTCAGAAACAGGCAGTACCAGAGCACATTGCTGTAGGTGGCAGGGGTAGAAAAGGGGTGGAAGGGTATTTTAGCACATGTAAAGGGGCTGCCTGAGTTTTTATTTAACCCAGACAAGCCCTTTAAGCAAGGTTAACATTTTTAAGATTTTTTTATTTACAATGGATTAAGGAAAGGATTAATAAAAGAGTCAATGTATTAAAAAATGAAGCTAGATTTGTAAAAGTGCTGGGACCTTTTGTAGTTTAGGTTATATTACAGTACATGTAGCAAACACGAGAACAGTATAGTTTACATAGCACTGCATATTCTACAAAGGTGCCACTAAACAATAAGTACACGCATTTCAGTAATCATGTGTATACTTATCGCCAATCATTAGTAACAGGAGTCGTCCCGGAAGATTGGAAATTGGCAAATGTCGTGCCCATTCACAAGAAAGGTAGTAGGGAGGAATCGAGCAACTATAGACCAGTGAGTCTGACATCAATAGTAGGCAAATTAATGGAAACCCTATTAAAGGATAGGATTGTGGAACATCTAAAATCCCATGGATTGCAAGATGAAAAACAACATGGGTTTACTTCAGGGAGATCATGTCAAACAAATCTTATAGATTTTTTTGACTGGGTGACTAAAATAATAGATGGTGGAGGTGCAGTAGACATTGCATATCTAGATTTTAGTAAGGCTTTTGACACTGCCCCACATAGAAGACTTATCAATAAACTGCAGTCATTGAGCATGGACTCCCATATTGTTGAGTTGATTAGGCAGTGGCTGAGTGACAGACAGCAGAGGGTTGTAGTCAATGGAGAACATTCAAAACAAGGTCATGTTACCAGTGGGGTTCCACAGGGATCTGTACTGGGACCAATTTTGTTTAATATCTTCATAAGTGATATTGCAAAAGGCCTCGATGGTAAGGTTTGTCTTTTTGCTGATGACACAAAGATATGTAACAGGGTTGATGTTCCTGGAGGGAAACGCCAAATGGAAAAGGATTTAGGAAAACTAGAAGAATGGTCAGAACTCTGGCAACTGAAATTTAATGTGGATAAGTGCAAGATAATGCACCTGCGGCGTAAAAAACCAAGGGCAGAATATAGAATATTTGACACAGTCCTGACCTCAGTATCTGAGGAAAGGGATTTAGGAGTAATTATTTCAGAAGACTTAAAGGTGGGAAGACAATGTAATAGAGCAGCACGAAATGCCAGCAGAATGCTTGGATGTATAGGGAGAGGTATAAGCAGTAGAAAGAGTGAAGTGCTTATGCCGCTGTACAGAACACGTGTGAGACCTCACTTGGAGTATTGTGCGCAGTACTGGAGGCCATATCTCCAGAAGGATATAGATACTCTAGAGAGAGTTCAGAGAAGAGCTACTAAACTAGTACATGGATTGCAGGATAAAACTTACCAGGAAAGGTTAAAGGACCTTAATATGTATAGCTTGGAAGAAAGAAGAGACAGATGGGATATGATAGAAACTTTTAAATACATAAAGGGAATCAACTCGGTAAAGGAAGAGAGCATATTTAAAAGAAGAAAAACTACCACAAGAGGACACAGTTTTAAATTAGAGGGGCAAAGGTTTAAAAGTAATATAAGGAAGTATTACTTTACTGAGAGAGTAGTGGATGCATGGAATAGCCTTCCTGCAGAAGTGGTAGCTGCAAATACAGTGAAGGGGTTTAAGCATGCATGGGATAGGCATAAGGCCATCCTTCATATAAGATAGGGCCGGGGGCTATCCATAGTATTCAGTATATTGGGCAGACTAGATGGGCCAAATGGTTCTTATCTGCCGACACATTCTATGTTTCTATGTTTCTATGTTGTTCTGGTCGCTTTTCACTGTTGCTAAGTCATTTCACCACAGGAATGCAGACGCTTTCTGGCACTTGATAACACATTGTAAGTTGAATGTTTTTGCTCAGGAAACATTCAGGAAAGGTCATTGTAGGTTGGATATATTGTTACTTGAGACTATTATAACTTGAGACTGTTTTTCAAGTTAAACTGTATTTAAAATCCATTTTTATATTAACCTTTTAGGGTATATAAAAGACATTTAAAAGGGTTGTTAACACAAAGATACCTCTTTCTCCATTTTCAACATTTTATGCATAAATAAATTGTACAGGGGGATATAAGTAACTTGTAATATATCTTTCTCTCTATCTGCCTCTTTCAATACTTATTAGGTTATTACCCCCCCACCTACACACACACATACACACTAAAGTGTTCGCTTACTCTGAATTCTTGGCTAAATCAATCTTGGTCTATTAAGATGGACTGTCAACTCTCTGAGGGATGCAGTCTATAGAAGTCTGTGAAGTAGGAGAGGAAAAGGAGGAAGTGCAGATGGACACACACATACATACCGTACATAGAAGTTTACAAAGAGGAGGGAGGTGGGTGAAAAAAGAGTTTGAGTGAGAGAGATACACTCAATTTTTACAGTTTCCTATCTCATCCAAAAGCTTTATTGATATCAATACTGTTCAGTACTTCTATATAGTATCAAAAATTGTGCTTTTGAGCAAATCTGAATGAGTGAGGGTTAGGAAACTATACATTTCAGTTGAAAAACAATATGCCCAATCCTCCTCTGATATGCCATCCAGGATGAGTCCAGATAACTCCATAAAGGGGTGGATCTGCCATGAGGCAAAATGAGAATCTTGCCATAGGCAGCGTCTCCTAGTGAGAAGCAAAGTGTGGTTACCACAATGATATAATGTGTTAAAAATAGGAAGCACTCTCAGCAACTTTCTCCAAAAGGAAAGCACAGATAGGAAAGTATACTGAGGTATAACAGTAAAAACCATCCAGTGTTGTTCAGCTGCCTGCCCTTTAGTGGAAGTAAGCGGGTGGGCAGCTGAACAACAGTGATCCTTCCTTAACAGTCCTAAGTCAGTGTAGGGTTAATCAGCATATGGAGAGTGAGTGGTGCTCTCTGCAGAAGGATGCTACCCACCCATGGGCTAGGAGGCTGAGAGGAGCACTACGTACAGCCCAGGTTGCACTGTATACAGAGATATCACCTACTGCTGAGAAAGGCAGCTGTAGCTCATCAGGAATGTAGAAGGGGGTGAAGACCCGGCGATTATGTGTACTGATCTACCTGCCCCCTTAGTGAGTATGTGTCTATATGTACTGTATGTATGTGCATCATATAAACATGTATGTGTCAGTGTGAATATCTTTCAAAGACATATATATGTACATAGTATATACATATACATGTCTCACTCTTGTGTGTGGGGGAAAACACCACACCGAGCATAGGAGGGAAAGAGGATACCGGAATAAGGTCTGGAAACTAGGGAAGGAAGATGGACACCTCCTAGAGAAAACCCTAACTCCAGTCCTGACAGACTACCAGTATGAACAGGCCCCAAAGGTAGGCAAGTTCATACACCGGATACCTAGAATCCTATCTCACCCTATAGGACCCTGGAACTAATGTCAGGACTGAGTCTACCTGTTCCTTCAAAGGGAAAGACGAACAGGAGTCTCCCTCAGGCCTAATGGCAAACAGGTAAAGGCAACACACACATATAAATAAAATACAAAAGGGAACGGAAACACTTATCTTCAATGAAGCTTTAGTAGTACCAGGAACTCAGCCAAGAACCAAACACAAGCTAACCACAAGTCCAACAGAAGCTATAAACCACATAGCATAGTGGAAGAAACAACAATAAACAGAGAAGGTTAAATGACCACAATAGCCACACCTGGGGATAGAAGGTGTGGCAAGCAGCAGATACAACACAGACGTCATTTGATCCAAAAGGAAAACATGTCAGATTAAATCACGTGTTGCCAGTCTTACAGATCTCCTGCCACCTATCGTGGGAACCTCCGTGACAATGTCTCTAAAAAAAACACTTTTTTCAATTCTGATACTTAAAGGCTATGAACACGTGGCAATTTTTTATAATTGCATTTCACTAATTTTGGGCAAATTTTTATTTTATTTTTTAAATTTTTTCATACACCGCATGTATTTATCAAACGTAATGGGAACACAGCCATACATGTGTCACACATACTGTACACAAACTGAAAGAAATATAGTGAACTGGCACTGCAAATAATCTATGTTACACATGTTATAATTTAAACTATGCCTCTCCATTATATGAGCACAGCACTAACTGACTATGTATTTCAGTGCAGCTTTGAAAGCGGACAGCGGAGGAACGGGGGGTAGTAGGAAAATAAAAAATAGTGATCCGGACTCCATATCTATAATACTACTCATGTATTACTGTATATAATAGTCCGAGATCATGGTGACAGATTCAATTTAAAGGGGTTGTCCGGGCTTTTACTATTGATGACCTTTCCTTGGGATGAGTCATCAATATCAGATTGCCGGGGATCCAACACCCGGCACCCCCGCCAATCAGCTGTATGAGGAGACAGCACGCGCAGTGTGCACGTGCCATCTCCTTTCTCTCTCCCTGTTGCTCTGCTGCTATGTCTATGGCAAAAACCATAGAATGCAGCAGCGGACAGGAAGAGAGAAGGGAGATGGCACGTGCGCACTGCACGTGCTGTCTCCTCATACTGATTGGCGGGGGTGCCAGGTGTTGGATCCCCAGCAATCTAATATTGATGACCTATCCTGAGAATAAGTCATCAATAGTAAAAGCCCAGACAACCCCTTTAATGTCAGCATAAGGTCAACAGGTACAACGCTAACGTACAGTGGGATGCGAAAGTTTGGGCAACCTTGTTAATCGTCATGATTTTCCTGTATAAATCATTGGTTGTTACGTTAAAAAAAATTCCGTTAAATATATCATATAGGAGACACACACAGTGATATTTGAGAAGTGAAATTAATTGTATTGGATTTACAGAAAGTGTGCTGAAATCAATATTTAGTAGATCCTCCTTTTGCAGAAATTACAGCCTCTAAACGCTTCCTTTAGGTTCCAATGAGAGTCTGGATTCTGGTTGAAGGTATTTTGGACCATTCCTCTTTACAAAACATCTTTAGTTCATTCAGGTTTGATGGCTTCCGAGCATGGACAGCTCTCTTTAAGTCACACCACAGATTTTCAATTATATTCAGGTCTGGGGACTGAGATGGCCATTCCAGAACGTTGTACTTGTTCCTCTGCATAAATGCCTTAGTGGATTTTGAGCAGTGTTTAGGGTCGTTGTCTTGTTGAAAGATCCAGCCCCGGCGCAGCTTCAGCTTTGTCACTGATTCCTGGACATTGGTCTCCAGAATCTGCTGATACTGAGTGGAATCCATGCGTCCCTCAACTTTGACAACATTCCCAGTCCCTGCACTGGCCACACAGCCCCACAGCATGATGGAACCACAACCATATTTTACTGTAGGTAGCAGGTGTTTCTCTTGGAATGCTGTGTTCTTTTTCCTCCATGCATAACGCCCCTTGTTATGGCCAAATAACTCAATTTTTGTTTCATCAGTCCACAGCACCTTATTCCAAAATGAAGCTGGCTTGTCCAAATGTGCTTTAGCCCACCTCAAGCGGCACTTTTTGTGCTGTGGGCGGAGAAAAGGCTTCCTCTGCATCACTCTCGCATATAGCATCTCCTTGTGTAAAGTGCGCCGAATGGTTGAATGATGCACAGTGACTCCATCTGCAGCAAGATGATGTTGTAGGTCTTTGGTGCTGGTCTGTGGGTTGACTCTGACTGTTCTCATCATTCGTCGCTTCTGTCTATCCGAGATTTTTCTTGGTCTGCCACTTCGAGCCGTAACTTGAACAGAGCCTGTGGTTTTCCATTTGCTTAATATGTTCCTAACTGTGGAAACAGACAGCTGAAATCTCTGAGACAGCTTTCTGTATCCTTCCCCTAAACCATGAAGGTGAACAATCTTTGTCTTCAGGTCATTTGAGAGTTGTTTTGAGACCCCCATGTTGCTACTCTTCAGAGAAAATTAAAAGAGGAGGGAAACTTACAATTGACCCCCTTAAATACTCTTTCTCATAATTGGATACACCTGTGTATGTAGGTCAGGGGTCACTGAGCTTACCAAGCCAATTTGAGTTCCAATAATTAGTTCTAAAGGCTTTGGAATCAATAAAATGACAACAGTGCCGAAATTTATGCACCTGCCTAATTTTGTTTAAACAATTATAGCACACTTTCTGTATAATCCAATAAACTTCATTTCACTTCTCAAATGTCACTGTGTGTGTCTCCTATATGATATATTTAACTGACATTTTTTTATCGTAACAACCAACGATTTATACAGGAAAATCATGACGATTAACAAGGTTGCCCAAACTTTCGCATCTCACTGTATCTATAAGCCCTTTACTTGGTTCCCTCGCTTACTACAGGTACTGTATGTGTGTTTAACATACTTACATAGTTTATTCTGCCAGACAGTGGAGCCTCATCCTGTATCTCCACAAGGGCTGAATTCTGTCGGACTAGAAAGCTGTCTCTGACAGTACCAGACTGCGCTTGCGCTGTTCTTACAGGAGTCAGAGAACAGCACAGGCGCAGCTGGACCTCACTGATCTTCGGGCATGGACGAGCTTATTATAAAGCTCCTCCTTGTCGTGTGCAGCCATGGATGAGAGCAGCTGGTCGGTGGAGTGACGCATAGAGGGGTGGCCTCACATAATAATAAACCTGTCTGATCTGTTGAAGGACATATATTGGTAAGTTTAATATTTCCCTGCCTCACGTTAGTAACAAGTATACACAGAGTGGCCAACACCTTTGTAGAGGGACCTTAGGGCCCCCTCAGGCAGAAAGTCCTAGGTGTGGCTGCTACCTCTCCATCTTGTATATCACTATGACCCTGTACAGAAAACGAATGTCATTTTGCTTTTTTATTATAAATTAGTCACCCGTGCATATTCATAGAGGCATAAACACATTTAAAAGAACTGTTTCAAGAAAAATGAGACAACTGCAACTTAGAACATCTGCTTTACCGCACATGAATTTAAATGAAGAAGTGGGTGGTTTGCACAAGTGAGTCTTAACAGTTCAATGAGACTGAGCTAACAGCTTCTTTTTAGCAAGGTCATCTGTTTGTTGAGAAGAGGCTTTAAAAAAATGATCTAATTGGCATAAAAATAATAGCGGCAGACATATGTCTGTCCTTACAAGCCGGGGAAACTGACAAGGATCTCTATTTTTCTAGCTTTATGGCTTTTTGCAATGAAAAACATCAGTTAATTGCCTTGTTGCTTTGCCATTAACTCAAATGCGCTTACAATTTCTCAGGCATTAAGCTGTAAATAATTATTTCTGATGAATGGCAAAGCATTTAAAATGTTGTAAAAATGGGTGTTTGAGTCATTTGCAAACAAAAACACTAAAATACAGCTGTTTGCATGTGCAGTTTTCGCTCCAAACTCAAGTCCTTAATTTAAACCTCCGACCTTTAGAAGCCAGTGCTTATTAAACCAGCGTTTTAGCTCCTCGTCATTCAGATCAAGCAGAACAAATGAGTAAGCAAATTATTCCTAAATAAAACAATGCCTCTATTTTGATGTTAGAACAACAACTACAACATTTATCATTATTTTTTAATATACTGTAAATTCTCCTCAGTTGTCCTTGTAATCGTCGTACACGCTACTGAAGGGCATTTTAGCGAAATCTTGTGAAAGGGAACTAATGATATTTTGCAAAGCCCATGCTAATGCATGCAGCTAAAGTTTATGATACTGGATTTTACATTAAATGGGTTTTCTGAGACATTTATATTGATGTCCTATCCTCTGAATAGGTCATCAGTATCTAATCAGTGGGGCTTGACACTCAGGACTAGTGATGGTCAGTTCGCAGGGTTCGCCAGCGAACACATGCGGGCTGCCATCTTTAGTAAGGTAGACTCACATGTCCGGCGATGCACATGTAAGCCCTTACCTGTGCCTGTGTCGGGAGCCGGTCTGAAATCAAATGCAGTCACCGGGAGCAGGCAGTTCTGAGAACAGCCGCCGGGGGCCTTCATCGGGCTGTTCTCGGAACTGCCTGCTCCCGGTGACTGCATTTGATTTCAGATCGGCTCCCGACACAGGTAAGGGCTTACCTGTGCATCGCCGGACGGGTGAGTCTACCTTACTAAAGATGGCAGCCCGCATGTGTTTGCTGGCGAACACTGCGAACTGATCATCACTGCTCAGGACCCCACCGATTGGCTGTTTGAGAAGGCACGCCCTTCTTGCAGCTTAGCCTAGACCATGTGATGTCACGTTCATCAGTCACATGACTTAGATGCAGCTTAGCCCCATTGAAGTGAATAGGGCTGAGCTGCGATACCAAGAACAGCTGCTATACAATGTACGGTGCTGTGCTTAGTAAGCTACGATGAGGCCACAGCACTTACAGGAGCTTCTCAAACAGCTGATCAGCATGGCTCCAGGGTGTCAGAGCCCCACCGATTAGATGCTGATGACCTATGACCAGAGAATAGGTCATCAGTATAAATTGTTTAGTTAAAGCAGATCCCTCAGCTTAATATACTGCCCTACTGTTGTACTAGAAGGCAAAATGGCACAACAAAATATAGTGCCAGTTGGAAACTTACAGTGGTGAAACAATACACCGGACTCATAGTCCAGCTGTATTCATGATCAGAACTCTCATGTCCTCTGCCCCTGATTGATAGGCTGCTATGCATGCATTATACACAGCAGCAGGTCAGCCACCAATGAGAGAAGCAGGGGAACTCACACTATAAGTTTTCATTCATGTCAAAGACAAGGTATCGTAGAAGCTTACGGGACAACATCAGATAAAAGTAATGCGTTGATGCTATGCCAAAAATTATACCATTCCTGGAAGCTGAAATATGGGATACTTTCCAGTATGGTCATATCACCAAAAAGTTGCAGCTTTGCTGGGATTTGCAAAGCTGATGTGGAGGGAATAAAGGGAGTCATCTTGGTTCTGCACTATGGTCTCCTCACATCGCAATCTGGTATAGCTTTCCAGCGTGAGGATGTTTCAGAACATCACCCCAGATCTCAGCTTCTAGTAACTTAGGGGAAGTAAGACATTATGCCCAGCGCCACTAAGATCTAATTATCCAGGTTTGTTCTACATTGTTTTTTTTCAAATTCTAGTTCATTTCTTGATACATCTTTATAGTGGATAGCACACTGAGTTTCTGATGAAAAAAACTTTAAGTCCTTTGCATATGCAGTACCCCAGCATAAGGTACTTGCAAACTGTTCTTGTTGTGCAATGTTACTTAATATGTTAATGCCTTGTAATGTACCACCATATCAACGTATGGATTAGTCGGGGTTAATGATCCTGGCCATGCCCCTGTAGGAATCTAGGAGAGGAACTTAGGTCTACCCCCTAGCCAAGTCAGTTCTTCTAGCTGCGGAAGTTAGATGGAGCTATAAGTGTCCACTCCTCAGACAACTAGGCCTGAACTCCAGAGAATGACTATCTATGAGAGATCCATAGAGAGAAAACCATCTCCTCTTCACAGTACTCTAAGAAAAGAGAAAGGAAAGAACTAAAAGGTCCTGAATTTGCATGGCTGAGCATTGGAGTCAGTCAGTATTTGCTGATTAAGGCTGAGGTAGACTTTACTGCAGTGAGAGGGAAATTGTTATACACCCTTCACACTTGGACATAGTCTGGACCACCATATCTTAATCATGTACCCCTCAGCTGGAAATTACAGTCAAGCTTGCAAGAACGTTATTGCCAGGTTTAGATTCTGCAGAAAGAGACTTTGGAGAAATAGAGAGGAGGAGTACTGCAATCCCCACTCTGGGCTATACCCATACATTGCTATCTGGAAAGATTGGATGTACTACTACATCCATTCTGCACTTTAGTAAAGAGACATGTTTATTTTCTACATCTAGCCTGGTTACTGACTCAGTAGGTACATTATATGTACCTACACCTCCTGCCTTGCACCTGCACCAAACCTGCAACATCAAGGGCACCCCAACTGCCATCAGGCAAGATCCCCACCATCATGGTGTACCACGAGGGAAGAAAGAGTGCATCCTGCTATCACTGCCCTAGCCCTGGGTGGCATGGGTTGTGAGGACTGCTACTGTAAATAATTATTACAGCCAAAGCCACTAGCCACCTCTGTACTTCTAGGGCTTGTGGCATATATACATACAGTCCTGATCAAAAGTTTAAGACCACTTGAAAAATGGCAAAAAATCATATTTAGCATGGCTGGATCTTAACAAGGTTCCAAGTAGAGCTTCAACATGCAACAAGAAGAAATGGGAGTGAGACAAAACATTTTTTGAGCATTAAATTTAATGAAAACAACGAATAAACTGAAACAGGCTGTTTTTCAGCTGATCAAAAGTTTAGGACCACACCTCCCAAAAAAAACTAAACCCCCCCAAAACAGAAATCCAACTTCCAAACATGAAGTAATGAAGTAATGAGTAGCTCTGCCGTTATTGTTTATCACTTCAAAAATTCGTTTCGGCATTCTTGATGCAAGCATTTCCATAAGGTGAGTGGGACCATTTCTCCAAGTGGTGAAGACGGCCGCACGAAGGCAATCTACTGTCTGGAACTGTTGTCCATTTTTGTAAACTTCCCTTGCCATCCATCCCCAAAGGTTCTCAATTGGATTTAGATCAGGGGAACACGCAGGATAGGCCAAAAGAGTGATGTTATTCTCTGTCACGGCCACGTTTTTGGCCGTGACTCATTTGGAGCCGCATACAGTTGCCCCGGGTTTGGGTTGTTGTTTCAACCGCAGCTTGAGGCTTGATGTAGTTTGCCTCAGGTGCGGTTGCCGCGGACAACAGGTATGTGTGCGGCCCCTTTGGAGTTTGTGTGCATGTATGTATGCACTGTTGTTAGTCTGTGTGCACTCTGTGTATTGTGTGGTGTGCACGGACACCTTTCCTGCACTGTGGTTGCCCGTGGCAACGTTTGTTGTTGGGTACATGTGGTGGCAGTGTCCCGGCCTTGGGGCTGACTCCCAGGACACGGTTGCCACCCATGTCGTTGCCTGCGGCAACAACCACAGTGTGTTTGTTGTTTTGGACACTGTTCCTTTAAGTTGGTGTTTTCCCTTTCCTGTGGTGCTGGAAGGGTTAACTCCCTTCCCAGTGTGTGTGATGTCACTGGGTGTGTCTGACCGTTGGGTGTGGCCTCTTAGGCCTATAAAGCCTCTCACTTTGGCATAACTCAGGAGGTTGCTTCAGTCATGCTTTGCTGTAGCAGTCTCCTGTGATTTCCATCTTCTTGTAAGGGCCACCCTTCCGGTCATAAGTTCTAATACCGTGATGTGTTGTTGATGTCTTTTGTCTTTGGTTTTTGTGCAGCTATGGATGTCCTGGTCCCTGTGTGTCTTCATGTGTGTGCTGTTTACCTTTGTCTGTGTGGACAGCCTTTCCTTAGCACGGGTTCCAGTCAGCAAGGCTGAGACAGGTTTGTGTGGAACTGTTTGGTTCACCTGTCTTATCCATAGTCCTGTTTATGTACCCCCCTTCTTCATGCTGCTTGGCCAGTGAGACTCCTGCTCCTCCGTGCTTAGGAGGAGTGGGTTGTCTTACCCTGCTCCTTAGCCCAGGGACCGGTCGGAGGGTAAGTCAGGGATCAGAGGTTCCTGCGCATGGGTCCTCCTACCATCAAGGTCGGCCCATGCAGGTAGGAGACAGGGTCAGCGTTAGGGACGCAACAGGAGGTGACCTGCTCCCTAATTCTGTGTTCCTGGCGAGTAGCGACTGGACATCTTCCTTCACCGCACGGCTGAGGATTTCCCCCATCCTCAGCCGTGACAGTATGACCGGAAAGGCTCCTTGCTTGGAGGCTCCCTCGAAAGAGGGTGAAGCATGTACCGCCGTCTGCGGAAGGGGTACATGCGCGCTCTTCGGAGGGAGAGCATTCTGGGGGTTTCGCCTCTGACGGCGCGGTGAGTGGCGTTTCCCCGCCATCCCTTCACCGTTGCCTCGTTTGGCGTCCCCCTGATTTTATGGCACCGGTGTGTTTGTTTGGTGTGCGGGTGCACACCTTCGAAAGAGGGTGCAGCATGCAGTGCCATCCCCTTGTGGCCTGCATGCGCGTTCTCCGGAGGGAGAGCGTTCCGGGGGGATCTCCGTTAACGGCACGGTTGGTGGCTTTTCCCCGCCACCTTACCTTCCGTGTTGGGGATCCCTCGTCCCTCTCCATGTTCCCATCTCTGGTCGTTTGCTGGCAGCACTCCGTAAGTGGTCCGGCTGCGTGCTGGTTAGGAGTGTCTGCTGGCAGCGACTGGAGTGGGGACGTGTGTGGAGAGTCCCCTCGTTCATCTCTCTGTGGTTCTCCCCCCTGTGTCGCTGGTGCGGGCTGCAGGCCTCGTCGGACTGGCTGTGTTGTGTGCTGGGAGAGGATGCAGCTGACAGCGACTTTTTGGGAACCGTGTCTGAGAGTGGACGTCCCCTTCTCCCATCCCCTTGTGTGAGTCCCTCACGTGTTTTTTTTTTTTTGGTGGGGGGGGCTTTGAGGGGTGGGAGTGTCACGGCCACGGTTTTGGCCGTGACTCATTGGGAGCCGCATACAGTTGCCCGCGGTTTGGGTTGTTGTTTCAACCGCAGCTTGAGGCTTGATGTAGTTTGCCTCAGGTGCGGTTGCTGCGGACAACAGGTATGTGTGCGGTCCCTTTGGAGTTTGTGTGCGTGTATGTATGCACTGTTGTTAGTCTGTGTGCACTCTGTGTATTGTGTGGTGTGCAGGGACACCTTTCCTGCACTGTGGTTGCCCGTGGCAACGTTTGTTGTTGGGTACATGTGGTGGCAGTGTCCCGGCCTTGGGGCTGACTCCCAGGACACGGTTGCCACCCATGTCGTTGCCTGCGGCAACAACCACAGTGTGTTTGTTGTTTTGGACACTGTTCCTTTAAGTTGGTGTTTTCCCTTTCCTGTGGTGCTGGAAGGGTTAACTCCCTTCCCAGTGTGTGTGATGTCACTGGGTGTGTCTGACCGTTGGGTGTGGCCTCTTAGGCCTATAAAGCCTCTCACTTTGGCATGGCTCAGGAGGTTGCTTCAGTCATGCTTTGCTGTGGCAGTCTCCTGTGATTTCCATCTTCTTGTAAGGGCCACCCTTCTGGTCATAAGTTCTAATACCGTGATGTGTTGTTAATGTCTTGTGTCTTTGGTTTTTGTGGATGTCCTGGTCCCTGTGTGTCTTCATGTGTGTGCTGTTTACCTTTGTCTGTGTGGACAGCCTTTCCTTAGCACGGGTTCCAGTCAGCAAGGCTGAGACAGGTTTGTGTGGAACTGTTTGGTTCACCTGTCTTATCCATAGTCCTGTTTATGTACCCCCCTTCTTCATGCTGCTTGGCCAGTGAGACTCTTGCTCCTCCGTGCCTAGGAGGAGTGGGTTGACTTAGGCTACTTTCACACTAGCGTTCGGGGCTCCGCTTGTGAGTTCCGTTTGAAGGGGCTCACAAGCGGCCCCGAACGCATCCGTACTGCCCCAATGCATTCTGAGTGGATGCGGATCCGCTCAGAATGCATCAGTCTGGCAGCGTTCAGCCTCCGCTCCGCTCAGCAAGCGGACACCTGAACGCAGCTTGCAGCGTTCAGGTGTCCGCCTGGCCGTGCAGAGGCAAACGGATCCGTCCAGACTTACAATGTAAGGCTACTTTCACACTAGCGTTCGGGGCTCCACTTGTGAGTTCCGTTTGAAGGGGCTCACAAGCGGCCCCGAACGGATCCGTCCAGCCCTAATGCATTCTGAATGGATGCGGATCCGCTCAGAATGCATCAGTCTGGCTCCGTTTGTCCTCCGCTCCGCTCAGCAGGCGGACACCTGAACGCAGCTTGCAGCGTTCAGGTGTCCGCCTGGCCGTGCGGAGGCAAACGGATCCGTCCAGACTTACAATGTAAGTCAATGGGGACGGATCCGTTTGAAGTTGACACAGTATGGCTCAGTTTTCAAACGGATCCGTCTCCCATTGATTTTCAATGTAAAGTCAAAACGGATCCGTTTGCATTATCATGAACAATGCATTATCATGGTAATGCAAACGGATCCGTTCTGAACGGATCTAAGCGTTTGCATTATAGGTGCGGATCCGTCTGGGCACATACCAGACGGATCCGACCTAAACGCAGGTGTGAAAGTAGCCTTTAGGCTACTTTCACACTAGCGTTCGGAGCAGATCCGTCTGATGTTTCATCAGACGGATCCGCTCCGATAATGCAGACGTTCGCATCCGTTCAGAATGGATCCGTCTGCATTAAAACTTAGAAAATTTTCTAAGTATGAAAGTAGCCTGAGCGGATCCGTTCAGACTTTACATTGTAAGTCAATAGGGAACGGATCCGCTTGAAGATTGAGCCATATAGTGTCATCTTCAAGCGGATCCGTCCCCATTGACTTACATTGTAAGTCTGGACGGATCCGCTCGCCTCCGCACGGCCAGGCGGACACCCGAACGCTGCAAGCAGCGTTCAGGTGTCCGCTCACTGAGCGGAGCGGAGGCTGAGCGCTGGCAGGCGGATGCATTCTCAGTGGATCCGCCTCCACTGAGAATGCATTGGGGCCAGACGGATGCGTTCGGGGCCGCTCGTGAGCCCCTTCAAACGGAGCGCACGAGCGGACACCCGAACGCTAGTGTGAAAGTAGCCTTAGTCAATGGGGACGGATCCGTTTGAAGTTAACACAGTATGGCTCAGTTTTCAAACGGATCCGTCTCCCATTGATTTTCAATGTAAAGTCAAAACGGATCCGTTTGCATTATCATGAACAAAAAAAAAAATTTTTTTTTTTTTTTTTTTCATGGTAATGCAAACGGATCCGTTCTGAACGGATCTAAGCGTTTGCATTATAGGTGCGGATCCGTCTGGGCACATACCAGACGGATCCGACCTAAACGCAGGTGTGAAAGTAGCCTAACCCTGCTCCTTAGCCCAGGGACCGGTCGGAGGGTAAGTCAGGGATCCGAGGTTCCTGCGCATGGGTCCTCCTACCATCAAGGTCGGCCCATGCAGGTAGGAGACAGGGTCAGCGTTAGGGATGCAACAGGAGGTGACCTGCTCTCTAATTCTGTGTTCCTGGCGAGTAGCGACTGGACATCTTCCTTCACCGCACGGCTGAGGATTTCCCCCATCCTCAGCCGTGACATTCTCCTGGAAGAAGTCCCTTGTCCTGCGGGCATTGTGTACTGTAGCGTAGTCCTGTTGAAAAACCCAGTCGTTACTACACAGACGAGGGCCCTCAGTCATGAGGAATGCTCTCTGCAGCATCTGGACATAGCCAGCGGCCGTTTGACGCCCCTGCACTTCCTGAAGCTCCATTGTTCCACTGAAGGAAAAAGCACCCCAGACCATTATGGCGCCCCCTCCACTGTGGCGCGTTGAAAACATCTCAGGTGGGATCTGCTTGTCATGCCAGTAACGTTGGAAACCATCAGGACCATCAAGGTAAAAAAAATTCTCATCAGAAAATAAAACTTTCTTCCACCTGAATGTCCCATGTTTGGTGCTCTCTTGCAAAGTCCAAACGAGCAGTTCTGTGGCGTTCAAGGAGACGAGGTCTTTGAAGACATTTTTTGTTTTTGAAGCCCTTCAGTCTCAGATGCAGTCTGATGGTTTTGTGCTGCAGTCAGCACCAGTAAGGGTCTTAATTTGGGTTGAGGATCGTCCAGTGTCTTGACGGACAGCCAATTGGATCCTCAGGATCATTTAAGAAATTCCAAATGACTGTCTTACTGCGTCCCACCTCAGCAGCGATGGCGCGCTGTGAGAGACTCTGCTTATGCAGTTCAACAACCCATGTTCAAAAAGGGAGTTTTTTTGCCTTTGCCATCACAACGTGTGACTACCTGACAGAAAATGACAATGAATCCATATCTTTGCACAGATTTGGCCTTTTAAAGGCATGTGGTCTTAAAATTTTGATTAGTTGAAAAACAGCCTGTTTCAGTTTATTCGTTGTTTTCATTAAATTGAATGCTCAAAATATGTTTTGTCTTACTCTCATTTCTTCTTGTTGCATGTTGAAGCTCTACTTGGAACCTTGTTAAGATCCAGGCATGCTAAATATGATTGTTTGCAATTTTTCAAGTGGTCTTAAACTTTTGATCAGGACTGCATACTCACAGAAATCCATGTTAATTCATGTTTAATCTTAAAATGAAGACACATACTATACGTACTAAGACACTTACCACTGAACTAAATCTGAGAGCCAGTTCCTTCAGGAAATCACAAAATCATGTGCCAATACACAAGAATAGAGAGTAGGTTCAGAGAAACAGGAGTGAAGAGGGGAATTGTAATCTATGAAGTACAAAAACATATAATTCATCATATCAGAGATCAGTATGTACTAATATAATGAACTTTTACATAGGAAGGGCAAGAGTATTTATTTTATTTTATTTTTTAATGCCACATCATAATACCTTTAAACGATAATATTCTGGCAGCCTGTAACCACCAATATATGGAGCATGGGAGCCTACTATATAACAATTTATAAGTGTGTGCTTCTTCCGGCTACCTGAATGAAGTGCACAGGTGCGCCTGTCCATTTAAAGAGGAGCATGAGAATTAACCCTATACAGGGTAACTGGATCAATCGCAAATTAAAGACAAACACCTGTGTACATATACAACTGAAATTCAATCGAACATTATCAGTACATTCAAAAGAAAACATTAAGGTCATTCCGATCATTCAGACCTAAGGGTCCCATGGCATCTGTGCGGATTATCCATCTCACTTCTTTCTGTAACAGGAGGCGATGCCTGTCACCTCCTTGTTTTAGCTGTGGAATCACCTCAATTCCAGCAAAACCCAGGCATTTTCTATTGCCCCCATGTTTCTGCCATACATGGTCTATTAAACGTGGACAGCCCTTCTTGGTCTTGATGGAGTTGAGGTGTTCACGGAACCTCTCTAGCATAGGTCTTATAGTTTTTCCTATATAAAATGATCCGCAATCACACTTCACCACATATACAACATATGTGGTCCTACATGTGCAAAATTGCTTCATTCTGTGTGACACCTCCCCTATGGACAAGATTTTGTCCTGGAGCATGTAATCACAGAAGGAGCAATTACCGCACCAATGGTTACCTACTGGTTTCGTCACATTCAGCCATTGACTTGGACACTGTTCACACTTGCGACTACTCACTAATTGATCCCTAAGGGTGTGTGTTTTTCTGAAGGCGATGATGGGTTTCCTGGCTGTGAATTTATCCAGACATTTCTCACTTTTTAGTAGATCCCAATTATCATAGATATTGGAAAGTAGGCACCACCGCATGTTCACCTTATGCCCGATTTACACAGAGGACAGCTAATAAGGTAACACTCAGCGTTGTACAAAGGGGAGTAGTGCCGTCTGGACTCTCTTTACTCTTTGAATATTTATGATCTTGGATCTTCTACAGACAGAGCACACACCTGAATCAGAGGTCGCTGCAATCTTTTTTTGTAATATGTCCGAAGAGGTGTTTCCGGGACTAAACGAGGGCAGAGAAGGGGCGGACGCCTTTTTTACGGAGTGTAACTCCAAAGACAACCTTCAGGCTATCAGTACAAAAATGCTAGAAGTAAAAGTTACCCAACTTGCCGATAAGGAAGTACGGCTATTTTGGTCAGTTAATTCCTTGAGCTTGTACAAAGACAGTGGGAGGGTACCACGAGGCTTGCGCATATACAAGGAATTAGCGCAATATGAAGATGATGCAGACTTTCATGCAGAGTGGAAGAAATTACACATGGACTTCTCTATTCAGATATTGTGTACAGTGTTACATAGAAATGAACAAGAGTATGAAACAATAAATGATACTCTGCTAAAAGCGAAAGAAGAATTACGCACACGCTTAACAGAAAGTCAGTTCACAACTTTTGAAAAGAAATTGAATAGAAAATTAATAATCACACAAACAGAAATAAAAGAAAATAAAAGAGATAAATTCCTACGGGATAAAAACGATTATGAGACCGGGAAGGTGTTTGATTGGGGGAGGAGAAGGCAATGCAGACGACAACCACTAAGAAGAAATAAAACAGATTTTTGGACTACCGAATCGGACTCTAGCGCCTCGGATGATCCAAATATGCTAGCTGAAAAAACGTCAAAAAACTCCGCAAGAGGAGAACAAGGCGAGGCGGACGGAGAAGGAACAAGCAGAGTCCGAAAATCAATGAGAAGCAGGAAACAAGTGTCCTGGAAGCAATAGCAGAGACTGATCTAGTAGATGAGGGTGACTTAGTCATAAATTTGTCCGGAGTCAAATTGCCCCCGGACTGCACCTCTGCCCTGAATCGGGGGCTGGGGTTCAGCCTGGTCGAGCAATTCGACCGGACCACCTTTGAGATTGAGTTGTAGAAGTCCATCAGAAAAATGTATCTGCATAAAACACTCTATGATGCCCCAATAATCTCGGCCCCACCGAAACAGGGCGAGATCCCTGTAGCGGTTGGACATGAGAGCGAGATGCTTGATGAGTCAGAGATTGCCTGCTTAGGGATCCTTGTCGATAGAGATCTGGATGAGTGTGGAGAGGGGGAAGAGAAACAATCAAAATTTATGGGTGGGATAAAGTCAACATGGTGCCCCCCCCTATGCCTGCAGGTGGCGGTATAGATACCTTTTATAAAAGGATACTTCGTGATGCCAGGGCCCTTTTGTATCCTCGAGTTCCCTCCAACATTAGTTCAGGGGAATTCAAGGCTATACGGTGGTTACGTGACAACCCTGACATCATTGCAAAACCTGCTGACAAGGGGGGTAACATTGTCCTGATGTCCCGTGAGTACTATAGGTCTGAGGCCCTTAGACAGCTTGAGGACACAAGTACATACCAGAAACTACATATTGACCCAGTTCCCACCTTGCAGCAACAACTCAAGGGTTTGTTGCAGAAGTACATCAGTGTCGGTTTCCTCGCCAGCAATAGTATAGACAAATTGGTACCAACATACCCCATGAGACCATCCTGGTATTTTTTGCCAAAGGTACATGAGTCACCTACCCGACCCTCCGGCCACCCTATTCTGGCAGGGATTGGATCGGTGACTGAGCCTTTGTCGAAATACATTGACTGGCTCTTGCGACCAGCCCTGAAGAAATCAGTTACATACCTGAAGGACACCAAGGATTTTCTTCTGGCACTGGAGGACCTCCAGTGGCAGGAATATTGGAACCTGGTGTCATTAGACGTTGAAAGCTTGTATACCTGCATTCCCCAGCGAGCGGGAGTAGGGGTGGTCGCAGATATGTTGAGATCAACCGATAAAGATGAGATGTATATTCAATTTGTAGAGGAAGCATTACTGTTCGTGCTAAGCAACAATGTTTTCAGATTTGGTGAACAATGGTATCGGCAGGTGCACGGCACGGCGATGGGGACGCCAGTGTCGTGTACCTTTGCCAATATATACCTTAACACCTTAGAAAACAAGTATGTATTCAGCACAAGTAACCCCTTCCTACCTAACATCGGGATGTTTTTGCGCTACGTGGATGATGTCTTCATGGTGTGGAGGAGAAGTCAGGCATTATGCGAAGATTTTGTGGCATACTTAAATCACGAAAATGACATGAACATGGCTTTTACTTGAAATTTTGGAGGTGCCATTTTGGAATTCCTCGTGTCCGTGTCATTATTCGAGATGGCGAGATCATAACAGAAGGTTTTCGGAAGCTTCGAATTCCCTTCTACACTATGAAAGTTTCCATCCACGTAGCGTAAAGGAGGCCATACCATTCGGGCAATTTACGCGACTAAGACGCATCAATAGCTGCAATGAGGGCTACATGCGACAAGCTGTAGAACTGAAGAATTGCTTGGCGAAAAGGGCATATCCTGTAAGAATGTTAGATGCGGCTCTGAGTAGGGCCAGTATAAGAACACAGAAAGAATTATTGCATCAGGGAGAAAAACCCGAAAAAGACAACAGATTTGTGTTTGTATTCAAATACAGCCCCATGGCCGATGCAATCAAAAAAATCATCTATGATAATTGGGATCTACTAAAAAGTGAGAAATGTCTGGATAAATTCACAGCCAGGAAACCCATCATCGCCTTCAGAAAAACATTAATTAGTGAGTAGTCGCATGAAGAGTGAACAGTGTCCAAGTCAAATGCGGAATGTGACGAAACCAGTAGGTAACCATCGGTGCGGTAATTGCTCCTTCTGTGATTACATGCTCCGGGACAAAATCTTGTCCATAGGGGAGGTGTCACACAGAATGAAGCAATTTTGCACATGTAGGACCACATATGTTGTATATGTGGTGAAGTGTGATTGCGGATCATTTTATATAGGAAAAACTATAAGACCTATGCTGGAGAGGTTCCGTGAACACCTCAACTCCATCAAGACCAAAAAGGGCTGTCCACGTTTAATAGACCATGTATGGCAGAAACATGGGGGCAATAGAAAATGCCTGGGTTTTGCTGGAATTGAGGTGATTCCACAGCTAAAACAAGGAGGTGACAGGCATCGCCTCCTGTTACAGAAAGAAGCGAGATGGATAATTCGCACAGATGCCATGGGACCCTTAGGTCTGAACGATCGGAATGACTTTAATGTTTTCATTTGAATGTACTGATAATGTTTGATTGAATTTCAGTTGTATATGTACACAGGTGCTTGCCTTTAATTTGCGATTGAGATCCAGTTACCCTGTATAGGGTTAATTCTCACGCTCCTCTTTAAATGGACAGGCGCACCTGTGCACTTCATTCAGGTAGCCGGAAGAAGCACACACTGTGCGAAACGGCCGTCGCTGCCACACACCGCTCAGGCGGTTTTCTGATCTTAGTGAAAGGCTTGTCCGCCCCAGCCCTGTAAGCATGTACCTATTGTCACAAATAAAGTGATGATATGTTGAAAACCTGCAACTGGTGAGTGCCGCTGATTTTTCTATCTTCTTGATTGCACACTTATATCACTATTGGAAAGCAGGCACCACCGCATGTTCACCTTATGCCCGATTTACACAGAGGACAGCTAATAAGGTAACACTCAGCGTTGTACAAAGGGGAGTAGTGCCGTCTGGACTCTCTTTACTCTTTGAAATATATAACAATTTATCATTGAGTTCAATGTAAAACAGTTTGCAGTAAGCTCCTAAGATCCATCTAGTGGTGACTGCAGCCAAACAACATTCATATATTTCACAGATATGTCTATGCAGAAGATTTGGAGTGCTTTATCAGAAAAAGCAGAGCTCCAATTACTAGAAAGATATAGTAAGTGGTTCCTTAATCTTATTTAGACTAATTCTGATATCTTATTTCTGGTACAGGAGAAAAGATGATGGAATCTTGTCCTACAAAGATCACCTACCAGTCACTCAAGTTGTGGTTGGAGATACCTATCGGTCATCATCAGAAGCCAAGCTGACTGTTAATCCTCTGCGCTGTTATGGAGATAGTAAGTCTTTATGCATTGTAATAGCTATCTGCCAATTATACCCTATAGCAAAAAATTTGTGATGCAGGGTTGGGCTGGCCCACCAGAGTTCCAGAGGATCCTCCAGTGGGCCGAGGCTCTAATCACCTGCCACTAGGGTCTTTTTCTGTGATTCAAAACAAATTGAACATTGATCATATAGGCATTGGGCCTTAAGAATAATTTCCTCTGGTGGGCCCAAGGAACCCATCCGACACTGTAGGATGTGTATGTATGTTAAATGTTAAATGTGTATTATGCAATGGGCTATTATCTACCAAAACCACCCTGTGGAAAATTAAATCTGAACAAGGCAGCTTTGATCACTCCCTGGAAGCATCCCTGAGGCTAGCATCGGAGCATCTCATCGCTCCGATGCGCTCTCTTGTCCTGCGCTAGATCGTGCAGGGCAAGGGCTCTTTTGTTTATCATAACACACTGCCGGGCGGAAACTTCCGCCTGGCAGTGTGTTTGGTGACGTCACCGGCTCTGATCGGTGGGCTTTAGCGCTGCCCTAGCCGTTTTATTGGCTAGGACAGCGCTAAAGCCTGCCCATCAGTGCCGGCTTTCTGGCAGCCCCATGGAGAGCCCCGATACGTCACAGAAACTCCTAAAAATGCCTTTGCCCTGCGCGATTTAGCGCAGGGCAAAGGAGAGCATCGGAGCATGAACTGCTCCGAGGCTCAAGTCAGGGGGGCTCCCTGGCCAAAAAAAGGAGGTATGTCCGGGTTCAGCTCTTAACCCGGAGAACCCCTTTAAATAAGGATGATTATATGAATGGACAATGATCAATCAATTGTGTGTAATATAAATTACAGTATAAATGGCAGCAAGAACATGACATGTCCATTAGTAGTGAGATCTTTCCACTACTTTCTACTACTTTTTATTGTCTCTCACTCATGTTAATGTGAATGTTTCTGGGGGAATGGAGATAACTGAGGGGAACTGAGTTTTGCCTAATATGACATGCACAATACATAGTGATACTTACTAAGCCCGAATGGTTTTGTAGAACCATTACTAAAAAAGTAAAATGTTTTTGACAGCAATTACATCATCATTTCATTTGTTAGATAATTTCACATCTTAAGGAAGGTAATAGAGTATGTTAGCAGTCATCCTTGTCCTTAATGAGAAAAGTCTGCCAATCATACTTACTTTGTGATAAGAGATAATAGTAGGGACATAAAAGGAACACTTCACAGATGGGACGCTGCTGCTGATGCCATCAGCTCTGCTATTTGTTTCCATATTAACCAGGTTTATTATTGTGCAAACAGCAATAAGTGCTATGGAAGTTGGTGAACATTAGTGTTTGGCTTAATTGTCAGGCTCCTCAAGTAGATTAATTAATAGATCTATTTCTTTGTAATGCTCGCATTTATAGTTGGAAGAGATAACATAGTCAATCTTTTTACTTTGTATATTTTATTGTTAAGAATGGTGGAAAATAATTGTCCCCAAGAGCATAAAGAAGAACTTGGAATATGTAATTAATATTCAGTGATGAACTAATCTATTTAAAGTGCTTCATTGAAGACTAAAATGTTATCAGGTTTGTAATTTAGAGTTGATTTTGTTAAAATTCTAAAATGGTTCAATAAATAGCACAAAGCCTTAAAATAAGACAGCTGATCTAAAATGTCAAAGATAAAAATGCTAACATCATTGATAGTGATCTGCTCTGGATTTCCTTGGAACATGTGAAATTAAGAAGTGAGGGAGTTTTTTAGACATCTGTCAGAAGTCTCATTCAAGAATGGTCGTAGACTTTTAAATGCCTAAAACAGCTTACTAACACCAAGATATCATATTTAATTGTATAGCAAATGGAGAAAATATGTAATTTAGATTAAATGTTTGGCTAGAATAAATTAAAAGTTCTCCAGGAGCCCTTAAGCTTCTTTTATTGACAAGATGTTGCCCTGACTTACTAATAGGTCCTGGTTGACCAAAATAATGAGGTTAAAGAACTGTTAGTACGGCATCGGCCACAGAGCTGGTTTTGATGAAAAGTTGAAATACAACTCAAATAATGTATAGATTTTACTGACATATTAGGAATGTTAAATGCAAATGTGATCGCACACTACATCCAGCACTCTGCCCTCCATGCTGGATGAGACATTGGTTTATATTTTGGCCAAAGCATAGTAAGCCACTCACCGCGTCAAGGTTGTCTCATGAGTGGTCCCTAACTCTTGTTCCTACCTGTTCATGGGCCATGACAGCCACACAAAATCCAGGGAATGCAGGTCAGCATGCAAGCCAAGTACACTTTGCTTGTAACCCCGTCCGGTGCCATTACAGCTTTCATCGGATCCAGGGATGCAAGTACCAACATGCATGCTGAACCCACCATATACTTCTCCTGGAGCCAGATGGCTAATGGTAGGTTCTATACAAGCAGACTCAGTTTTATACTGACTTTAAAACCAGCCTCAAGGACAGATTAACTGGTCAGGTGTGCAATGACTCCAAGGAGATCGCCACGCCTCCAATATATACTACAAAGAAAAAAATAAGGGGTTGGGTCAGCACAACCTGCCTGTAGGTGCACATCACTATGGCGAAATACATATACAAACGGAAAATGCAAATGTGATCGCACACTACATCCAGCACTCTGCCCTCCATGCTGGATGAGACATTGGTTTATATTTTGGCCAAAGCATAGTAAGCCACTCACCGCGTCAAGGTTGTCTCATGAGTGGTCCCTAACTCTTGTTCCTACCTGTTCATGGGCCATGACAGCCACACAAAATCCAGGGAATGCAGGTCAGCATGCAAGCCAAGTACACTTTGCTTGTAACCCCGTCCGGTGCCATTACAGCTTTCATCGGATCCAGGGATGCAAGTACCAACATGCATGCTGAACCCACCATATACTTCTCCTGGAGCCAGATGGCTAATGGTAGGTTCTATACAAGCAGACTCAGTTTTATACTGACTTTAAAACCAGCCTCAAGGACAGATTAACTGGTCAGGTGTGCAATGACTCCAAGGAGATCGCCACGCCTCCAATATATACTACAAAGAAAAAAATAAGGGGTTGGGTCAGCACAACCTGCCTGTAGGTGCACATCACTATGGCATTTTCCGTTTGTATATGTATT
The DNA here is from genome assembly GCF_905171765.1 of Bufo bufo. Taxonomy (NCBI): domain Eukaryota; kingdom Metazoa; phylum Chordata; class Amphibia; order Anura; family Bufonidae; genus Bufo; species Bufo bufo. The sequence goes on from NC_053393.1 coordinate 216,324,764, forward strand.
TCGCCATAGTGATGTGCACCTACAGGCAGGTTGTGCTGACCCAACCCCTTATTTTTTTCTTTGTAGTATATATTGGAGGCGTGGCGATCTCCTTGGAGTCATTGCACACCTGACCAGTTAATCTGTCCTTGAGGCTGGTTTTAAAGTCAGTATAAAACTGAGTCTGCTTGTATAGAACCTACCATTAGCCATCTGGCTCCAGGAGAAGTATATGGTGGGTTCAGCATGCATGTTGGTACTTGCATCCCTGGATCCGATGAAAGCTGTAATGGCACCGGACGGGGTTACAAGCAAAGTGTACTTGGCTTGCATGCTGACCTGCATTCCCTGGATTTTGTGTGGCTGTCATGGCCCATGAACAGGTAGGAACAAGAGTTAGGGACCACTCATGAGACAACCTTGACGCGGTGAGTGGCTTACTATGCTTTGGCCAAAATATAAACCAATGTCTCATCCAGCATGGAGGGCAGAGTGCTGGATGTAGTGTGCGATCACATTTGCATTTTCCGTTTGTATATGTATTTCGCCATAGTGATGTGCACCTACAGGCAGGTTGTGCTGACCCAACCCCTTATATTAGGAATGTTGTTTCCTTGATTAGCTATTTGCCATGGTCCAACAAAGGGAAAGCAACAAAGAAGACATGGTTATAAGACTAATATTAAAGGTCGATAAACTGATGATTCATAAATGATCATTTATACAGATTTTTACTGATGAGCAATTATCGTATACTTTTTTCTATATATCGATAGTACAAGTGATGATAGAAAACCTTATAATATATCATATAAAAGAAAAATGCCTCTTCTCCACTAATAATACTCCTCACCTCCCTACATCCTGCATTGATCACTCATTCTCCGTTCATTGCTAAAATCTGTCTGCAAGGAAGCCAGGTTAGCAGTCCACTGAGAGGTCAGGTGACAACTGCTGCTCTTTAAAATCTATAGATGGGGAAGGGGGGGAGTAGCAGGGAGCTGCTGAGAGAGAGAGAGAAAGTGTGGGAGAAACAGAGAAATGCTTCTGCTACATCTAGTAAGTATTTTATCTCACCCCAGTGCTGGATTTACATCTACACTGGTCATTACTGCTATACAGGTGAAACTCAAAAAATTTGAATATCGAGCAAAAGTTCATTTATTTCAGTAATGCAACTTAAAAGGAATTGCAATAATGCAACTTAAAATTAGAATATTGTGAAAAGGTTTAATATTCTAGGCTCGAAGTGTCACACTCTAGTCAGCTAATTAATCCATATCCCCTGAACAAAGGGTGCCTGAGATTGTGACTTTGGGGTTTCATAAGCTTTAATAATTTATTGAGAAATCCACATATAAATATACAAGATTAATCATTATAAAATACATATAGCAGCGGACATGAGATAAACTGGAGTGTGACAATTATAATGAGCTCCAGACATAAGGAACTAGTGCAGTTACTAATAGCAGCATAATCATATAAGGCTCAATGTGGCAACCATGCGTCCATATAATGCAATTCACCGTTCAACACTAATATAGTGAGGGACGGTGACATACATCTGCATAGCCTAATACAAATACCGCTAACAATGATCATAACATTGTGAGGAAGCGCATAGCGAAACGATCGTCGGGCGGCACTCTCCAGGCTGGGTCAGTCATTTTGATTGTTATGATCATTGTTAGTGGTATTTTTATTAGGCTATGAAGATGTATGTCACCGTCCATCACTATATTAGTGTTGAACGGTGAATTGCATTATATGGACGCATGGTTGCCACATTGAGCCTTATATGATTATGCTGCTATTTGTAACTGCACTAGTTCCTTATGTCTGGAGCTCATTATAATTGTCACACTCCAGTTTATCTCATGTCTGCTGCTATATGTATTTTATGATGATTAATGTTGTATATTTATATGTGGATTTCTCAATAAATTATTAAAGTTTATAATAATATTTGCGTGGTAGCTTTTTTAGCTTAATAGGAGTTGTACAGATGATTCCATGCGAGATACTTAGGATTTTTTTTTTTGCTGTTTTAGGGGCTCATAAGCTGCCTGTAAGCCATAATCATCCAAATTATAACAAATAAAGGCTTGAAATATCTCGCTTTGCATGTAATGAGTCTATCTCATATGTTAGTTTCACCTTTTAAGTTGCATTACTGAAATAAATGAACTTTGCACAATATTCCCATTTTTTCGAGTTTCATACTGCTGCTGTGTGAGAGAGGAGCAGGATCTCTTCTTCTGT